>NW_027192341.1:406094-551725 GCF_041956635.1 Thermomyces lanuginosus | reverse complement strand
GAATAACGCTCAATATGGGATAAAGTCGAAGTTCATCCGATCTGCAGCAGTCAGCGTGGAACACAACACAAGGTAAAAGGAAGGTTCATACCTAAGAAATGACTCCAATCCGAATCCGTATTCTGGGGTTCTTCCGCCCAGTAAATTTCCAAAAACTTCAACGACTGCAGCACGTTCGGGATGCGCGTCGTGTCATACAAGGCCATTAAGAGTGACCGCACGGTCTCACGGTCCGGGCCGAGAGCCTCGCAACCTGCGCTGAAGAGAGGCGTGGTGAGCATCACCCAGGGGCTGAGGCCGCTGCGCGGCTCAATCTGCGACGTGCACTCGAGAATGCGCCGGACAGAGTGCTGCACCTCCGGCGACGCGGCGGGGATCTTGCGCACGCGGCGGTAGATGTGGATCAGCGCCGTGTGTTGGAATGCCTCATTGCACAGCGCGAACTCGCGGATTGTCACGTGGGACAGCTTCTCTTCGACGCCGGGGTAAAAAGAGATGGTGTTCGCGGTCCGTGCCATCACCTGTTGTACCGCGCCTTCCAATACCGCCGCGTACCGCTCAAACTCCAGCTCGTCGACGGGGACAGGCGTCTGCCGTCGCAGCCATGCTACTTCCCCGATCGCCCGGAAGATGTCTGCTAGCCGCACTGTGAACCCCCAGTAATCGTCCAAGTAATCGGGATCATCTTTTTGCAAGGACCTTGCAATGACCGACGGCAGCGGTACGGAGATTTCGCCGATGGGCGGACCATTGCCATTCAGCGCCGTCAGGGCCACAATGGACCGGTACCACCGGTCGAGGTAGCTGCGGAATGGCGTCTGGGATTTGGACCCAGACGCGGCCATCAAGGCCCGTGCCCCTTCCACGTGTGCCCGCCACGTGTTGGGATGGATCGCACCGGAATGTATCTCCGCCAGACAGAGCGTGCGAGCCGTAGCTAGTAGCGCATCCGAACCACGCATACCCGGGTTCTGCAGCTCCTTACGGAAATGCTCCAGGCTCTTACCGATCAACCGTGCAATATCCGGCGCCGTTTTGACCGATTCCGTGTGATTTTTTAGGGCCTCCAGGTGGATGGCCGACAGCGCCATTGTCGCATACAACAACGACGGCGTTTGTATGGCCATCGGCACCAGCATTTTGCAGATCTCGCTCTGCATGCCGCGGTGGCACGAAGTGATGAGCGAGGCATCCTGGATGAAGTGATGTAGCAGTTTCTTTTGCTCGGGAGGGAATGAGGAGAACGGGTCAATCTGGCGCACGAGGGCGACCTCGGTTCCCTCCGTCTTGACTTCGACGGGTGCGGATGGCGAGGATTGTGGCGTGGTCGACGCACCAGGGCTGGACGTGTCCGTCGTGTAGATGAACTGGCCGGGGGCATATTCTGCCTGACGTTATAAAACAGCTCTGATGGGCTGGACTTGGATATCACTATTTACCTAGACGCCGCACTCCTGGACCAACGGCTCCAAATCGCGAGCGAGAAAAGCTGCGTCCTCCCCATTGCAGCTCGAAGGTGTATTTGCACTGCGCGCCGGCGGCTTTGCATCGATCACCTGGGAAACTAGGGTTAGTCGTTGCTTCAACTTGCGACAGCGATGACAGAGCTTACATTCGGGACGCTTCTCGTCGCATTTCTGTCGTCGTGATTTGCATCGCTTGCATCCGGTGAAGGATCGGGACATGGGAGTTGAGTCACAACTGAACGCTCACCGCCGGTGAAACGCCGTCTTGAGTCGGCTATCCGTCGCTGCCTTGCAGTGCCGTGTCAACAGCGGGCGTATCTGGGGCGAACAAAGACATCAGAAGGCACCGTCCAAGCAAGGAGGACAGTGACAAGGCCATGGCAGATCGGAAACAGCTTCGAAACTGACCCTTTCCAGGTGGAGAGACTCGCCGGGCAAAATAAGCTCGGACCCACGGAATCTGAATCTGACCCTGGTCGATGACTAATACATACGCCTCGTATCATGCGAAGTTCTATGAGTGTTGTGCTATCAATACCCTAGGTAATGTATACAGTAGTATTTAACAGTTGACTCGCCGGCCTCGCGAGCGACATTGGACCGCTAGGATATGTAGATCAACTCTCAAACGTGTAGCGGAGCCATTCCCCAACAGCTCTCAGGGCCTCCCATCGAATAGACTCGTCCGGGTCCGACATGAGCTCCATAACTCTCGTCTTCAGTCCCAATTTTTCCAATTTGGCGCGCCGCTCGGGCACCTCCTTGACCAGGTGACCAACATCATTGCATGCAATGGCCAGAACCTGTCGGTCGTGTTCCCACGACTTCGACAGGATCTCGGCCAGTTTCTTGGGCAGCGCGCCCTGGTCCTCGTCCAGAATTCGCCGCGCGTTTTCCCGCCAGAAGACAGGATCGCGGTGCGGGGGCGACCACCGTAGGTGACCCGAGTTCACTTCGGCCGCGTATTCGTCAAACGTTGTCTGGGTCTTAGTAAACTCATCCAGCATTTCCCGCAGCGCATTCAGGTCCTCCAGAAGGTCCGGGTCTGTGAGATGCCGGCCGGCCAGATTCGAGAGCAGGGCCGGGAGGCGGACGAAAACCGCCACTGGAAGGAGCGTCGTGCGGTTGGTCGAAAGAAGGTTGTTGAGTGTCGCAAGGAGCAACCGTGTAGTCTTCTCCTTGGGCGACAATCGTAGAAGGTGGGTGTAGAGAGCGACGATATCATGTTCGCTGTTCAGGTCCACTTAGCTCTGATATATCTCAGGGTTCTTGGGGTTGACTTACGATTGAAGTCCATCTCCAACCAAGTTTCCTGAAAAGCTCAGCTGCCAAAGAACTAGCAGGACATGATATAGGAGCTGCAACCCAACACCTCCCCCGATCGTAGCATCCGCGTTTCGGAAGCTGCTAGCGGAGGATACGAGTGTTGACGACCCAGTGTCCTTGCCCCCCGCTGCTGTCCGGAGGATGTCCACAAGCGGGTCCACAGTCTCCTTTCGTTGCGCCCAGAACAACTCTCTGGATCTTTCGGACCGCAGCAAAGCAGAGAACCCTTGGACACCAATGTCTTGTAGACCGCTATCTGAGCTCCGGGTCAAGGATGAGAGATACGAAAACAGTGACGGGAGCGCCGCCTCTTCTCGTGCCGACGTCTTGGACGACACCATTGCGGAAGCCACCAATGTCGTCAGGAAAGACGATGTAAGGAGTGGGATTGGGTCCTCGGTCTTGGTCGAATTACGCAGCAGGCCAAGGAAAGGCTCGTAGGGATTGGGGTGATTGATGAGGGACGCGGCTAGTGCCGGAACATCTGCATGATTTCATTTAGCGACTGATACGATCAACGCTGGCACCCCGGCCCTCTCGTACCATTGATCAAATCGGCTGCCAGAACCAGCATATACTGGATGATATCGGTCCGTTTGGCGGCCGATTCAAACACACTCCGGCCATCGGGGCCCCCGGCCAGCAGGGTTGTATACCCCTTCAGATCTGCCTCCACGGTCTGGCGGCGCTGCTCCTTGCGGACCTTGTCGACCGCCTTGATCTTGCGGAGATGCTCATCGGTGATGTTGCCCGCGCGCACGGCGCCTTCCCACGGGATCGGTCGAGCGCGGATATTGTTTTGCAGCGAACTGAGATAAGTCGGCGGCTCCAGCGACATGGTCGACTGAGATGTACGCAGAGGAACTGTAGCTCCGCGCGGGCGATGAGGTTCACGAGGACGTGGAGACGGGTTGCGAGCTGGTTGGCTGGCGGAGATTAATGCCTGATTCCTAAGGCTGCAAAGGTCTTCGTAACCACTGCTTGCGGCCACGACGGGAATGCTTCCGCCATGCCTCTGGTCGCCGCACATCACATCTTCCTTGATATTTTCTCTCGTTTTTGTTTATTTGGCAACGTGGATGTATTCCGCTACGAATCAGTTATCGGGTGCTGCTCGGCTTGAGGCTCAACTCTGCGCCCGCGCCGTTGGCGTAAGATTATTCAGGTGCAGCCGATAGACAGGTCGCCATCATGTCGAGTTCACAGTCGGGAAAGTCAAAATGGGGCATGACTGCGCTTCTTCAGCAGGCCGTTTCCGGGGTCGAGTCCCGGCTGGATACCATTCTGGCGAACGACGAGGACCTTCCAAAGAAACCGGCAAAGGATGAGCAGAAACCAGCTGGTACGACGAAATGTGCCGATGCGTCTGTCGGCCCCTGCGGAGTAGCTGACTTCATGTAGTCTCCCGAAGTGCCTCTACTGCCCGAAGGAATGATCGTCTACAGGAGCGCTTGGCGCGCGCAATGGCAAAAACCCAGTCGTCGTCAGTGAACAGCCCCCCGTCGTCTGCCAGTGCGCCTTCACCAGCGTCAACTCCGGGCCCGGAAGTACGTTCGAGTTTTGAGAGTGCTCGAGCAAGCTTGGATGATGCTGGCCACATACGGTCGAAGTCGACCGATCGTACGCCGCACTCGGCGAGGAGCAGCCAAAGCCTGGAACAGCGGCCACGAGTATCCAATGACTTGTCGCGCAACGACCAAGGTGACGTTCCGAAGAAAGATCAAAGTGACGATGTAGAACCGGTTCAATCCACAGATGCCCGCGTAGATTCGACGACTATGACCGACAACATTGTCCGTACTAGCCCTGCAGAAGAGACCGATTCAGCCTTGTCGCGGCTCCAGGCGGAGCACGCAGCGGCGGAGCAGCAGTGGCAGGAGGAAATGCATCATTACATTGAGAAAATCGATGCCTTGCAGTCAAAGCTCAAGTATTTGGCCAAAGAAGCCGCTGAATCCGCCAGAGAGGCCTCTGCAGCTGCGGGCCCGGGCAGCTTAGAAAGGCAGTTGGCGGAAAAAGACGAGCGCATTGCACTTCTGATGGAGGAGGGCCAAAAACTATCCAAAGTAGAGCTCGACAACCGCACATTGATCAAGCGGCTACGCCAGCAGATTGCGGAAAATAATAAGAATGAGCAAGAGTTGAAGCGACGAACGGCGAAATTGGAGAAAGATCTTGTGAATGCCGAGGCCCGCGCAAAGCGCGCTGAGGCAGCTGAGAGAAGGGCCCAGGAGTCTTTAGGATCTCAGTCCAAGGTGGCCAAGGATTTGGCAGCCGTCACGTCTGAGCGAGATTCTCTGAGCGCAATGGTAGAAGAGTTACGGGGCCAGCTCGCGCGAGCCGTGGCCCGAGCGGAGGCTGCTGAGTCCAAAGCGCAAGCCGACGCATTGGAGAAATCGCAACGACAAATCAAGGCGCTAGAGGACGATCTTGCCAATGCGAAAATCGAAAGAGAGATCAGCGAAGAAAAGCTAAGAAGAGAGATTCGAGATCTCAAAGACAGCCTAGAGCGCGAGAAGGAAGGAGCTCGAGTGTTGGAGGCAGAACTGAAGAGCGAGCAGTCCGTTCTTGAGAGTAAAATGGAGTCTCTACGAGCAAAGGCCGAAGAGGTGTCGTCGAGCACTGCCGGGGATGCACAAGCAAAGCTGCTACGGCAAATCGAGACACTACAAACGCAGTATGCGGTTGCCAGTGAGAACTGGCATGGCATTGAGAGTTCACTCCTTTCGAGATTGGCCAGCGTCGAGAAGGAACGGGACGAGATTGCCCAGAAGGAGGCGGATCTACGACGGAAAGCACGGGAAATGGTAAGAAATTCTGTGTCCTCGGTTTCTAATATAATACTGATATTCGTTCTCAGAGTCTCAAGGCCAAAAAGGCAGAAGAGGAGTTAGAAACTACCAAGGAGGCCATGGATGATCTGAACCGGAGCTTGCAGGAGAGCATGCAAGAAGTAGAGAAGCTGAAGCAACGAGTCGAGAAGACCGAGAAGGAGCTGGCCACAGCAAGAACAGAGGCTCAGGAGAAAGAGAAGGCCATCGAGGCCGCATGGACGCAGAAACTCGAAGAAGAACGAGCGCGATGGAGAGAGCAGATGCCCTCGCCGTCAAGTTTCCTCCAAGAACCTCGTGCGGCATCCCCAGTGGCCTCTAGCCGTCGGTCAATGAACCTGGAGCCGCTTGGTCCCGACAGTCGACCGGTGAGCAGACGTTCCTCGACTCTCCCCGTGCAGGTTGCGGAGGCGGCTGCTCCATCCCGAACAAACTCTCTCCCGACGTTCAACAACGGGGGATCGCCGAATCCGTCGAACCCGAATCTTCTGCTCGCCCCGTCGATCCAAACTCTGGAACCGGAGGAGTACTTTACGGGCCCTACGACGCCGGCGACTCCGCCGACGCAAGGGGCACCGACGATTCATTCTCGAGGCGGTGGCGCCAACGACATCATTTCCGTCTCCACTGTGGGAGCGGGTCCTTCTGTCCAGCTTGTCGAACGCATGAGCGCGACGGTCCGGCGCCTGGAGAGCGAGCGGGCCGCTACGAAGGAGGAGTTGGCGCGGATCACGGAGCAGCGTGACGAGGCGCGCAGGGAGATCGTCGAATTAATGCGCGAGGTAGAAGAGAAACGCAAAGCGGACAGCCGAGTCGCGGAACTGGAGGCCCAGGTGGCCGACTTGGACCAGCGGTATCAGACCACGCTCGAGCTTCTCGGGGAGAAAACCGAGCAGGTTGAAGAGCTCCAGGCAGATATTGCGGATCTCAAGAAGATCTACCGGGAGCTCGTTGATAGCACCATGAAATAGGGTGAGAAGGCATATACCACTTGCATGAACTGGTATTCTTGTACAAATAGAGTCCTGGAATGCGGGTAATGCGTTGCATGTAGATAGGGTTTGCTGTCTTGATCTTTTAGATTCTTCATACTCTAGGGCAATTCTATACCCTCCCGTTCAGCGGTCTGAATGATATACGAGCGGACCTGATCAAACACTGTCAGTGGAAAATGTCTCTCCCTGAGGCCACACGAGAACACCTACCTTCTTATCTGGCGCCAACTCAATAGCATAGCGCCCTTCATTATCCCTCTTATCGAGCTCTGCGCCCGCCTTCATCAAGAAAATAGCAGCGTCGCCGTGACCTTCCGCGATGGCATGATGCAGAGCCGTCAGGCCATCATTATCAGTCGCGTTGACGGGACTTTTGCCCTCTTCGAGCAGGATCTTCATGAGCGGGACGGAACCTATTGCCGCCGCGCGATGCAACGGGAGCTGTCCGCGCTTATCCTTGACCCTGGCGCTGCACTTGTTCGCGAGAAGGGTGCGAACGGTCGAGATGTTGCCTTTGGAGGTTGCGAAATGGAGAGCATTCTGCGGAACATTCAGCTTGGAGAAGCCTCACGAACTGCAGGGACATAATCGTACCTGACCTGTCGAACTCTTCATGTTCACATCGGCGTCTTTGCGCAGGAGGAGTTCGATGATAGCATCACCCTCGGCGTTCTTCAAGCTTGCGGCGATCATCAACGGCGTCCACCCCGAGGAGTCCTATACCGGTTCGTTCCAGGGTCAGTCCCCGTCCACGTCATCTAGTGACATATTTTCACTGACAGTCACATCCGGATCGAAATTCTTCCTTGATGCCAACAGCTCTACGATTGGTAGTCGGTTGTAGGCCGCTGCCCAGTGGATGGGTAATCGTTCATCGTCGTCTTTGAGCGATGCCAGCTTTGGATTCGCCTGGTATGTCCCGTTAGCGCACGAACATCGCTTTTTATCACCGTATGACCACGGACATTAAGCAGCGATTCCACCACGGCCGCTGGCGATGCTGTCAGTATAGTTCGATGAGGGGACGGCGCAGTTTGGGTCACGTACTTTTACCCTCGCGGGCAGCTTCGTGGATCGCAAATTTCTCGCTATGATTAGGATCCATTTTCTCCGTAGAACTGACGAGTAGAGGAATCAGGAGAGTATTGATTGCTTCGTTGCCCGCTTGAGCCAGGACACAGAGCTTTGTAGTAGTGCGGGGAGCTACTGTAGGCTCCGAGGCGGCATTAGCTCAGGAACCAGGCGTCAACTGGCTTACGTTTTTCATCGATCCACCGCCATCAGACTTCGACGCTTTAACCTAACTTTTTTGTCGTCAACGCGTTTCCACACACATGTCGCCCGAATAATTGCAGTCTGAAACAATAGCCCGGGTATTCCGACCGTAACATCGATCTGCAGCTCCGACGCGGTCGGGACCCTGTTACTTTCGCGAAATCGCACGATATTTGCGACGCAACTCCTACGACCTTTGAGCCAAGCAGAATGGAGGTCGATGATAGACTGGACGCCAGTCAGGCAGTGCGCACGTCGGCGAAGCGCACTGCCGAGCTTTTCGGCTCCGATTACTTGATGGTTGCGCCCTCAACGCTCCCCGACGGCTCCATTGGCGTGTCCTACCGAAGAAAAGTCGAATACGACGATGTTAAGGTGTTGCCTCCCTCTCTGGCCGAGAAACAGGCCAAAGCCGCGGCGGCGCGCAGCAAGCGTCCGCGAATCCAACCGCAACCGGATCAGGGTCAGGGGCCGCAAAGCGGTTCGTCTACAGCGTTAGTCAAGCGGAGCGCCCCAGTCGGAGCTGATGGGGCAGGCGCTGGTGCTGGCCACGCTCGCAGTTTGATTCAGCGGCCGTCGGCGACGCCACAACAAAGGCCCGAATGGCATCCGCCGTGGAAATTGATGCGAGTGATATCGGGCCACCTTGGCTGGGTGCGCGCTCTGGCGGTGGAGCCGAACAATGAGTGGTTTGCAAGCGGCGCGGGCGACCGGACGATCAAGATTTGGAACCT
Organism: Thermomyces lanuginosus; assembly: GCF_041956635.1. Lineage (NCBI taxonomy): Eukaryota > Fungi > Ascomycota > Eurotiomycetes > Eurotiales > Trichocomaceae > Thermomyces > Thermomyces lanuginosus. Next base: position 543,098 of record NW_027192341.1, on the reverse strand, counting down.
GGCGACGGGCCAATTGCGGCTGACGCTGACGGGTCACATCTCGACTGTGCGCGGTCTGGCAGTGTCACCACGACATCCGTACTTGTTCTCGTGCGGTGAGGACAAGATGGTGAAGTGCTGGGACCTGGAAACGAACAAAGTGATCCGGCACTACCATGGGCATCTGAGTGGCGTGTATACCCTGGCGCTACACCCGCAGCTGGACGTGCTGGTGACCGGCGGGCGAGACGCCGTGGCGCGCGTTTGGGACATGCGGACGCGCGCTAACATTCATGTGTTGACGGGCCACCGGGGCACGGTTGCAGACGTCAAGTGCCAGGAGGCCGATCCGCAAGTGATCTCCGCATCGCTGGACTCGCACGTCCGCCTATGGGACCTGGCAGCGGGCAAGACCATGTGTGTGCTGACGCACCACAAAAAGGGCGTGCGGAGCCTCGTCCTGCACCCGCGCGAGTTCACCTTCGCCAGCGCCAGCACGGGCAGCATCAAGCAGTGGAAATGCCCTGAGGGCGCTTTCATGCAGAATTTCGAAGGCCACAACGCAATCATCAACTCCCTCGCCGTCAACGAAGACAACGTTCTCTTCTCTGGCGGTGACAACGGCTCGATGTCCTTCTGGGACTGGAAGACAGGCTACCGATTCCAGTCCCTCGACACTACTGCTCAACCGGGCTCGCTCGACGCTGAGGCTGGTATCATGTCAGCGACTTTCGACCGCACGGGTCTCCGCTTAATTGTCGGTGAGGCGGACAAGACGATTAAGATCTGGAAGCCTGATGATGAGGCAACGCCGGAAACACATCCGATTGATTGGAAGCCGACGTTGGGAAGGCAACGGTATTGATCATGACCTTCCTTCAAGAAATCTGTAGGGTTGTCATGGTTGGAGTTTGGCGTTTGGGGGTTTTACCGAATGATCTCTATATGCTATTTAATGACTTCGGAGACTGTTAGATGATTATGTACAATACAGGGTATCGTCATCAAATGCTGTATTTCATGCCAATCATCAGACGACCAATTAATCAAATCCTAACCCTAACCCTTTCGCTTCAACGTCATCACGAAAGGCAGCCTTTACCTCCTCGGCGGACACTCGCAGCCTGATCCTCCCGTTCCGGTCGCCCCGGTATCGCAAATTCACGCCGGTTTCCAGCGCGATGACACCGGCATTCATAAGCTCCATGGCCGCAAAGCCCATCGCGCCGACCCGGGCAATGCTCCCGTTACCAAGCAGATGCTCCTTGATGCTCTGACCGGCGACTCCTGCTATCGAAACAGCCGCGTCAGCAATGCGCCGCGCTTCGTCCAACACGTCCCCCATTGTGGATTCTGCGACGCCGGTTCGGCGGACCCGCGCCAGCAACGCTGCCAGGAACAGCTTGCCTGCTAAAGGTAGACATCGTAAGAGTTGCTGCAGGGGTGTGGAGGTCGTTTCTTGGATGGCTTGCTTGATTGTCGCGATCGTTACTCGCGTCAGAGGTGCGCTTTTGCGCTCCTTCCGAGGGCTCTCCATGTTGCCAGTGATTTTTGCTCCCGTCGGGTTTCGAGCTTGTTGCCGGCCCGGCTTCTTGCTCGGCGTTGGAGGAAGGGATTCGTTGTCGTCATCCCCATCCACCGCATCCCCTCGCGCGGTGGCAGCCTCGTTTGCTTGCTCCGCAATTTCAACCGCTCGACGGCAGATATCCAACGCTCTGCGAGCGTCTCCGCTGACAGCGGCAACCTTTCTGCTCGCGAACTGAATCGCGTCCGGATCGACAATATTGCCAGGAATGTTCGAAAGCCGAGAGGAGATGATCTCCATCAGGTCCGTATGCTTGTAGCCGGGGAATGTGATGCGCGTGAGACCCAAACGGCTCGAGATTTTGTTGCTGAGCGTCCGCTCAGGCAGGTCCATGGTGTTTGCAACAGCCAACACAATCAGGCGGGAATGCCGTCGCGCGGGCCAGTTAAAGAAGTTGTACATGACTGACTGATTCTTAGTCACCAGTTGATCCAGCTCATCCATCAGGACCACGCACGGCACTCGCCGTGGCGACGGGTGCGAGAATTCCCGCTCCAGGAGGTCGAGGGCATGCGCTGGCGACACACGATCTCCTTTGAGAGCTTCCCACAGCAAGGAGTATGCTTGTCGAGGATCTGTCACTTTCATTCCGTTGATCTCCACGAAAATGAAGTCATCCAACTCCTCCGCTAACACAGAGTTGTTCAGCTGAGCAACGACTTCTCTCACGGTAGCCGTTTTTCCTGTTCCTGGGGTCCCCGAGATATAGATGCACGTCCCTGTGCCTTCACTGATGGCTGCGCTAAGATGAGTGTAGACCGTCTCAAACTCGGCATCCCGGCATGGCAGTGAGCTTGGAACGCTCGATACATGGAGCTGTGCGCGAGCTTGCCGGTACGGCGAAGAGGCAAAATGTGATGGGGACAAAACTCGGGTCCCGAGCGGCGTAAACTCGAGCGGTTTCTTCACAACCACTCTATAAACAGGAAGGCATATTAGGCAATCTATATATCCGATTCATCAGGCAGTACTTACCGCTTGCTTGTCGGTGTGGTTATGGTTTTTCGTCTGGATTGAGGAGTGACGTTGATCGCTGCCATCCGCTGCTTTTTCGGGGTTACAGGAGGTTTCTCTGCGGCGTCTGGCTCGACATACTATATGCAGCACGTTAGCACTGGATGGTATCCTACTCGTTTCCGAACTCACATCTTCATCCTCCGCTTTTCGCTTCTTGGTCCGTTTCAGTTGGGCTTTAAGCAAGTCGATCAATGCAAATACGCTCTCCTCATTTCGTTTGTACACGTCTTCCCATACAAACTCGTCCGTGTATTTTCCAGTCCGCTGATTAACGCCGCGACGGCATATGACGCATTTCCGATATTCAGCCAGCGCCTCCTTGCCCTTCGGAGGCGTCCCATTGGGGTACTTTGCGTAGAAGGCATCCTTTGACATGACAATGCCCTTGCCATTGATTGACGTGAGCGGGTTGACGTTGAAATCCAAAGTCAAGTATTGCTCATTTGGCAGAGCATCCGCCCGTTTCTTGTTCTTCGTTGCCAGAAACTCGTCGGGGGACACAAACCACATGATGTTTGCTGATTTGACAACTTCGCCTTCTTCCTCTTCATCCTCTTCCTCCAAGAATTCGGTGATCATGCCCACCCAATCTCTGCCCTGTTCTGGAGACTTGAGCAGCACTACCTCCCATAGCCAGCACTCAAACTTGCCCATCCGCGCCCCGATGATCCTCCTGTTTTGCTTGGACGATGGACGCGATGAGCGACGCCCTCGTTTTGGAGTGACAGCTTCCCCATCTGCGGACTGCTCGCGCTCATTGTCGTCTTCGACCTTCGCATCTGTTTCCCCCTCGTAGATCCATTCCCAGGGGTGGTCTTCTGCGCCAAGCTCATCATCTGAGTCCTCGTGAATCACGCCACCTGTAAAAAGCCACTGTCGGGCTTTTTCCCGATTGTCACGACCTTTTTTCCCAGCCATGGCCTCTCTGTTGTCTGTTGATCGTCGAACCTTTCCCTATTAAAATCCAGTTGGCCTGAAACGCGTCGCGACGCGTTCCTGCCAAGAATGATATTTCCTAAATAGCTTAGCCTGAAAGCGTTACTTAAACTAAGCTAGAGTGAGATCTGCAGCCAAACCCCATTTGTCAAATTGAAAACAACCATGACATCTCTTATCCATCCTCTCGCAGGCAAACAGTCTGGGACAAACTGTATAAATGGAATCGGCGAATTAACCAATTAGTATTGAGATTCAATAACGCAATAGAAAACCCTAGTCAAGATGCAATTCATCTATTCTCTTTGCTCCTTGCGGGAATTTCTTCTCTCCTCCATGAGGTCCGCGTGTTCAATTGGCAGATTTGGCAGGTGCACCTGGCACAACACCTTCCTTCTTTGCTCCCATTCAGATGATTTCAGGATTCCTTCATAGATTTCTCTTTTTCACCTTTACTCAAGCGTCAACCTCTGAACTCCCCTGATCTATTCGCAACCAAATTCCATGAGTAAGATAACAACCATGTCGGTCGTAGATCTGGAGTATGTTTCCTGTTAATTCATCTGAGTGCTTGTCCAGGATCGGCTAACACTTACAAGCCACGAAAAAGTTGGAGCAAAGGGTATCATCTCCTCCGGCTACAACCATTGCGACAATCGCACTGACCACTTGTAGAGTGGCTGTTGCCAGGCTCCGATGATGCAGCAGCCATCCAGCGGAAGGTTCATCCTGAGCTCACATCGTCGCAACAACGGAAAGGTACTCCCAGCTTTTCGACACCTGTAACTCAAGGCACATCTCCGCGGCATGAGAACAGCAGCTCCAAAAAAGGCCACAAGGCTGCTTCCCGTTACAAAGTACCTAGTCGGTTTCCCAAGGACTCAGATGCAAAAGCATCATGGAGAGCTGGAGTTGAACCCGCAGGTAAATCTTTTCGGCCACCTGAGTGTTCAGAAAACTGAATATTCGCCAGACTCAATATTGCTTCCTGCAGCATTCAGCATGTGCAAACAAAAGTAAGATAACAGAATTCAATAAATTGCTCCGAGCTAACCACATAATCAAGAATGGCGGAAGCCGGGAAAGAAATATTTGACATCCGGCACGAGCAGTTTGATGTCTTTGAACACATCTCCGGAAAAACGGGTGCATTTGTCAAAGCGCTGTCGTTCAAAGATAGAGTATGCCGACTGATCTCCCTTCAAAACCCCCGCTAATCAGATCTAGAAAGTCGGCATATGGGGTGATCCGCATCAAGTTGCGGCAGCAAGGGTCTTTCTTCTGAAAATATTGGCACGCTGCAATGCCCGCTCCAGTGTTCGAAAAGTGCGCAACTGGGCCAAAGTCAAGGCGTTCTCTGCTGTCTCGGAGGACCGCCTCACTTACAAAGAGGAGAAGGATGTCGTAGCGCGGACGCTCAGAAAGGCACCAAACTGGGACACCAGAAGCCAGGTAAGAGCTACCGTTTTGTATCCGAAGCTGGCTTTCATCCTAACGGTCTCAAAGCTCTGCTTCCTGTGGCCGGAAGACGAGCTGCCGTCGAAGGAGATATTTGGGAAGGAACTTCAGCGGCTCGATCACATCCGAAATGGATTCAGATGCAACATCTACAGTTCAGACGAGTGCCCTGGCCTCATTCATCTGGCAGGGCCCAAAGATCAGGCTTTGGAGCAGCTCACTGAAGTGCTCAGAAGGAAATGGCAAGAATCGCTGGCAACCTCCAGCGTGCGATCGAAAGTTTACTTATTGGGAATCCCTCGCCCAGGGCAACCCCGCGCGACTGTTTTTATTCAAAAGCTTCACGGCCTATTCAAACCATCTTTCCATCAGAGTTCGCTCTTAGATGAAGAGAGCTATTCTCAGGACTGGATCGATGCCCTTCAGTTAAAAAACGATGGTCGATTCTCAAGTACTATCGAGCGTTCACTTCGCTGCTTGCCCTTTCTCAGAGGAGGAGTACGGATGAGGGTGAATATCGGCTCCTTCATCCTGGAAAAATACCGCAAACCGAGGAACGACCAAGCTGGGTATTCGTTTGAGGAGTTTCGGGAAATGTTGCTCCAGGAGAAGACTACCGGGCGAATTGTGCCTGGGTAAGAATGAGTCAAAGTTGGGACTACACGCAACTAATCAGTACCTCAGGCTTGAGCTCGAAAGACACAACCTGATGGATCAAGTGGCGGCAGCGAGCGACTTACTGGAACCTCTCCAGCCAGGCACTTTGTCTCTCCCTGAAGCCAATATCTTACATTCAGTGAATTTCGAATTCTTTGGTGATCGGAACTCGACCTTTCGTCTTGAAGTAGACTTCCATAAATATGCATCCATGGGGGAGTATGAAGTTACTGGAGTTCGATGGGTGAGAGCGAATTCGAGGGGCCACTTTGCAGACAACAGGCCATTTCTTCAAGCTGTGATGGTCAACAGCGAACAGTATGAACACTGGTGCAATATTTGGAAGCATCGTTACTAACTTTAACAGCGCCGACTGGCAACTGGAGATTCGCGACCTCCAAATCTACGATTCGTCCAACACGGACAGCATTCCCAGGCCGATGCAGAAATTTGCACACCAGGTGGGCTTCCGCCCCGGTGTGAGCGATGAAAATCTCTCGACGAGACCAAAGAGAAGGACAGTATACCCTGCAGGCGCTCCAGTACATCGCATTATCGAGAAAGCAGCTGTGCAGTATCGCGTTAAGGGCACCAGATATATTCTGGAGATTGCTCGTTACGATGAGTATTGCCATAATGAAAATCTCCAGTCGAAGCTCTCTCGCTCTGGCATGTCCGAAACTGCCACAAGCTCATGGGGAGCGTCGCTGTTTCGGGATGACTGGGATAAATTATTAGTGGACTGTACCAAGCCGAATGCCGAAAGAGAGCCTTCGGCAGCAACGTTAAATGCCGTATTCTCCCCAAAACAGGATGCGGAGGAAACTGAGTTTGGATTCAAGCAGTTTGTCGAAATCACCAATGACATTGCCAGGCTACTGACTGTGAAGGACTCTCAGCAGCGTCCCGAACCACCGGCACCAGCTGCTGAGAATCCAACCAGGCCCAGGGGTACCCAACTTCTGGGAGCAGAACTTGGGACCATGTTTTAACTTCGTAGGACTGGTACTGCGTTTCGTGCGGCCGGTTCATCTTACGGATCATCTCGTACTTGCAGAATTCTCGCTTTCGACATCCACATTGCTCGATAACGTTGTATTGTATACATTCAGATTTGATTTTCTGCATGAAATGAACATCATCCCGACGGCGCCGTGGCAGCCTCACCGCGTAAGACTTTTTGTCGAAGGACTAGACCTGTGTCAGCGGTGTTCCCAAGAGAGAAGAAACACACTCACCGTCCTCGACCACCCTGAGATTGGCACTCTTGCCTCCGACGACCTTCTCTAGATCTTGCAAATTCGACTCCAACTCTTTGATCTTTCTGTTGTAGAACTCGATCGCTTGCTCAGCGGTCTGCCATCTCCTTGTCAGCCGACAACCATAACCTCAAGAAGAGGATTATAAAACCAACCTTCTCAACATAATACCCCGTCCCGACATCCACAATCACCTTATTCCGATCCGCAAGCTTGCCCCGCACATACAGCGAGCTCGTCAACGGCACAAGAATCGTCCCATCCTCACCACTACCACCTTCCTTCGATTCTCCTTTTGTCTTGCCAATTACCCCGTCGTTAATCGACCGCACACAATCGCGGAATTTATTCTGCGCGGCCCGTAGCTTCGCGTGCGAGCTGGTGAGGTGTTCGAGTTCGCTGCTCAGGCGGGATTGAAGGCTGCGGAGTTGGGGAAGGGAGAGGGTTGTGATGTCGACTGGTGATGCCCGTCTCGTCAGCGCGCTTTCTTTTCTTTCTTTCCCTGAGAAAGAACGGGGAGGTAGAGGGGAATTGTCATGTACCCGCTTCTTGGGAGCCAGAGCCGGAGCCGGAAGCTGTCGTTTTGGATGTTGTCGATGCGGCGGGGTTTGGGGGTGCCATGGCGAGTGCTTCTCCTCTTATTGCTTTGCGGCGATCGTTTTCTCCGGGAATCAATTAGATTATATAGATTTTGTTAGTGGTGCTGGGACGTTTTCTGGCGTTTTGTCACGCCACGAAATTTCAAAAGGAAGGAGGGTAAACCAATTTGAAGCTGGTGGAGAGAGGTCGAAAAAATGAACAAGTTTTGGGCTCTGATCTAAACAACCCACCGCCATCGACGAGTTTCTCCAAAGTACAATACTCCAAATGTCAGCTTACTGAGCAGTTGACCGATGATTTATTACATGGGATTTCTAGTACTGTACAGTGGAGAATATAAGTACATGCTCTTCATCGTAAATGCGGAATAGTTCCGACAGTTTACAACCTCTCCAGCAACGACCGCACGTACTCCGCCAATTGGGCCACGGGCACTCCTTCACGCACTCCTAGCCGTCGACACTGCACCTCCACGGTCTGATCCTGCTTCCAGCCGCGGCCAACGACCGCGATGACAGGGTAACCGACCAGGTCCGCATCGCCGAGTTTCCAGCCAATGGGCTTGTCGCGATCGTCAAGAAGGGCGTCGACATTGGCCGCGGCTAGCGCGTCGTAGACCGTCTCGGCGTCGCGCTCCTGGCCCTTTGTCGGGATGACCACCGCTTCGTATGGCGCGATCGCCCGCGGCCAGTTGAGGCCGCGGTCATCGGAGAGGATGCCTGCAACGGTGGCGATCGTGCGGGATACCCCGATGCCATAGCAGCCCATTTGCATCGGGACGAGGCGTGTGCCGCCCCCACTTGTGCCCAGGAGCGATGCCTCAACCCCGACGGTTGCGTCCAGGACGTCGCTGTAGCGCGTGCCGAGGAAGAATGTGTGGCCGAGCTCGACGGCGGACTGAGTGCGCAGCTCTCCCTCGCCGCAGTTCGGGCAGCGGTCACCGTCAACGACTCGCGTTAAATTCAAGCCGTCATTTGTACCGGGGAATCGGTCCAATCGGGCAAACTCCACATCGTTGGGTAGGGATTTGAGCTCTCCCGGAATTCCACTCAGTGGAGGTCGCGAGTAGACCTTCACCTGCGCATCATACAGGTCGACCACTTTAAATTTCGCGTCTTCTGTGCCTGTGGTGGTTCGGTGCTGTAGCTCGTGGGACCACTTTCCGAGGGGATCTTCCACGCTAGCGTCCAGATCGATGTTGGCCGCCGCTGCGACAGCCTTGACCGCGTGAGAATTGATCTCCCGTTCTGCCGGGTCCGCTGAATCTCGCGCCGTGTATTTTGGGAACCAGGCGCGCACAAGAGTCCGCCGGTCCTTGGAGACAGCTATCCACAGACCTGTCGAGATGGCAGGTGGCTGTTCGACACCAACGCCCGTGGCTGACGGTTCGCTCGCTTTATCTTCGGTTTCCGAACGAGGTATGTGCGACCGTCCGTCTGCAATCTCCTCGTTGAACGCTTGCTTGCAGTGTGAGCAGCTGATGACCGTGTCTTCTCCGTTCGGGCTGACAAAATGAAACTCATGGCTCAAGTTTCCGCCCATGTTACCCGAATCGGCTGCTGCAACCAGATAGGGTATCTTCAGCTCGTCAAACAGCCGCGTATAGGCTTGCCGAACAGCTTCGTATGTCTCCATGGCGGCTTCAGCACTGTAATCGAACGTGTACAGATCCTTCATAATGAATTCTCGTCCGCGGAGCAGACCTTGTCTCGGACGCGCTTCGTCTCTGTATTTCCTAGCTGTGAGCATCATGCAAGCGATGTTAGATATGACCATCATGCGGCACAGCTTGTAGGTAGCCTACAGATTTGGTATACCCGAAGCGGCAGATCTTTGTATGACCGGACTAGGCCGGCAACTAATGTCGTGATTTCTTCTTCATGCGTCGGTGCTAGCAGAAACCGCGAGTCCTTGCGATCTCTGAATTGGAACATCTGGCCTCGTCAGCTCATATCGGCGAGTGGTTTGATGCATGGTTTACCTCGGAGCCGCTTTTTAGTCGACCTGATCTCTCCCAGAGCTCCTGCGAGGATAATGATGACAGTGACATTTTTGATGCACCTAGAAAGCCATTAGCCGATAATCCTGACAATGCGCGCCCTCTGAGCATACCTAATGATCGCATATGTTTGTCGATCAGGCGTTCCAGCTTCTCTTGGACTCGCAGCCCGAGAGGCAGCATATGAAAAATGCCAGAGTAAGCTTGGCGAAGGAAGCCCGCTCTGACCAGCAAATCGTGTGCATCTTCTACTTCAATGTCAGCTTGATATTTATCTGCAGCTTCAACTGATTCATACATGCCTTTATCGGCTTTCTTTGTGATACCCCCGGTAGGGATCCAGAACCCTGATGTTCGCGCTCGCCCGTCACTCTGCAATGGACAGTTTAGCAAACTGCTATACCAATGGCGCATGTTCTAGGTTGTAGATACATTGAATTGGCGTCTGGAGAATCGCGATATGGATAATGCTACTCTGGGCTGCCATGGCCAAATGAGCCCCGAGATCCGACTCGAGGCTCGAAAGAGGCCGCTGTTCATGAGAAAGAAACTTGCAAGGGATGGAGAATTGACAAATCTCCAGATACGAGCAATTCAGTATTGAATCTCTTCGTCTTTGTCACTGTTGATGGCCCGAAATTATTGTAATGCTGATAGGTTGATCTTGTCGGCGATTGGAAAACTTTTCTCCGAGAATTTCCCGATTTGTACAATATCGGCAGAAAAAATAGCTTGCTCCTCTGCAGGACCTCACCACGACCACGACTGCCATCAATGGCGAAAAAGAAAGGGAAGCGCTCCTCCGGAGCGGCGGCTGAGCAGGCCGATGCGCCAGCCTCGAAATCGGAGTCCACCAATGCTATCGACAAGCTTCCTTCCTTAGACGAAAATGCCCTGTCGAGCTTGACCCAGAAGATCGAACAGAAGCTCAAGAGCGACGAGGACGCGAAAAAGAAATCGAAGAAGAATAAGAAGGATGTTGCGACCACACAGAACGATGTGAAAAAGGATCAGAAGAATGACAAGCCGCAGAATCAGCAAAAAGGCAAGAAACGCGACCGCAATGGTGAACCTATCGAAAAGAATGACAAGGCCCCCGAGACAAAACAAGATTCCTCGTCGAAAAAGGATGACGATGTTCTGCAACAGGAGATCCTAAAGCTTGGTGGGAGCAAGGAGGATTTTGACCTCGTGGCTGGGGTGGAGTCGGCTTCGGAGGTTGAGGATACTGCTGCTAAGAAGGGCGGGAAAGGCAAAATGGACGAGGATGCGCTGCGGAAAGAATTGAAGAAGCTTATCGGGGATGCCGCGCCACAGGATTTTGAGATTCCAGACGATGAGGCCGAAGAGAGCGAGGAAGAGCAGAGTGAAGATGATGATTCTTCTGAGTCGGAGGTTGAGCAGGCGCCGACTGCCGCCAAAAAGTCCAGTGACAAGTCTCAGAAGGCTGAGTCTCAAAAGGCTGGAGCAAAGGATGACTCTCAAGCAAAAGTCGATGCTCAAGTAAAGAATGCCTTTCCCAAAGAGTACTCGAAACTGGTCAGTAGACCTCATTTTCTTGACATGTATCATTGGCTAATGCCCAACAGACACTGATGCCCCGATCCGACTGGTACAATACCGAACTTCCGTCTCTTCCTACTCCCAAAACGGTCACTGCACTTCCTCAATTCTTTCTGGACAAACTCCGGAAATACGCAATGGGTTTGCTGGAAGAAGAAAACCGAAAGTACAATGAAATCCAACAAAATCAATCGTCGTACAAATTCTATTCGACGATCATGCAGTCCGGTACGCTCAGTGACAAGATCTCAGCGCTCACGCTGGCCGTGCAGGAGTCTCCGATCCACAACACCAAGGCGCTGGAGAACCTTATCTCGCTTTCGATGAAGCGAAGTCGGTCTCAAGCAGTCGAGGTCTTGCGGGCGCTCAAGGACATGTTTGCGCAGGGCTCAATTCTTCCCAGTGACCGCAAGTTGAAGGCTCTCGGAAGCCAGACTGCCCTGGCCGCTGCGTTCCAGGCAAAGGGTTCACCGGGAACTAAATGGACCGAACGGGATCCACTACCCGGAGGAATCCAAAAAGGGCATCTCATTATTTGGGCGTTCGAAGACTATCTCAAGAAGCAGTACTTTGAAGTGCTCAAAATTCTCGAAACATGGTGCAATGACGAGATTGAGTTCTCGCGCAGCCGGGCCGTTACCTATGTGTACGAGCTGCTGAAGGAAAAGCCTGAGCAAGAGGCCAATTTACTACGTCTTCTGGTGAATAAGCTCGGAGACCGGGCCAGAAAGATTGCCTCGCGGGCGTCCTATCTCCTGCTCCAGCTGGAACAGGCGCATCCGCTGATGAAGCCGACTATTATTACGGCGGTGGAAGAGTTTGTGTTCCGTCCTGGGCAACCGCTCCATGCCAAGTACTACGCTGTTATCACGCTCAATCAGACAATCCTCAGTACTAAGGAAGAGAAGGTCGCTTCTCAATTAATAGACATTTACTTTGCGCTATTCGTCGCTCTGCTCAAATCGCCAAAAGACCAGGCGACGCCAAAGGCGAAATCTAAGGACAAGAAAGGCAAGAAAAAGAAGGGCAAGTCGAAAGCAGAAGAGGCCAAGCAACAGCAGCACGATGATCAGATGAAAGAAAAAGTCATCTCAGCTGTGCTGACCGGCGTTAATCGTGCCTATCCTTTCGCGACCTCAGATTCCGAACGCCTCACAAAGCACATCGACACCCTGTTCCGAATCACGCATTCGTCCAATTTCAATACCAGTATTCAGGCGCTGCTCCTCATTCAACAGCTCACGACGACTCACCAAGTTGCTGCCGAGCGGTTCTATCGGACGCTCTACGAATCTTTGCTGGATCCGCGGGTGGCTACGTCGTCGAAGCAAGCTCAGTACCTCAATCTGCTGTATCGGGCGTTGAAGGACGACCTGAACATGCAGCGGGTCAAGGCGTTTGTCAAGCGCATCATGCAAGTTCTGGTGCTTCACCAGCCATCTTTCATTTGCGGGGTGTTCTTCTTGATCCGAGAACTGGAAAAGAAGTTCCCAAGCTTGACATCGCTTGTCGACGAACCAGAAGCAGATGAGAGTGATGATGAAGAGGTCTTCCGAGATGTACCAGATGAGGAGGATGAACGGCGATCGGTCAGCACGTCTGCGACTGATGATAGTTCAAGCCGATCGAGGCGGACGGGCTATGATCCTCGCAAGCGAGACCCTCAGCACAGCAACGCGGACAAGGCCTGTCTGTGGGAATTGGTAAGTTAACTCCTTTCATTTTCTGAAGCCAAATTTTCTGACTGGCCGTCAAGCTCCCGTATCTCGTCCACTTCCACCCCTCGGTCTCGGTTTCGGCATCTCAAATGCTGAACCATGAACCGTTGAGAGGCAAGCCTGATCTATCACTGCATACATTGTCACACTTTTTGGATCGCTTCGTGTATAAGAACCCCAAGAAGTCTCAGAGTCTTCGCGGCTCGTCGCTCATGCAACCACTTGCCGGCGCCGATGTCACCACTGGCAACATTCTGGTCACTGCCACGGAGGCCGCGAAGAAACAGGAGCCTCTCAACTCGGAAGCTTTCTGGCGGAAGCGTGCGGAGGAAGTGGATGCAGAAGAAGTCTTCTTCCATGAGTACTTTAAGCGTGTCAAGAAAGACAAGCCGAGCAAGGAGGAAAAGGAGAAGAAGAAGGAAGCCCGTGGCGACGAGAGCGACGAAGAGGCCGAGATCTGGAAAGCACTCGTCGAGTCCCGACCCGAGTTGGAGGCAGACGAGAGCGACGACGACTTGGATCTGGACGATCTCGAGTCCGCTTATGGCTCGGACGAGGAGGAAAAAGAGAACGAATTCGACGAAGGGGTCATCTTCAACGACGAGTCCGACAAATCGGAAGAGTCGGATGCCGAGGAAGAAGATGTCGAGATGGAAGACGCGGACCACGCGTCCGCCGCCTCACACGACGACGACGGGGAGGAGGACGAGGGGTCAGGGTTCGACATGGACGAGTCCGACGAAGACGCCTTCCGGGGCAGCGACGACGAACTGCCGTCAGACCTGGATGTGCCGGCGTCTACATCGGCGTCTGCCGAGAAAGACGCACCGTCGTCGAAACGCAGCAAGCGGCGGAAACTGCGACATTTGCCGACATTTGCGTCGGTTGATGATTACGCAGCGCTGCTGGAGAATGAGGATGATGGGCGGGTGGATTAGAACCGACATCCAGGTCCCGCGATGTACATACATGAATTCAATAGAATACTACGGGATGATTCATGGCATGATCTAGCTGCATCTAGCTGCATACACAATTATTATGTTGGGATACCCTAGATTCCCGGATGAAGCCCTCTGTAGATCGAAGGGATCTTGATCAAGCAATGAACCTCATGCACGTAACCCGTCCCACAACTTATTTCATTGGCCAACCATTAGCAGGGAAGACATGATTTTCAAACTCGAGGTCCGTCCCCCATGCGATCAATTTATGAGGTAGCAAGTTGGCAACCTGAAAATTCATCGCCGAGAAAGTGAGGCCGTTCAAGCTGTGTGTAGGGTTACGCCGCAGAGCAGAAAAATCGCCTCGTACTGCACGGAAAGCATCCAGAAATTCGACAAGCGCACCAATTGGAGCCAGTCAATCTGCAGAGCAAAGTTCAGTGCAGCGAATCGACTGTTGCGATGGTTCATGCATGAGAAGATCAAAAGTCTGGAGCTGAGGAAGGTTACAGTGAGAGAGGGATAATCGTAAGCGTTTCCGTATAAAGTATACCAATTGTGCTGGACGCCAAACCGGATGCGGCAGGTATAACTTCCGCATGTAATTTAGTTTACCGCCAAGCGATCATTTACTCCACCCGGCTGGAACTGCAGGTGGTGACGCCAAGAATGACGTCATAAAACGCCCCCACGACGCCCCGTTCGGACAGAAATGGACGGTTTGAGCGCGGGAGAAGCCAAGCGCTGGGAAGATGAAGGGGAGCACCTATCAGGATGGATGACGGTTCTGAAGTTGCCTGGCAATGATGACGGGAGATCATCGTCATGTCCTCGCAGCGAATCACGCCATCCGTCGGCGGCCAGGGATCAACCACTAGAATCGAGATTTTCTGGGTGAAATGCAGACCGACCATGGCTAAGAAGAGGGTTCGAAGCTTGAGGGATCTAAGCACCGGGAAGGCTCTTGGCTGAGCTTGTTCAGAGTATATACAATTGAAGTAGGAGCAATGATGGATGTGAGAGATCAAATCACCGAATATATAGTTCAAACTTTTGGTGGTATTTGGATGCAATGGTTCGTTCGACATGCATTCGGAATGGGCAAGAGAGCAAGGTTGAAGCCTCAGGCATCCATAATGGCCTTGAATTCTGGGTCTGCAAGCAGCCAATGCGCTGGCTTGGCACGATTGTACTCCATCCGAGTTCAGTCCATCCAGAACACCAAATGCAGCTCCTTCGGATCGGATGGGATTTAACTGTCCGAAATGACGGGCGAGATTTCATTCCTCTACGGCGGCAGTTGCTGGACCGGGGCCCAAAAAACCCGTGGGTCGGTGCAAGCAAGCTTCCTCCAACAGCGACGGTGCCTTTGACGTCGTCCCGAGGCTCAAGCACGCAATCAACTCTCCATACAAGGGATCAATCATGCCCAGCATTACCGAATCCTGTCGGTCACTGCAACGCTAGCAATTTAGCTTTTTCTCGCGTGTTTAAGATCGACCCTAGTGGCGTTTTCTACTCGATCTAGTAACTATTCAGAGATTTCAGAGATTTTAATTTCAAACTCGCCTCTTCAATTGCGACTGGTTAGTATTTACGATCGGCACTTCGCAGTCTCCAGTCTTAAAACCCCAGTCTTCTGTAGTCCCGGCCCATTCGAATTCCCCCCCCCCCGTTCACGGCGAATTCGACTGCGTCTGCGATCACCCAACGTTGAGCAATCCCTGTTTTCTCCGCCATTACATGCATCCCAAGGCGGTCTTCACGCATTCCCAGTGCTCCCCCGCGGCCCAGTTCCTCCGCAAGGAACGTATGCGATTGTTAAAATGGCGCTAAATTCCCATTCCAGTTCGGAGACGGACCGCGAGTCCATTGTTGTCGGTTCTCAGAGAGGTGACCCCAAGGATGATATTGAGCAGAAGCCTCGACGCAACAGCCGCGTTGCTGGGCTCGATGTGGGCGAACGAATCACTGTGGGAAAGCAGCTCGCGCTCGAAGCCGAGAATGCCATCAAGTATCGGACCTGCAGTTGGCAAAAGGTACTCCTCTGAATTGTTTGGACTCCTGCGTTATCTTATCTAACCCGTGTCCAGACGGCCGCTCTGCTCTTTTCGGAGTATATCTGCTTGGCCATCATGTCGTTTCCCTGGTCGTATTCCATTCTGGGTCTCGTTCCGGGTTTGATTCTCACTGTGTTTGTCGCTCTGGTCGTGCTCTACACGTCGCTGATCCTATGGTGAGCCAATTTGCTTTCCAATTCTTCTTACCTCGACTAATGAAAACAGGAAATTCTGCCTGCGACATCCCGAAATTCGCGACATTTGCGACATTGCCCAGTATCTGTTTTGGGATTCGCGAATTGCCTGGTGGCTGACCGCAATCATGTTCCTTCTGAACAACACCTTCATTCAGGTACGATCTTCCGACTCCAAATTGCCACTCGTGAAGTAACTAACACAATCCAGGGTCTACATTGCCTGGTCGGCGCTCAGTACCTCAACACCATGACCAAACATGGCCAGTGCTCTATTCTATGGGCCGTCTTGACCGCCATTGTGTCCTTCTTTGTCTCGCTGCCGCGCACCTTTAGCGGCCTATCGCAGATGGCGACCGCGTCGGCAATCTTCACATTCGTGTCCGTCATGTTGGCGGCGATCTTCTCTGCCGTCGAGGATCATCCTGCCGGCTACAACCCGGACCCGAACGCAGAACCGGGCGGTGAACCGATTGTGCGGGCCTGGCCTGCCCCCGGCACAACCTACGTCGCAGCCATGAGCGCATTCCTCAACATCAGCTACACTTTCATCGGACAGATCACGCTGCCGAGCTTCATCGCCGAGATGAAGGAGCCTGAGGAGTTCTGGAAGTCAGTCACAGCAGTCACCATTGCCGAGATCATCGTGTTTAGCATCGTCGGCGGTGTCGTCTATGGCTACACGGGCAACCAATACATGACGGCCCCAGCGTTTGGCTCGTTGGGCAACGAGGTCTATAAGAAGGTAGCCTTCTCCTTCATGATCCCGACGCTCATCTTCCTCGGCGTGCTGTACGCGTCCGTGTCGGCGCGTTTCATCTTCTTCCGACTCTTCGATGGCACGCGGCACAAGACTAGCCACACGGTTCTCGGCTGGGCCTCGTGGGCCGGTATCCTGGCCATTCTCTGGGTGCTGGCGTTCATCATTTCTGAGGTTATTCCGTTCTTCTCGGACCTGCTGTCCATCATGAGCTCTGCCTTCGATTCGTTCTTTGGCTTCATCTTCTGGGGTGTTGCATACATACGCATGCGGCATGCCGACTACGGGCCGGACTTCTACAAGACCCGTGGCATCCGTGGCTGGGTCGGCTTCCTGGTCAATATATTCCTAATTGGGGTCGGGCTATACTTCTTGGGACCAGGCACATATGTGAGTATCCCTTCATGGACTGACTTACACTTCATGAGCCTAACGTTTCAAAAGGTTTCCGTCATGAGCGTGATCCAAAGCTATAGAACGGGGAATATAAGACAGCCATTTTCATGTGCCGATAATGGCCTATGACGACGTCAATGTCATCAGATTGTTCGGTGTCTTTTTTGTCTCTTTTCTAGATTTCATAGACTGGCTGAGAGCTTCATGTGAGAATGCCGATCGATTTCCTATCTTAACATTTCTTGGCTTATCGTAATCTCCTACCTCTTGCCCTCCGATTTGCCAATCATATTGCCAAGCCCTCGGGAAAGTTTATCTCCACGTGACTTTCCCGTTATCAGAGCTTCCCTTGTGCCGGCGTATTTCTGTCGACGCCCGCCCGCAATTCCGTATCGAGCTGTAAAAACAACCTGATTGTTTTGAATTTAAGTCGCCGGCCATGTCGGGGCCAGCTACAGCAATGTATCGCGGATTAGGATCGCGGGCGCAATGGCGCCAATTGCGGACGGCGGTAGCTGCTCGGCCGCTGTCAACAACAACCTACCGAGGAGCTGCTGCTGCTTCTCTCCAGGCGGTGAGGACGATGAGCAGCGGCTGCGCGCCGACATATCATGCCAGTAGAACTTCGATCGGCAGCCGCAGCAGCAGGACGCAAAAGACCCCTGTCCGATATGCGTCGTCGGCGAGTGCGGCCGGCCCGCTGAAGCGCACGCCGTTGTACGACTTGCACGTCGCGCGGGGAGCCAAGATGGTTCCCTTTGCTGGCTTCGAGATGCCGCTGCAGTACGGGGATTTGTCGCACATTGAGAGCCACAAGTGGACGCGGGAGAAGGCGAGCCTGTTTGATGTCAGCCATATGTACGTTCCCCGTTCTTTAGTTGCCAAGATAGGTGCTGAGAGATTTTTTAGGGTTCAACACCGACTTACCGGCCCTGGGGCACTCCCATTGCTGATGAAAGTCACCCCCACGGCCCTTGACGCACTGGGGGCGAACCAATCAACACTGTCATGCTTCCTGGAGGCTGAAACCGGAGGCATTGTGGACGACACGGTCATCACGCGCCAAGGCCCCGAGGCGTTTTACTTTGTGACCAACGCGGGCCGCCGGGATGCCGACCTGGCGTTCTTGAACGCGGAAATTGAAGCCTACCGCGCGGCACACGGCGCGGAGAGCATCAAGTGGGAGATTCTCGAAGACCGCGCGCTGGTCGCGCTGCAGGGACCCTTGGCTGCGTCGGTGCTGCAGCCACTGATCGACCCGAGCAGTGGGGGTGATGCAAACCTCGACACTCTCTACTTTGGCCAGTCGCGCGAGCTGCATCTGCGTTTGGCGGATGGATCCAAGACCTCGCAGCCACTGCTCATCTCCCGCACGGGCTACACCGGCGAAGACGGGTTCGAAATCTCCATCCCCTCCGCAGACAACCTCCCGGAGCGGGTCACCGAGACGCTCCTCCGCGCAGAGCACCCGCAAGTCGAAGGCGGCCCCGCCGTGCGTCTCGCCGGCCTCGCCGCGCGGGACTCTCTCCGTCTCGAGGCCGGCATGTGCCTCTACGGAAACGACATCACCACGGCGCAAACCCCCGCCACCGCCTCCCTCGGATGGGTCGTCTCGAAGGACCGGCGCGACCCTTCTTCCCCACGCTCCCAATTCAACGGCTCCTCCATCATCCTCCCACAACTCGCTTCACCATCATCCCTCCCAGAACGACGCGTGGGACTCACCGTCGAAAGGGGACCCCCAGCACGCGAAGGCGCTATAATCGTCCCCGCGGACATCACCTCCCCCGCCGACGCCGCAAAACATCAAATCGGCGTCGTCACCTCCGGTCTCCCCAGCCCATCCCTCAACGGAACCAACATCGCCATGGGGTACATCAAGACCGGGTTCCATAAGAAGAACACCGAGGTCGCCGTCCTGGTCCGGAATAAGCTCCGCAAGGCCACCGTAACGGGAATGCCGTGGGTGACGAACAAGTTCCATCGTCCTTCTTAAACTTCCATTTTTTTTTGTTCCCTGTTCCCCCTCTTTCACTTTTATGTCTATGAGCACCAGTGCCGAGATGTTAATGCATGTATTGTAACTCTTAGTTGACTAAGCGATAGGACCTTTGTATGATGATGACTCTTAACTGGTGAAAGAGCGTTTCCGTGACGCGGAAGAGATTTTTCGCGCAACAGTCAGAGCACATAAATAACTCGCTGTCAGCATGGCTGAAAGATTTTTTTTTCTTTTCCTTTTCTCTTGCCTCAGGCAGGGCAGCGTTGCTGCTCTGCCTTCTGTGGAGGGTTGATAGGCCATCATCAAGTTGGGCAGCCTGATGATACAGGACTGTTGTTCTGTTCTTCGTGCCATCTGCCTAGGGCACACAAGAACTTGACTTGCTCAGCTCTTGTCTTTCTTTGAAATGAGTTTCATTCCTTAAGCATAAGAGTGCATGCACCATCAACCTTTCGCCGACCATTCTATCATCAACAACATCAGAAAATCATCAGGGTATGGACGCCATCGTCACCCGCGTGGCGAGTATTGACCCCCGACCCAGAACAAACAGCTCCCCCACCCCAGCAATAAGACTAATATAAGTACAGAATATCAAAAAAAGAAAAAGAAAACGCCATGCAACGTGAATGCAATCTTGAAAAAAGCACGAAGCACAAAGCTGACTGTACCGACCAGAGTGGAGCTGTCTTCACACTTCTTCGACGGAGTTGCGGCGCGAGGTGGCCCGAGATCCTGCATAGCTGTTTGCACGGCTGCCCGTTGCCTGGCGAATCCGTGCAGTCTGCTGAGCACGAGCGAACGAATTGGCGCGGGAGCCCGTCGGCAGACGAGAGAGACGG
Organism: Thermomyces lanuginosus; assembly: GCF_041956635.1. Lineage (NCBI taxonomy): Eukaryota > Fungi > Ascomycota > Eurotiomycetes > Eurotiales > Trichocomaceae > Thermomyces > Thermomyces lanuginosus. The sequence goes on along the minus strand of NW_027192341.1, from coordinate 523,129 downwards.
TGGCCATCTGCATCAGTTTCCGCGCGGGCATCCGACAGCTGCTGCGCAAACGGAGACCGCTTGCGAAGAACATCCCCCTTCCAATAGATCACGTACACGGCCGCCACCAGTGGAAGGGAGATGAGAGTCAGAATGATGGACGCCCAAAACAAATGCAGCCGGCCTCCAATATCTGCAAAAGACAAACAGGTCAGTTCTTGATTTCCTGAATCACGAGAAGTTGCAAGGACTCACTCTGATAGAATGGAATAGCCGGTACCGTGAGAACACCAGCGAGGAAATCGCGAGCCCAACCGTTGCCACCTGTTGCCGACGCCGAATACGGGCCATATGCACACACCATATAGTCGATGGTGGCCATGTAGATGGCGTAGTTGGCGACGCCGACAGCACCCGCGAAGACCATGCTTCCCGACCAGTGTATCGACGTTCCATATCGAGTCGTCCAGGCAAATCCAAACAGTCCGGCAGGCAGGAATGGAGCTGTGTACAGCAACCACCTCAGCCGAGACTCGTACTGGGCCTTCTCGGAGTCGGGGTTTTCACGACGCTCTCTGATGTTGAGCTTGATCGCTGGGATGAACGAGAACCAGGCGAGGAAATAGCCGATCAGAATGGGAATGAATGCCAGTCCCAGGGCGATCTTGGAGAACTGCCACTGCTCGTAGACGAGCCCGAAGGACTGGATGAACATGAAGATGAGGGCGTCGCTGAAGCCACTGAGCAGAGACAGCGTCAGGACGATCGGCTCGGTCAGAAACATGTGAAATGGGCGGATCCAAGTGATGCAAATCTCGCGGAACGAGAATCTCTCCCAGAACGGCACGAGTTCATTGGGGCCATAGACGTTGACACGCTTCCCGGACTTGCGCATCCGTTTCGCGATTTTGTCCATCATCACCGTGGAGCGGGTCTCGGGCACCATGATCAGGTGCATCAGCTGCACCACGACTCCAACAATGAGCTGGATCCAAATGCACCAACGCCAGGGGAGGTATTCCTCGCAGAAGCCGCCCACGACGGGACCAAAGACAGAGCCGGCAACGGACGAGAAGACAACGAAGGCCACCGCGTACTGCTGGTTGTTGGCTTCCCACATATCTGCGATCATGCCAAGAGTCACCGAGCCGCCGGCCGACGACAGACCGCCGAGGGCACGACCAACCATGATCGAGGCAAAGTTGGGTGCCAGCGCAACGGGCAGCTGGAAGACGTTCACGAGGAACAGACTGGCTTGCAGTACAGGCTTGCGGCCAATTTCCTCGCTCCAGGGAGCCCACAGCTCGCAGCCAAAGGCATACATGACCAGGAAGATCATGGCACCGCAGCGAGCGGCCTGCATGGAAACGTTGAATTCCTCCGATATGCCGGTCAGGGCATTGGAGTACAACGAGGTGTTGAAGTTCATGGAAACCTGCACGGCGAAGATCACAGACAGGATGGTCCATTTTCTCCAGCTCGGGAAAGAATACCCGAGCTGGTCGTAGCACTCCTCTTCTCTGAGCTCGATGCGATCTTCGAAGGGAGTTTCAGCTTTTTCCGTTTGCTCGGCATGGGTGACAGCAGCGAGCACGCGGGCCTCCTGGTCGTCCTCTTTGGGAACGACGTGGGGCGGGATCCCATCTGCCTGTGTGGCCGATGAAGTTTCAGAGCCGTGCAATTGGCCCGGCCTGATGGCAGAGAGAGCTTTTGTAAAGGCGTCTGATTTCTCGGTCATCGTGAAAGAGGAGAGAGGGTGTGGTGTGAGTAGGAACGTTCTGAACGAGAAGATCAGTGAGCACTGAAGCGGAAAACGAGCGAGACTGGCGAGATGTTCGGTTGTGGGAAAGAGAAAGAGGAAAAAGTGCGAGAGCAGACGAAGCGGGGGAGAAATAGGTCGCTTACAGATGTTCTAATTAGGAAGGAACGAGCAAAGAGGCTGGGATCCCGTGACAGTGAAGTCCCGGGCCGTGATTGTGTGAAGGAGCTGCCTCAGCAGGCTCTGAAAGGAAGCACAATAACAAAGCCGTTGATTTTAAACTTCAGGTATCCTTTCTCATTAAATACTATGGTCGTAGAGTTAGTTCTGTATGGATCTGCAGGCGGGCACATGGGCAAGCACACTCAATCCCACGCCCAGTCCGGAGGGATCCTGCATGATCCGGAGCAAAAGTTGAAGAGAGGGGATGGCCGGGGCCCCAACAATGGGGAGTGGGCAGTATGCGGTGGTCCGACTGGGCCAGTCGCGGTGGATGCAGTTCTAGGTCTGGCTATGAGTCTTCCATTCGGGCTGCCGGTGTGGTGTTAGACTGGAGCTGGAAGCTTTTTGACTGCTACTACCTTGAAAATTCCGAGCGAGAAATTGCGTATTACTTATTAGTACTGCTGAATCCCCGACTTGACTAGAAGGTCAGTGACGCACTTTCTCTATTCGAATGCAATCTTCCTGATTGATATCATCAGTAAAACACATTTTCCCGAATCCTGCTATGAGTGCTCTCAGGGCAGATCCGATCAAGGTACAGATTGCTGTGTCGGGATTGGCTGGCAGGAAAGGCCAAGCTCCACTCCCGCCGAATACAGTTTCGGTACAGCAACTTTAGGAAGGCGCTTAACAGTTCAGGACGTCTTGGCAGACCGACATGATCTGCAGATTGCAGCTCACGAAGCCATGGTTCTCCAGCCAGACCCACTTGGTGCTCCGCTACGGTAGCTCCTTCTGAGTTCAGTAAGTGTTTTTGCTGAATGCGGCAGATTTGTCATTTTCTTCGAGAAAAAGTGTTCGATCAACAGTGCTCTCTAGGAACAAATTGGGGCCGAGGAAGTGGTTGGGAGGGAAGGCTAGAATCGGAATAGGAAAAAGCACTACATTTGAACTGGGATCTGTACGAATACTAGAAATGACCGAATCCGCAATTTTTGCCGGGCAAGGCATGTATGTCATAAATCATCATCAGATGAGGACCCGTCTGCAGCGTGCATCGGCTGTATCGGGTGCTAGACCGCATGTCTGAACGTGGCCCTGCATTCCTTCGCGAAAGATTCTACCGGAGTCACTCGCCACTAATGATGTGGGCCAGTGGCCGCTAGGAGTACTGTTTACACGAGCTTTCCTGTAAGCTTTGGACCATTGTGGTCACGGCAGAGTTGGGGAACAGAGGATTAAGTTTCATTACAGGCACAGTACGGGCCCCAGAAGCCACCGGTGGTTCCGGGTCCTCGAGGTCGGCAGCCCGAAGGATTTTTTCGGCGATGACGTATCCTCAGGCAACATGGGAGAAATCAAGTTTTCTCATTTGCCCACCGACACGTATCCCTCGTGCCAAGTGGGCATGCTTCTGCAACGAAATCCTACGCTCGCAACCCTTTTTCTAGGATGGAGTCGACACGTCTCATACCGGAAGAAAGGTCGCGAATGTAGTATCATTCAACCGTCTGAGACCGATTCCCGGCCGAGCCTGTTTGCATACGAAACCCATGGTATCTGCGTGAGATGCAGCCCAGCTCTCTAGCGCCTATAATCTTTTACAATATTTGCCGCTGACAAAGCCAATCACGATGGGAAATCGATGTCGATTCAGTCAACCTCACGTCATCGACCCTGGGGCTGCCGGCCCAATTGGGGATCCCACGGGGTAAGAATAAGAAACCCAGTTCCTGTCTGTGCAGGAGACTTCGGTGACGACATTGCCGTAAAAAAAATACCCAGATGCCTTCATAGATACTAAATACACGGTACCCGTTACCGTTGGTTGGAGCGATTACAGTAGGTGATGACGGCTAAAAACTACGGAGTACGTACTCCGTACAGGAGACCGAATGGAGTCCGGCTCGGTGTGGTCGGATGTTGGAGAACCCGAATGATCGGCACAGGAGTTGCCTCGAGACTCACGACTAGAAAATTCTTCAGCTTCGATTGCATGGTGGAGATGTGCCAGCTGGACATTACTCATGATCTCCGCGCATGCTAACATTGCTAAGCATTGACTAAGTCGCTCGTCCGAAAGTTTAAAATTTGAAAGTTTAGGGTCTGATGATGATCCGCCGCGTGGATTGCAGACTGTAACTCTGGTGCCCCGTCGATCAATCCATATTCATTTGAATCCTCTTGGAAGCGAGTTGTTGGCACTACTTTCTCACGGCTATTTCTTGTGGACTATAAAGATCGCTGTTGGGCTGCCATGTCAATATCTGCTGAGGATTCGAGCCCACTCATATTCTCGCAAATTAACAACGATAAACATGGTACGTATTGGTCAACTTTTTGACCACAAGGAGTTGATTGTCCACCGGTTGAGGTTGCCTCGATGATCGATCCTTCTTCAAGGAAAAATGCCTCGCCTCATCGGATGAGTTAACTTTCCTTCTCCTCGGATTACCTCCGTGCAACAGTGATCGGAGGTCATGCCAGTCGATGCCCGTTTAATCAGGCTGTAACTCGTCCTCGACAGTCAACTCGAGGCGCAAGACCAATGATTCGAGCGGTGCGGGAAATTGGGAATGCAGTACTCGCCCTTGCGTCACTGCAGCTACCAAGAGCAGACTCATCCTTCCTTTTCGGGTCAATGGCCGAAAATCCTATGCATGAATAAATCGAGACTCGAATGATGGTTCTAGACGTCGATATTCAATCCAAAGCCGAACATCGAATCGAAACAACGTCAATGATAGAAAGAGTCACACAGGGCAATACATGTGTTCGATTTCGGCTGACTTCATTGTATTGCGGCGCGATCGGTCCATCGGACTCCATGTCGTCCGACTCGATCGTGCAAGAAGGGGTTCAGCATGATGATATTCCTTGTCTCCATGCGCGATCGCGCGCGGTTGTGTATCCTACCGCGTAATGAGAACATCTGCTCATCGCAGCGAGGCCGCCGCCATGATTTTCCTCCGATGACAGGGTATCCTTGTTTAATTCATTGAAGATTTCAACTGCATTAGTTTGGGCAGATGTTTTGTTATCAGGTCGACAAAGTTCGACCTGATCAACCTGAGCTTCGAGTCAGAAGCTCGCCTGATTGCTTCGTATCATGAATCCTGGTTCGAGACACGAGGAATTTGCGATCCACACATCGAGGAATGCATTGGATTTCCCGGACCATTACATTGCAATCACAACGAATACGGGTAACCGATGAGAATCAACCAAGCTTCCATGTTGACGGAACCAAACTTGAGGACAGGCTGAACCATGATGGCCAGTACTGGATTCTGAGATCTAATCCACAGAAGCGGAAATTAAATGCAAGTACGGAGTAATCAGATCAGAATAGTGTATACACCTAATTCAATGCTCTGGCCGATGAGAAATGAAATTTGTTTCATTCTGAAATTCCTCTCACTTTAACACGTAACGCGTGAGCATGAATCGTCCAGCAAGGGGCTTCCTGCGGATACACCAACGTTCTCCGGGATCCTCCGTACTCCATGACTAAGAGTCGAAATCGATTATCGTCAAGAATCATCGAACGATTAACACCCCCTTACCTTATCGCTAGCCGTCCCAGCCAACAGAATTGCTGAAGGTGAGACATTGGCTCGGAACGATCATGGGCAGTGATCATCCATGTCCATGGTACTAGCCATGGCTACGATCGGGTCATATAGGTCTGAAGGAACATTATCGACGTCGGGCTGGTTTGTGTACTCATCGTCGTCTCCAGGCTCGATGTGTACCTTGTCATAGCCAGACTTTGTGCGCTTGAGGAACGTTCTGGTCCGATAATTGGCACAAGATTTGGCAACCATTGCAACAAAGTGGCCGCCGTGGCCTGGAAGTGGAGTAGCCATGATGCGGCGACCGCGGTCAAATCCATTCTTCATACCATTCTGAGGACCTGGATGCGGTACACCTTGAAAGGCAATGACACGCCTTTCCTTCAGGGGTCGCGGTTGGCCAACAACCTCTGGTTTCCCGCATCTACAATTGCCACGGCAGAGCGCACAAATTTCACCGTTATCGTCATTTATTTTGTTCCGCAATGCATTATCTTTTCCCGAGGAGTCGAAACTTTTGCACGCCATTTGGGATGAACTGGGTTCTCTTACTCGCAACAGGTCGGAGAGGAGACTCACCAGCTTTGAACCTGATTGAGGGTTGGCCTTGGGGGTCCGTCGTGCCCATGGGCTTCGTGCCGCAATTGACGACTTCATGAAAAATTGTTCAATTTCCTGAGATGCCAATGAGGCCTGGGCAATTTCACAACGGAAAACGTGAGATGGGAGACGGTTTCCCTCACCAGGAATTTCGGACAGCACCTTGCAGAGATCATCATGCAGCCGTCTGTGATAGTCTAGATTCTCTGGTGTGGGTTTCACCGGCTCCAGTTCCAGGGACATTTGCCTTTCAGACTCCTTGTCAAAAGGTCCATCTCCGGCCACTTCGTGGCCACTGTTCCCTGTTTCTAACATGTTATCCACGTGGCGATCAATTTGCATATTTTACACCTTTCAGCTTTCAGATATGACAGTAATGTGCTTCGAAACACACTACACGATGTATCTTGAAAATTAACTAGCTGACTTTAGAAACTTGACCAATTCTCTCTGATGGCAAAGCACGAAAGAGCACTGTTTGATCAATCATAGTGATACTCTATATAAAGAATGCCTATGTGATTCATTCCTGATATCTATCGGGAATTTTCTGTCGATTTCTGAGCTGACGAGACAACGACTGGATTCTGCTGAGTCGTTAAACAACCTTGATCGGATAATGATAGGGGCATAACAATTTAACCTTTGTTGACTCATCAATGTTTGAGAACAAAGACATCTATCCAGCACAAAGCCTTTTTGCACATGAACACAGCCAAGTGATTCGAAAAGCCTTTTCACAGGGCTAATATCTCGTCAAAGATGCCGCAGAGTAGTAATTCTACTCCAGAATTGAATTATACTTTCGCCATGACTGCCAATTTCTGTTATGATTGATTGCGTTTGGAGTACTTTGCCTGATGGGAATATGGTCTGCATTAATCAGACCCTCCACATGCTGCTAAGGTCACGTTCATGCTCAAACCCACAACAATTCGACAATACATTGAAGTCATTGACTTATTGTACCAAGCTTCATCAATATTCACAATAGTTCAACAGCAGATACATTCTCCATTTCCGGTCCCCTTCTCACACCTCGAGATTCAGGGCCGAGCAGTCACGTGACTACAAAACCCTATACGCATGCCCCAATTCTGAGCGTTATAACTGCTTATTTTAATCGAAAGTGAACAAGATAAGGCAATTCGAAAGATTCCCTGCGCTATAAACCAATTTTGGTATTAGATTGTCACACTTTGGTTGCTCTTTTTTGGGTAACCCAAAGCAGTCCTGCTATGACAGTTGTCCCCATCACATGACTCGGTCGAGCAGGAGTGGCTGCTTTAGAGCTGTTCAGTGGCTGGAGGATTCGTTGCCCTCGCAGATTTGACTTGAAATCTGTTTCGTCCACGGAATCACCTCATGAATGCCACCAAAGTGCGGCAGAGGTTACATTTATGGGATTGTACGAGCTTCCAGTCCTGCGTATGCTCAGAAACCGTCGAAAGGGCGAAGCTGACAACGATTATTAGGTAACAGCATTCAGGAACAATAGAACGAGGACTTAAAAGTTGTTACAAGCAAGTCCTCGTTGATCGATCCAGGGCGTTATTGCAATTAATTTGTCCCGTTTCTGCGTCTCTTGTATGTACGTTGCTCAACTACTCCTTCTCCATGCTTGGCAGCCTCATTCAAGAGTTTCAATGGCTGAATCAGCATGCTCTAGCTTGGTCTCCGCTACAGCACGTTAATTTGCCAAATTCCCCGGATTCCTGATCGTGTTTCGTGCAGGTTCGGGTTGTATGAGACCAGTGATTTCGAAGTTACCTACCAACGGCCATTATGCTGCGACCAAACCTTGTTGGTTCTGCCATTTAGACTCATTTTTGTGCATTCCTTCTTTGATGTTACGGTGTCCGAGTTTCAGGCATCTTGATGAACTACAACCAAGGAGTTTCAAGTTGCAAGCAACTTCGGGTATAACGGTAAGGGCAAGTAGACTTCCTTTAGCGTGGTGCACCAGCTGTCGCTTGTAGGTGGAAGACAAGGAATTACAGCAGCTGCGTGACGATCTGATTCAACCATTGAACCGCAAAATCCATCCAGATCGCGATAAGATATTTGATCTCGAAGCAGATGTTCCTACTCACTTCTCTGCATTTTTCTGACCCAACTGTCTGGTATTGTCTTGGCTTCATCACACCTTTTCTGCCATGAATCTCGCGATCATGAATTCTTTTACCCGCAGCAGCCGTAATCTCGAAGAGACCGTCAAGGGATGCCAAGATCTTCTTCAGAAAGGATGCTCACAACAATCAAATAGTATGACCTGAAGTCCTGAACACAAGCTCAAGTTTTGAATTCAATATCAAAAATTATTGATGTTGCAGTAATTCCATCAATTTCTCACCGGAGCAGCGGAGCTTAATTGATATCCGCCAACCCCTCCGTTATCGGCGATCCGATAAGCTTAAATCGTGGTTGACCCCGCGGAAATTTCTCAGGGCGACTTTAGCACCGGTTCCTGCGATACCCCTTGTACCTTGCCAATCAATTGAGGGAAACCGCCACGATGGCGACGTAAGAACACCATACCAACGGACTATGCGAAAGAATATGGACATCGAACTAACTACTAAACCAATGACAGAAACATCACCTACCATGCCTCGGCGGTGAACCGGGCAGAACGCAGCGCCCTCCGCGGCCAAAGGGGCCTCACGATCTGGCTAACGGGCCTGTCAGCATCGGGCAAGTCGACTATCGCAGTGGAGTTGGAACACCAACTGCTGCGGGATCGCGGGGTGGCCGCATACCGGCTCGATGGTGACAACATCCGGTTCGGCCTGAACAAGGACCTGGGATTCAGCGAGAAGGATCGCAACGAGAATATCCGACGGATCGCGGAGGTGGCGAAGCTGTTTGCGGACAGCGCGACAGTGGCCATCACATCGTTTATTTCGCCGTACCGCGCGGACCGCGATATGGCGCGTCGGCTGCACGAGGAGCCGACGCACGGTGCTGAGGAGCAAGGGGGTTTGCCGTTTGTCGAGGTCTTCGTCGATGTTCCCGTCGAGGTCGCGGAGAAGAGGGACCCCAAGGGTCTCTACAAGAAGGCTCGTGAGGGCATTATCAAGGAGTTCACCGGCGTGAGTGCCCCGTATGAGCCACCACTGAACCCGGAAGTGCATATCCGCAACGTCGACATCTCTGTGCAAGATGCCGTTAAGAAGATTGTGGACTATCTCGATGAGAAGGGGTATCTTCCTCCGAAGAAGGCATAGAATAAATAGAGGTAGCGATGGGTATCTATTCCTTTAGACTTTCGGGGCTTTGTTTATGATGTGTGTACATAGATCATGCTGAGTTTGCATCACGATACCTATTCGAAATCAAATTCGTAGCACACATATGCTGTATAGTCTGCTCCTTCGCCGCCGACAATATGCATTTCGCTGGGATCATCCTTCTTGACCCGGCCCTTCTTGTCGCGGAGAAAGGCGTTACCTGCCAGGTATGAATACTTGCTGTCCAGGCTCTTCCTTGCTCGGGCTGCCCCTCTCGGCGTTGCCTGCCAGCTCTGTTAGCACGCGACCGTGAACTCCCAGCTATCAAGGCCACCTACCCGTATCAACACCGAGACAAAGTCCAACGGCAACCCGTACCGGAGCACAGTCTCAACAAACACCCGCAGCACGAGCACGTGCATCCACACCATGACCGCCTCGCTGTATCCCGTCCGTCCCAGCCGCACGGCTTCACCCCACAGCTTGCGCTCGTCGCCGCCGACGCGCTCAATCTCCCGCGCCTCCTCCTCTCGGCCGCCTTCCGTATACTTGAACTCGCGGGGGATCCACTTGTTCTCCCTAACCTTGATGATAAACTCCATGCTGTGCTTTTTAAACGTCGTCACTGCGAAGAGGGTGAATTCGCTGTCCGACGCGATTTCTATCGCAGACCGCGGCACCACCATCGGCGAGATCGTCTCGTACGTCTTTAGGAATTCTTTGGCCTGCTGCACGGGCACGGCCACTAGATGAGTTTCTAGGTATTCCGAATCCTGCACGAGGTGTCGGGGCTCTACAACCGACGCCAATGACCTCGTGGCCAGGCTCCCGCTGGTAACTAGTCAGCTGGCGACCGTGCATTTTTATCCGGAATGGCTCTACTCACGCCTGCTTGCGTTGTAGTGAAGTCAGTGTGTTTTTAACCTGATTGTATTGAGCGAATTTGCTTCGGACGTCATTGTCGATACTAGAGGCTTCCTATACCATTCCTGTTAGATCCGGCAAAAAGAGCCCCCAGCTTCTATACAGGCTAAATACCTTTTGCAGCATATCGACCAATTCACCGATCGATCGGTCTGCGCGATATTTGACCTTGTTCCACTGAAACGTGCGGAGATACTGATCCGGCGGCTCTAAATAACCAAGAGTTAGCCGTTTGTCACCGCGGCGAATCCCCGACGTAACGCACTGTCGTTGACCGTCTTCATCCGTCGAATCTGCTCCTCATCGTTCCCCAAAATCCCCTTCAACGCATCGCCGACCTTGGACACAACACCCTGACACATCGACTCGAGCTTGGCGAGCTCCTCCGCCTGCTGGACCAGCGCGTCCAAAGTGCCGATCTTGAACTCCGGGATAGGGAATGGCGACACGGAGCCGTCCGCGTTGACGGTCGCGGAAATGGCCTCCAGGGCATCGTCGCGGTGATGGGACGGGACGATCGACGTCGGGAGCGACAGGAGGAGGTACTTGGTGTTGGCGTTGTTGCTTGCCATGGCGGCAGTCTAGTAGGGCCCCTGGCCGGCTTTGATCTGTGATCCCGATTGAAGGAGGGAATTTCTGGATTTATTGCCGCGCTCTATGGGCGGGCATGGGGTGGGATTATGCCTGAATCGTGTACTTGTTGTATCGGACTGGAGCTGCGGCGTGTTCGTTTCCGCCGGGCGGTGGACTTGGGGGTCTCCGCTCCACCTCTTGCAATTTAGGTATCTCATCGCCAACCGGGCAGGGTAGTTCCGACTTTCAAGCTATGATACTAGTCAAATCATTAACGTTATTTTCAAAGAAAATTAAATTCCTCCAGACTCTATGTACAATGTACAATGCAGTCTATGCAATGAATCATAATGTCCCTATCCCAGACGCCGTCCGTTGTCCCAAATCTAAGTACTACCAACAACGCAATCTATTTGTGAATATTCGGGATTTTCTGTAAATCACGTCTGTCAGTCAAGTTCTGTACCGGTAATTACCTGATAGCATCTGGAGCACGTACCGATGCATATTTGGGTTCAACGAAGAGTCCCTTGGCTTCAACATACACCACGGGCTCCTCTCCATCCTTAGGGAGAGACTCAATGCGCCCCTCCACCCAGGCCTTGCGCCCTTCCACTTTGACTGTGGTGGCCTTCAGGACCGCATAATTGTCCGCTTTGAACGGCGCCCGGTAGTCAATGTTGAGGTTTGCCGTCACGCCAATTTTATTCGGCAGCGCGGGGAAGCAGCACCGAGCGAGGCCTTCATCGAGGATCGTCGCCAACAACCCTCCGTGAACGATTCCTGGATGCCCGCAGATATCGGAACCCAGATAAAAGATCGATATAAACTCCTTCCCCGACTTCTCCTGCCACGCAAAGGGGGGGACAGCGATGCGACCCGGTCCGGTAAGCGTGCCAGCAGTGAGGCTACGCTGCCGGAAATGCTCTGGGATCTTCAGATGCGGGCGCGACTCGGTCATGTCGGGCCGGGCGCGCAATTGCTCGGCCAACGGATGCGTCCTAATGTATTCATCAATCTCCCGCAAAGTATCATCCTTCGGCTCGTAGAGCCGGAGAGTCTCCTCGTCCGACGGAATTCCCTCAGCCATTGTGCGTATTGCGAGCTGCGCAGGGTAGACGGAGAAGCCTAGGAAGAACGAGACGACAGCGAGGAACGTGAATCCGACGGCACGGCGTAGTCGGGAGGGTCTTCTTGGCGATGGAGACGACTCGACGTTGATACCAGCGGCTGATGCAACACAAGGAAGGTGTCAAAGGAGCGCCACGGACAATTCGAGAAGCGAGCTTGCGCGTACCTGATGAGTAATGTGACGCTCTTGGAATGAAGATTCGACCGCCAGAATTGGACAGTTGCGGCCTTTTATAAGAAAAGCCACGAGCCACCACCGGTCTCACAGCCGCTCTGTTGACCGAGGTGAACCGGATAGACGGTAGTTTCCATCGCACGCCATTCATGGCTGACAACTTGGTTGAGATGTCCACTATTGCACCAACTCGGCGCCCGTTGGGGTCTTGGGGAAATCCTGGCTGGGCTTGGCTGGGCACCTTAGCGGAGCATTGTTTCGTCCGCGTTTTTCGGATTTTGTTGATCTGTTGCGTTTCATGACGGAGAGGTTCCCTAACGCTCTGATTGGAGCAGAGCCCTTCTCCGGCCCGAATGAACCTCGGCATCAATACTTAAACACCTTCCCGCCAAAGCTGAACGGCCCTATGAGTCATCGATCGCCGAATTCCGAAATTACTAATCGCCAGGTCGGGTTAAGCTTAAATTTAAATTCTCTGGGAGTATCTATGGGCCCTTTCCATCAGCTGTCCAGGGTGTCCCTGCACAAGCAACCCTTCAGCTGATCGTTGATCAGAACGTGATTGGAGCTGTCTTCCAACATCACATTGACACCCCATCGGCAACATACTTCATCTAGCAACTAACTTGCATGTGATTTGGGGAAGTTCCCCGCAAGCTCAATGGCTTTCTGTGCTGCTTCCTCAAAGCTATCGAAGGCATGAAGCGCCAGTCCGCTATCAGCAATCTAAAAGAAAAACCTCGTCGTTAGACGATGCGTTGTTCTTGCTGCTTTGATTTCAGTTCCATGTTGTCTGCGTACCTTCTTCTGGCCCTGAGCTTCATTCGTTCCTCGGAGCCGAACGACAACAGGCACTTTCATATCCAGCTCTTTAAACGCCATGATGATCCCGTCGGCAATCATGTCGCACTTCGTCAGGCCGCCGAAGATGTTGACAAAGATTGTCTTGACACGCGGATCCGAGCAGAGGATTTTGAAGCACTCCTTGACAGTAATTGCAGTCGCCTTGCCGCCCGTGTCGAGGAAATTGGCCGGGTGGCCTCCTCGTTTGATCAAGGCGTCCACAGTGTTCATGGCAAGTCCAGCGCCATTGACTGCCGACTTTAGTACATGGACATCTCGTAGCACTGGAAGGTAACTCACCTAATGTGCCGATGCTGCCTTCTCCTTCAAGTCTGCCAGTCATCAGTAATAGCTCTCTCAGTTCTATCCATAGAAGTGCATACTTGACGTAGATAATTCCTTGTTTCGTCGCCCAGGCCTCTTCAGGAACCTCCCGCTTAGGATCCCGAAGCGCATGAACGTCCTTTTGACGGCCAGCACTATGAAAGGCCGCATCATCGAACCCAAACCGAGTATCATGCACCACGACAACCCCTTTAGGTGAGAGCGATGCGCGTACCTCCAGCAAAAATGCCTCTTTAGACTTGAAGATGCCCCACAGCTGACGGATGAGATCCCAAATAGACTGAGAGCTCGCTTCGGGAAGTTGCAAAAATGAGGCAATTTTCTTGGGGATTGTGTTGTCTCGGTGAAACTCCGGGTTCTCATACGAAAAGGGAATCTTATACGGCGCGGACTTGTTTGATGGGTAGACAATGAAGCACGGGCACGCCAGCGTTCGATCGATAGAGAGGTATAGAGTGAATTCTGGCCCGGATGGCTCCTCACCGACACGGATTGCATGTTCTTTGAGCATCTCTAATCCTTGCTCTCGTGTCAAGTAGAGGTTGCGGCGCTGGAGTTGACCAACTCTGCGAGTGAGCCTGTGACGCCGCAGCCCGGTCAATGTGTGATAGCCCTTCTTCTGAGTTCCTGGTGTCGGTGACGCCTGTAAAATGCCCATTAGCACGTCAAAATCCCTCTTGAACCTTGACGGAGCCTTACACCAGGCGCGGACGGTCGTCCTCTGCCGGCTAATAGGGTCTTCATTCTTTCTCCGAACTTTTCTGGATGATCCACCATGACAACTCCGGCGTCTTCAAGAGCACGATACTTGGTCTTCGCGTCTGGTTCTTCTGGCCCAGCCCATGCTCCTGCGTGTCCCATAATTCGGCCTTGGGGTGCTTCCAGGCCGCCAATTAGCGCCATTATAGGTCTATTTCATCATCAGTCAATCTGAGCTGCTTTTGCTTTCAATGATCTTCTTACTTCGGATCCCGAGATCGCTTCCGATAGTCTTTGATCCACTCAGCCGCGTCTAGTTCCGCAACACCGCCAACTTCACCAATGAGGATTATAGCGTCTGTGTCGGGATCGTTCTCAAACAGTTTCAAGCCATCTACAAATGTAGTCCCAGCAAGAACATCCCCGCCCATGCTGATGCATAGAGACTGTCCCAGACCCGCACGAGTAAGCGAAGCAACAGCCTCGTAGCTTAGAGTACCTGATTTTGCAACCAAACCAATACGGCCAGGAGCATAGCAAGGCAACGGCTGAAATCCAATGCGGCATCTTCCCACAGGAGATATGATTCCCGGGCAATTGGCGCCCACTAGTCGCGATTTGGACTGAGTTTTTAGCATGGAATGAATCTGTATTCAGGCCGTTAGGACATCTTGTCTCTCAACGGGCGATGTTGTTGAGATTCTCACTCGAAGCATGTCATGGATAGGAACGTGTTCTGCAACAGCTACTATCAATGGAATTTCTGCCTCGAGGGCTTCCTCAATTGCTTTGGCAGTGTGATTCCCTGGGACGTAAATGGCAGAAGCATCAGGCTTCAGGGCCGCCTTTGCCTGCACACGATCATATAAGCTTTAGCATGGCCCTTAACCAGGCAATTGCTCAAAAACAAGCCGCACCTCTCGCACCGAGGGAAAAATGGGCAGTCCAAGATGTTCTCCATAAACATCGGGCTTTACGCCCCCGACAATCTTGGTCCCCCATGCTATTGATTCCTCGGCATTGGCTGTGGCCTACAAAGCCGATCAGGAAGAGCATTGTGGAACTTTGCAAGGTTCAAATACCTGACGACCTGTAGTTTCGTCAGTCACAAAAAAGCAATACATCCAAACATGAAAGCTGTCTCACCTGTGAAGCCCTGGTAGATCACCCTAGTATGAGCTCCAATCCTCAGGTTACTCAGCGTGTCGTCGTAGCTTTTCGGCTTTAACGAGGTTGAAAACCGCAAATAGCTCGACCGGCTGAGCTGTCGAAAAGCCTTTGGCCTAGCATTGAGCCTCCAGAGACGTGTATACATGAGGCGGTCGGTCATGGCTATGGACAGGTCGATCGGAACGAAGAGCGAAAACCTAGTTCATCACACGAAGAGAATAGTATACTCCGTACTGGCGTTGAAAAGGGCAAGCAAGCGGATATACAGCGCGTCTCTGGTTATTAATTACACAACACAGACTCAACACAGGGCACTTCCATTATTAAACATCAACCGGATATACGGGCTACTGGAATGGTACTCTCCGTATGCATTGTTATGGCAGTTGATGCTTTAAAACCGAAACGAACCGGAGCCGAACCGGAGCCTTTTCCGAACATCAACTCATCCGTCATCGAGGCAACAACAGCTACTCCACTAACAGAGAACTCCAGGTCTGAGCTCATTCATGACGATTCAGTGTGAAATCGCTTCTCTTATCCTTGAATACAGAACTTAGAAGTCACATAAACCCTGACCTTTGAAAGATAGTAAACTGGCCAATCATGCTGTCGGCCGGGAATCCAACGGATCCCTGGGTTTATGGGCAGCATCTTGGTGGTAACATCACCGACTTACAACCGAATCGATTCCACGTTGGAATGGACGAGAGTATGAGTAGGAATTCCCAAACAGGTCAGTAGAGCTTGCATAATGTCTTCGAGCCATTCAAAGGAACGTCGAGGTAAGCTGCCGATTTTCTTCCCGCTTTATCAGAACACGAATCAGGCAGCTAACATTGTCCCGCAGACAAACTCGAGGACGACTTCGAAAACCTCGCCATCAACGACGAAAAACCAAAGACGACATCGCCGCGTGGGGAAACGCAAACTGAAACTGACGCTCCTGCGACTCGCTCAGCCAAGTCAAAGAAACCCGTTGTCGATTCATGGGAGGATGCTCTCTCAGATTCGGATTCCGATAAAGAAGCCAGCGATGCGATAGAGCCTCCACCTGCTCGTGCTCGTCAAAAGAATCCCCAAGCTGCACCACCCGCACAAGATGACTTAGTAATAGACCAGCACCCTTGGCTCGCAAACCCATCACAGACAACGTCGGCATCGTCCTGGAGCGGATCAAAGGAACCACCCCGGGTTCGCCCAGAAAAGCAAACGGCAGTGGCCAGTCGGATGATTGCCGGCGCCCTGGGCATTCGAGCGCCCAAGCGGACCGAGGAGCAGCGCGCCTACGATCGGGCGATGAAGGAGAAAGAAATCAAACGTCGAAATCGGCTCAAGGAAGAACAAGAGAAAGCAAAGCAAGAGGAAGAACGGCTCAAAGCTGCGATATGGGAAAGCTAGAGGATAGACAAAGTAGGATAGGATGGTTGATGACATTGGTGATGAGATCTACGACCGTAATAGAATTGTCAATGTCTCCTAGTCAAATCATCATGTATTCGTGATGGTAAGAGGGTCGAAGCCGAAATGGGCGCCAGATGTCCACGATTTGCGTGGAGAATGAATGTACAGAACTGAAATGGAACTCCGATTCCTCATTTCTTTCCAAAAGCTCCGTTCGCCGTGACCGTGACAATGAACCATCAGAAAGAACGTCGAATTTCATGTCTCATGATATGACTACAGGGCGGTATTGTCCAGAGGTGTCATTCTAGCTCTTGTTCAGCCACCAATTTGCTCTTGGTGGACTTCCAGTGTGTCCCCATCGGCCATGTCGAGCTAAAACAAAGCAAGATCAGTCACCGGTTAGCCATCTCACCGCTCAAAAAGCGCCAAAAGCAACACCAGATGCATACCGACTCGGGCGAATCTTCCGGACGCACTCGCGTGCCATCGAACAGGAACCGCACTGTGTTCGGCTGCTTTCCTTGCCGCTCGCAGAAGGCATCCATGAGCTTCTTCAGTTGGGTGGTTCGCTTGATCTTGAAAAACACTTCATTGTTGTTGTCTGTGACCTTGATGTTGAGATGCTCCGGCTGCGCAGGAGCCCCGTCGTTAGGCGCACCCGATTCAGTCATCTTTTCACTCTCTGGTTTCGTAGGGGCGGGGTGGCAAGCAATAGCGGGGGAGGCCTGGTCCATGTGCGGTTAGTATTAGCCTTGTAAAGTGCGGCAAAACAGCTAGTGCGCTTACAAAAGTTGAATATTATGGATGAGATGGGATCAAAACGCGCTGATGCAAGGTGAGTTGTGAGATAGAGCAAGGGAAAAGAGCTGAAAAGGACTGTCAGCGAGAATATCCAGAACAAAACGCGATCCCTAACCACCACCGGAAGCCGCAGAAACTTTTTTCCGCCGCAACGGGTCATTGGCCTATGACAAGATGGGATTTCTTGAACGTCACGCAGAGATGAATTCTTGGTGAATCAACCCATTTTGTGTTGCGACTTGATGATTTCATACAGGAGTTTTGTAAACTGATCGCACATGAAGCTCACAGCATGGTACGCCTACCAAATGTTTAGAGAACTCCATAGAAAAGCAAACAACCTTACGCATCAAGTGCAGGGGCGACTGCAGGACGATCTAGCTTATGACCCTCCATGCCATCCTCGTGCAGTATGTTCTTTCATGCTTCGTTACAAACACCTGGCTGACCTTTGATACAGTGTGCCATTCAAGGTGTGAGCAGCAGAATGCCTCCTGTGCGGCAGAGCTGACTTGTCCTTGTCCCAGATTGCCTGACAAAGAACTCCTACAAAGAAGAGAAGTGTCAAGCGCAGATAAATGCCCTTTATGAATGCTGCAATGCTTTCTACCGCAAGTATGGGGACGATGCTAAGACGGTCAGCTGTCCAAAGGCCAGCCTGCTGCGGTTGAAGATGCAGCAACGCGGCATGAAAGCGGATCGAAGTTGAGATATACTGTACCATTAGAACCTTGTAGACTAGCCTTCGCCAGAGACGGTCCAGTCTTCCAAATCCTTGAACGATAGATTGATTCAAAACTGTCAGAAAGATTCCTTCGTCAAACCGAGTCTGTACCAATCCCTTTGCGGTCCTGAGCCCTCAACGCTGAAAGGGCAGGACCTGTTGAAGACTGGACTCGCTCTAAGGCAACCTTGAGCACGAATGCGAACACTGACTGTCCAATCCGAGACTCTAATGGTTGCCTATGGTATATAAGACATGTGATGGAGAAGAAAAAAAAGAGCAGAAAAGTCATGGCGGAAAATTCAAGGCAGGCTGGAAGTTGCGCTAGTCCATTTTTGGTTTAGCGTATTTTGGCTGCTTGGACGCGGCCGTTGATGTTTTCCAGGCGAGACAAAAGCATCAGCAAAGCTGCTGTCCATAGCTCTTGTACAGTGCTCTTGGTGACCGCTGTCAGGCAGGTCACCTCTTTCGCATTGAAAAAGCATGGCATCGGCGATCCGATCCGCCGGCTCGGCGCCGAATGCGGCGCCTTTCCGCTTCACGGGGGTAAGTCGCTCAATGTTTTGTCGGCCGGCATCCTAAACAATAATAATCCCAGGCGTCTCAGTCGTCCTCTTCGCGCGAGCCCGAAGTAATCGAAATTGATGACAATGATGACGAAGAAATGACCGATGCGTCTCATGAAGCCCACGATGACGATGTTCAGGAAGAGGGCGATGACGACCGAGAGGAAGACGAGGAAGAGGAAGATGAGGAGGAAGAGGATGACGAGAGCGATGAGCGCAGTGCCTACGTCAACGGCACTGATTCGGTGATGAAGGACGTCGATTCCGCTCCCGTGATAAATGGTCAAAGTATGCATCGCCCTTTGTCTGATCAATGGTTGAACAAGCACTGAGACTCCCGCAGACGGTCATGCAACATCCCCATCGATCTTCACCTCGTCTGGTGCGCAGCGAGCGCTACATCCATTGCGTCGAACGGCTGATCGTGTTTCGCGTCAAATGCAAGCGTTCGCGGAGAAATTGGATCGCTTCAAGCAACAGGAATCTGTACCAGGCGATGAGCAATCGTTCCAGGCAGCGTACTCGCTTGTCAAGAATTTTCAGCAACATACGCAGACGGCTATCCAGGATATCCAGCGTCAAGACACTCTGCGACGGGCGAAGCAGGGCTGGAATTCGAGCCGAGGCTCCTCCCAGTCCGCAGATGAGTTGAGCAAGCTGCAGCGCGAGGAGGACGCGTGGGAGCTGCTGTTGAACCTGATTGCCCTTGACAGTCCGTCCGCGCAAAATTCTGCCAAAGGATGGCAGGCGGGAACATTCAATCATCTGCATCGCTACTCAACCGATCGGGAGATATGGGACCAGTTTCTACGCGCCGATCACTTCGCGTCGCAATGTCTTGCTGTGATGAAGTGGCTGGAGAAGAAAGCGAGGTCACATAGCCAGACATGGGACTCGATGATCTCCGATTTGGAGAAACGAGCGGAACGAGGAGAAGGACTCTGGGCCCATGGTTGGCTCTATACAAAAGAGGCAATCAAGGGGCAGAAGAGACTCAAATCCTGGCCTCAACCGCTTGAACCTGAGGATCACGGCGTCACGCTTTCTCTGGTGACTTCAGAGCAGAAGGAGCCGTTGATCACACAGCTAGACCCGGATGCAGTCACGCGCCAGAAGCAAAGTCTACAAAAACAAGACAAGTATTTCGAGCAAGCCACGTGGCTGACTTGCTGGAAAATGTTGCGGCAAGGGGAAGGTTGGAACAATATCCGTCGATGGTCCCGGGAACGCTTGGAGAGCTGGCGGGCCGTCAGCCTCTGCGGATCAAGCGTTGACATGGAGTCGTATGCTGGCCGAACACCGCTTGATGACAGCTGTACGCGCATGATGAATTGCCGCTCTCAAGATGCCTGGCGAGCGGCCTGCTCGGCCATTGCGCGCGATCCGCACACAGATGATTATCAAAAGGCCGTGTACGCCCTTCTCTGCGGCGAGATGGAGCCTGCATACAATGTCTGTCAAAGCTGGGACGACTATGTATATGTGTTCTACAATCACCTGATACTGTCCCGGTACCGCAACTACTGCACACAGTTCCAACGCAAGCTCACTCAATCCCCGCTTGCCGATGTCCCGTTCAAGCCGGAGCCTCCGACATACGCATCGGTACGGTCATTCTTGGAGAATCTGCAGAGCAACCAGCGCGTCCAGGCCGAAGCGCACGATCCGTACTATGTCATTTTTGCGGCAATGCTTAGCAGAGATTACGATGCGTTCCTCCTGCCCTTCGCCAAGGCTGCCGCCAAAGTTTGCCGTAAAGCTGGCTTTGATCCTGGGAAGGCTGATGAGAACGTGGAGTCGTCGGCGTGGAACGCAGTGCAGGACCCCGATGCATTGCGGATCGTCGCACATTTGTATATTATCGCCCAACGCCTTGAATACGCTAAGACTGATGCGCACTCTGCCAATTCTGCAGGATTGTGCTTGATGGCATATATTGAGAACCTTCGCGAGGCGCAGCTGCTTGATCATGTTCCTATGTATGCTTCTTTGTTGCCGACGGACCTTTGCCATAGTGCGCTTGCACGCTTCTTGATCGGTGTCGTCGATACCCGAGAAAGGGAACGGCAGACCAAAATGCTGGAGAAGTACCGCATTGATGCGCGAGCTGTTCTTGAAAGACAGTGGCGTTGGGCCAACGACGAGGCGGATCGTGTGAGGCCCCCATCTGGCCAGAAAATCAGATTGCGGCGGAGTATCCGTGATCTGCATCGGGTTCCGAAGATTTTGCCGGTGCGAAAGAAGTTTGCCGGGAATCGCGTGTCGCCTCAAGACGAAGACTTGGTTCGCAGTCTTGAATGGCACAAGTATCTCGGTGCCGACTGGAAAACAATCTGCCGACGAGGGAGTCTGCTGTACCGACGGTTTTTGGTCGATGGAAGTCTTAATGCTGCTCGAGAATTGAGCACTCGAATGTCCATTTCGCAAATCTCGGAGCAACTGCTCGGGTTTGACATGAGAGATGGGCCGCCGCCACTTGAGAATGGCAGTGTGATACGACCTGCCAGTCCGGTCAAAGGTTCCGGGTCATCACGTTCACGATTGGACCCCTCTTTGACGTCCGAATCGATGGCCGAGATGTTTGCGCAGGGTCAACTGATGCTTGACCTGGAGCAGCTCATCCTTTGCTTCGATGCATTGGAAGAGTTCCAGCTGACGTGGGAAAAACTCGAACGGTACGGCTACTCATTATTTTTTCTCCGTTTGTGCCTAAGCTGACGTCTTGCAGGGCGAGGAACTCTACGAATGAGGAGAATACTACGCAAATCAACGAGCTGCGGCATGCTCTCCAGTTTTCGCTTGATCGTGTGACCGCTTATATCACCGGGCTGTTCGAAACGACAGGGCCCGGTGTGCTTACGGATGCTGAAGATGGTAAGCTAAAAGCCAATTACCCTGTTTAGAGCGCTGTGGTTAATCCATCAACGCAGATGTCGAAGCGACAGAGCTCGCCTTCATTCGACATACATATCTACCAGAGGCGATCCTCAACTTTGCCAGTGCACTGTATTATGCGAGTCTCAGGATCTCGCGGAACATTCTTGTCCACAGCATGAACCTGTCCGTCATGGTCGCAGGCGACCAGAACATCATTGATAGTTTCATGTCGTCAAAGCGGATGGAAGAATTCGTGAGTGCGATGGCGTTGACCTCCTCTGCCATGGTCAACGCGCCCGAGTCCGCTCGCAAGAACGACGATGAGGATGGAGGGCATTTGGGCATCTGGAACATTGGGACAGACGTGTCTCAGTCAAACCAATCGGATTGAGACGAAAATGATGGGACCGGAGTTGGTGTTTGGTTTGTACTGTATTTAGCATGATCTGGTGTCGATGTTTGGCTGTGGTACAGTAGATAGTATTCCTTAATTCCATGGTTAACGCCGGATAGGACCGGAGATGATGCCGACGGATATATTCTGTCTCATATCTTGTCCTTTATAGAGTTCTCTCCCTCGTCAGAATGTCGTACACTCTCCCTCAGAGTGAATGATTACTAGCAGCAACATGTCTCACGATCCGATCACTAAATACGGTCTCACCGCGGTGCCCGCTGCCGCCGGCGCTGCCATAGACGCATCTCCAGCGCCTTCAACCGGGCCATCCGTCATCCCCGTCTCCGAGACGGCCATGCCGACGACTGCGCTCGCGCGGCGCACCCACGCCTATGCCCAGAAATATCTCCCCGTGCCAACCTACAACCACTCGATGCGTGTGTACCACTACGGACTAGCGATGAAGCAGTACCGGTTTGCGAACGCCCCAGAATGGGCCTTCACCGACGAGACGTACTTCCTCGCATCGCTTCTCCATGACATCGGGCTGACCGGAGAAAACCTCCGCGCGACGAAGCTCAGTTTTGAGTTCTACGGTGGGTATCTCGCGTTGGATGTCCTACGGCAGCGGAACGGTGACGGTGATGATAACGCGGAGGCGGAGACGAAGGTGGAGGCGGTGGCGCCACGCGACCAAGCGGAGAGCATCGCGGAGGCGATCATCCGCCATCAAGACCTCTGCGATGAGGGAACTATCACCGCCTTGGGGCAGCTGCTGCAGATGGCGACGCTCTTCGGTAATCTTCGCCTTCGTTTCCGATTGGTGGATCTGAGATTAGATCTGGGCTATGGATCTAACGCTAGGGCACAGATAACATCGGCTCCCACAAAGAGCTCGTCCATCCAGACACCATCGCCGACGTCACGAAGCATTTCCCGCGCCTGAACTGGAGCCATTGCTTCACCGAGACTGTCCGTAAAGAAGTCAGCCTTAAGCCCTGGGCACATTCAACCGCACTGGGAATGGAGGCATTTCCGACTAGAGTTCTTGGGAATACGCTGATGGCTCCGTATGAGTCCGGTGGTCTGTCTGGTTTGTCGGAATAGCCTAAGAGCCTGGATTCTGAGGCAGGGTAGGTATATTCCCCTCCCCCTGAGAATTTTAGGATGGGACTCTTCGTTTGGACAGAACAGGATGGTTTGAATGCAATGGACAGAATAGGAGCATTAGGTACTACTATCACTTTGTTTGAAACAAGCAAATGCGCCGTCCAAGTGGAAACAAAAGCAGTTGCAGAATTGTTTCAATAACAGTCATCCTATGGCCAACAATGTTCCTCCTTCTGTTTCTTAATTTGTGCAGCCTAAAGGCCGCTGCATGCCGTCAAGTGTTCTCCACGTCAACGAACTCCCAAACATGCAACCTCGGAAAGTCAGCCTTGCAAGCCTCGACAAAGGGGGCAGGGACAAAGGCATTACTCATCATCATCGTTCTTTTCTTTTTCTTCATTGTCACAAATGGGAGTGATCACATAATAGTATGGAGCTCTGATGACTCTCTGCTTGCCAGACGGCCGGTCCATGAGGCGAGCGCAAAGCTCCAGAAGGAAAGAATGCGGAAAACGTTCTTTGAAGGGGCAGTTCAGCAGCCATCGACTGTTGCAGCGTTCAACATACAAGTCGATGAGGAGGTGGCGAATTCTTCTCCAAGATTTGGGCATATGGTCATAGATGTATCTTACAGCCTCGGGAGAGAAGCACTCTCCCTCACCTATCATGTCATTCTTTTCAACAATGGCGTCAACCACCGCGTTCTGGAACGCGGCATCCTTCAGTTTGTGACCAAGGACATATGCCTTTGCGATTACAAGATCTTCGGCATCGACTTGATCACTCCCAGCCGGGATCGTGCTGAGGTAAAGCCAGTGCAGGTAGACTGCGAATAAATCTGACTCGATGTCTCGAAGTCGAATGGTCTTCATGGCAGACTTCGCATGTCTCTCTGGGTTAGACAGAGCTTTTCGCAATACCAATGACGAGCGCAACAGTATGGACTCATGGGCGTGAAATGTTCTTTCTTCTTCTCCTACCACTATGCTTACTAGCTCGCTCTGGAGCCTTCCATATAGATTCAGCATCCAACACGGCACTCTTGCAGGTGAGGCTACTTACTGGGTCTGATTGCGACTGACGATCAATTTTCGGGCCATTTCTCCGATAACAGTTGTTCAAGAATCATGATTTCCGGGAACTCAGTACCGTGATAATTGAAGTACAATCAGATTGTGTCTGGAAGTGGCTTTGGCATCAAGGGAATCCCGTGCCTTTATATACTATTCAGGATATGACGATGACTCAGGTACTTGACATAATTTCCCTCCGAAACCTGGTATCAGATACATGGATTCTCATTGAGAATTTACGGCGCATCTTGCTTCTAAATTGAATGAACCCGAAACCACACGATATTTCCATTATTCCTCTTTTTTCCTTCGGACAAAAACGGTCGCACCTTTCCTAAACTTGCTTTGTAAAGTATCTAAAGAACTGAAGCGGATTGGGAGTTCGGAACTGCCATGCATATATCACTTCCTCCAAAGCTTTTGATCAGATCCTATCAGAGAGCTCACAATGTTCTTGATATAATTGCATCTACGGGATGAGATACAACTGTCGGGGACAATTTAAGATTGACGATCAATCAAGTCGGTCAAAACCTTTCGGATTTTCGCCGGCTCAGCCGTATTGTCATAGATATACTCAGCGCCCGTAGCCGAAAGCACTAATCGTCTCGTTAAGCAGGCTCGTGATGTTTCTCAGTGGTGGCTTCGATCACATCACGTTGAAATAGATTATCCTCTCTCCAAAGTTAAACGCCTTGGCGAGCTGCAGATCTTCCATGTCACTATCAGGCGCCCTGACCGATATCTCGCGCGAGTATCGCCAATGCAGGGAGATTGTGAGATTTGATAAACTTTTCTCGACGAAAGCGTCGATCACGGAATTCTGAAAATCGATGTCGCAAAGATAGTCACCGAGCACAAATCCCTTTTGCCAATGTGAGATCCTCCCTCTGATCATCGTCTGCCACGACGGCAAGCGTTCGTGATATAACCAATTTATGTAAACCACAAACGTATTGCTCTCGAAAATGTCCATATATAGGACCTTCCTTTTCTGATTCCGCCTAATTTCCCAAGAGACGCTACCCTGAAATACTCGCAGGGGTCCAAGATAGCTGCGTGCACATAAAAACTTTCGCCTTGAACAACTATTGTCGCAATTTCTTTTCCTCGAAACCTGTTGATGACTAGTCAGGATCTACATCTTCCTCTGTTCACAATACCATGGTCACTTGGTACTCAGGCAACCTGGAGCGCGAACTAACGGACGATCATTGACACTTGACTTCGACTCTCCACTATGGTACTGGCTCTCCCTCCGTAAGAGGAATAATAGCGAGGCTTTTAGGTAAGAGGGAAAGTAAGTAGTGAAAAGTGCTATGAATAGCGATGACGGGTAACAGCTCCCGTAAGGGGAAAAAAAAAAAAGCGCGACCGGTTCTTCCCTAGCAAAATCATGAAGCTCCTAGAGGAATAGGTCTATCTTCCCCTTTCTCGCTAAGAAACGATACCCTAACAAGAGAGCAGCGTAGATGACAAGGGAAGGAGCACGCAAGAGGAAAATACCTTCGTCTAGTTCACGTGGTACTGTAGGCTATGGTTACTATGTCTACAGGCTTTAGGTGCCCAGCTACTAAGTAGCCACGAACAACCGGAACAGCTTTTTCGCATAGGCAAGGTAAAATGTTAAATATATATTACCTGTATGATGTAGTTCGAATCAAAGATAAGGGGTTAAATGCAGGTAATTTTGATCACACAATGGCTAGGGCATATGCATGAGCCCATGCATGCAACCAATGCATGCTGGTCTCCACAGAAACATAAAAATGCAACAGAAATCAACAGGGTGGTTCACTCATAACCACCACCTTCTCTTTTGCGAACAGGCATGGGTTCCGCATAGTAGTAGGAAGTTTTGATCTCTCGTTTCCTTCGGGAGTAGTCGCTCGATCCGGATAATAACCGATCCTTGAGGCGCGCCGCAAGTTCCAGAAGAAAAGGTTGCGGAAGATGTTCTTTGTGACGGTCGTCTCGCAGCTTTGAGATCTCGCAACGGTTGAAATATAGGTCAATAAGCAGATCCCGAATTTTTGCGGACTCGGTTGTATATGCATAAACGTATTCAATAACTGTCCCGGGGGGACACCAGGTATCGTTCTCTTCGTACTTCTCGACGACGGCGTCAATCACTGCATTCTGGAATGAGATATCGATCAATCTGTCACCAAGAATATACGCCTTTCCAAGATCAATATCCTCGGTGTCGCTATCATCACCAATGCTCCGGACCGAGATTGTATCGAAGTAACACCAGTGCAGGTAAATTGCAAACACATCGGGCTCAACGTCGGACAGCTCAACATTGCCTTCGATGGATTTTTGCCATCTTTCGGACACGGCGGCCCGGAGATATAAGGACGAACTGGACAGTACAGATTCATGTGCGATGAAGGTCTCGTCCCTGACCACCACACTTATTGGCTTCCCTCGGACACTAGGAGTAAAGAGGTCAGCGTGCATACTTACATAGTAAGGACCGGCTAGGTCGGCAATGTTGTGTAACTCACTTGTTGCAGAATTCTTTCGAGACGCGAAGTGACTTCCCACCCATTGTACTAATAATCGCAGGAAGGGGACGTGTCGTTAAGAAAGGGAACAATGAACACGAAAGCCCAAGAGGTAGAGTTACTATTACTCCTCCCTATATAGTACCTACTATAGTAGAACTGAAGTGTGACAAAGATGAAGGTGTTTCGCTCTATTCAGCTCTTTTTTTTTGAGCAGATTCGACCGAAAGGATCCATTCGCTCATCGAATACGAAAGCAACCATTTCAGCCTACTAGGGACTCTACCAATTAGTCGCTGGCAAAAGGCTCATATTGCCAGTATCCTGATCGACCCATAGTGAGTGAACTGTCGTAGTTAGGCGCGCGGCAATGCGCAGGCCACTAGGTTATGTGCTTGCAGGTCTAGGCCGGTCGCAGGCTAGGCAGGCTGGCCGGACTGGTGCTAGTGCCTGCTCTGTGCTGATTAGTGACGGAGGGATGATGGAGTCTTTTGATGGGATACAGCAATAGCAAGCTTCTGCGTGCGTCGAATAAAGCTAATCTGCGTGCTACGATCAGGAAGATATTTTCCTATATGGTTCGACACAGCGAACCCTCTATCCTATCCTCGAATCTCGACCCTTTTCTTTTAGTTCATTGCGTCAATAGCCGTGGGGAAATCATGAGGTCTCAATTCTTGAGTGATCTGGCATCGTGCCATTTCAAGATAGTGTCACAAATAGAAGTGGATTTTGATTGGGATTCACTGTAATCGACGAAAGCACTTGACAAAACGTTGTCTTTGCGGCTGTCGGATTCATGCGCGTTCGAGATAGCTAGAGTAGCATGATTGTCAATGCAAGTCCACTAGTTGTACGTTCATATGGAGGGGTGCCTGTTTGCGTGGCGCCGTCAAGGATGTGGATTCATAATGCAAATGGTTTTGATCGCACAATACCTAACTTGAGTATACAAGAGTTATATGTCAGAGTTATTCTTCCTCCTTATGTTTTGGAGAAGAGATTTCGTAGTTGTACTTTCCAATGTCTCTCGAATGCCGATAAATGGATGATCTCATGAAGCAGGCATTCATCTTGCTTTCCGGGTCAACTTCAGAGGTTCAAGACGGACTCAAAGCGTGACGTGATTGTTCATTAGCTGGCATTCAGTCGAATATTCCATCGCATCGATTCAATCATACAGCATCATACAGGACGTGTCATGAATTGTTCAAGCAGTTGTCGGAAGTTAATTACTGCGGGTAGTAAAAGCATCAGCACTGGATAAACCTTGAACGGCAAACTTGAACCTCCAGGAGAGCCAAATGTCTGCCCCTCAGCAATCTTCCAGCAAGTGACTCCATGCAACTAACATTTCCCCAAGGCATGGGAAGCCGCGGTAGAGGTCAGCAGCGCCAATCATTTACCATTGTCATTTTTACGACCAGGATGGTCCTCGGCATGATAGTCAGATGCTCTGAGGAATCCATGACCGGACTGAGGTGGCCGATCGATGAGGCGCGTGACGAGTTCCAGGAGAAAAGGCTGCGGAAGCTTCTCCTTGTGCGGGCTATCCTGTAGCCACGAAGCCTGGCAGCGTTGCACGTACAAATCGACGAAGAGCTTTCGGATTTTTGCAGACTCGTGCGTGTTGTTGTAGACGTACTCGATCACCTCACCAGAAGGACACCAGTTGTTTATGCTCAGCAGGTTCGCGGAATTCTTCTCAACGATAGCGCTGACCACTGCGTTCTGGAATTTGGTGTCGATCAATCTGTCACCAAGGACGTATGCCTTTGCGAGCTCAAGGTCCTCGTTTCCAGGATCAGAACCAGGACCCGAGGCATTATGCAGAACTGGCAGCGTGCCAAAGTACAGCCAATGAAGGTAGATAGCAAAGATATCCGGCTCAACTTCTGGCAGTTTGAGGGTGTCTATGTTGGACTCCTCCCATTTTCCAGACAGAGCCTTTTCGAAGAACAGGGATGAGCTTGACAGGACAGGTGCGTGCGCACTCAGTGTCTCTCCCTTAACCTTGATGTTCACAAGTTTACCACGGATCCTCGAATTGGCAAGGGATCAGCATGTCACATTGGCACCTCTCAATGTCATGCCACTCACTTGTTGCCATGATTGCTCGAGACACGAAGGCCAGATAGAGAGAGAGAGGCTCCATTCGCACTTTTATTACTCGTCGTCTCTTTTTTTGTCGGAGTAGAATTGTTCTTGTTCTCGTTGTTGTTCTTCGTCGTACCGTTACTAGCGGACTGATTCGTTGTAGAAGATTGGTTGTTGTTCGTACCGAAGCCGACGAATGATGGGCTAAAGGAAAAGCTCTTTGGTGGCTCCGGTGTTAGACTCCGACTCGTTTTCTGAGCTTGAGACCCAGGGCCTTGAGTTCCAAACATGATGTTTTTCAACTTTACAAATTGAAGTGTAATTGAAGCAGTAAACCGGAGACTCTGAACTCGCGACGCCAACGCGGGACGCTCTCCGTCTTTAAAACTGTGAGTACAGAGTCCTTACTGTAACCCAGTGCAGCGCCGCAGTCTATGCCTAGGTAAGGTAGGTACCGACGGTAGGTACTATGCATTTTCACACACTCCTCATACTCGACTCCTCCTACTGGACGGTTATCAGTCAGGTGACTAAAGGTCTATCATCACGTGTTATCACGTGACCCAAGAGCGGGGTCAAGACCAAAGCTTGGCCCATCAGCCACGGCCGAAGGGGAACTAGCCGTCCCCAAGCCCCAATCCAACGGGGCAGACTTGACGAGGGCCAGGCTTGATCTCAGGCCCACCGGCATGAGCTGGACCTCCCTTGCAGCCAATCCACAAGGGGGCATTTGAGAGCTCCCACCCTTAGCTCCAGGGATCAGAGCTGATTTGGGCACGTAAGTACCCTTAATTTCCGGATTTGCAGTAGCGCTGTGAGGCAGTGCAGCGGTGGATGAGATGCATGAATAACGACTCCAGGCTGACCATCGTGGCCGAATAACAGGCTTTGTTGGCATTGGAGTGATGCCATCACGCAGACAACGGGCTCTGAAGCGATTGAGCAATGTGTCCACGACAGCAACGAGCTATATTGCCGGCGGTTGAATGCGGTTAGCAGCTGATATACTTAACCCATTCATCACCATGACATAACTACCTCACTACGCTTTTGGTTTAAACTCAGAACCTGGAATTTTTCTGCTCTAGGATATACCCAACTCCTGCTGGATCCCTAGTTGGCGCTCTTATTAAGACGGTGGTTTGAGGACAAAAAAAAAAAAAAAATCAATATGAATAGGACCTCCCAGACTCCCCAAAGCGCATGGCAACGAAAAGAGTCGAATCAATCAATGACTGTAGTTTGTGACTAAGACGAGAATCTAGTAATACTCAACCCTTTTTTCCATCTGAAGCACCAAGTGGACCGCCTCCTGGGGAATTAAGTCGGACTACGCCTAGTCGATCTTCTCCCCCTTCTCACCCAGTCCACATCGATCGATTTGTTCGCTTCGGTCTGGAATTGTCCGCCATGAATCCATGGTCCTGACCCAATCTAGTTCCTTGGGTTTTTTTGGCAAATGCCCTAGTCTGGCAAAGTTTATCGACGCCTAACGCACGCTAACCGACGTGTCGACCGCCGTGGTCACCAGCACCTATTTACCGTACATTAACCGCAATTGATGACGGTGACATCACCCGTACGAATCGAATCTCGCTTGCTTTGCGTCTCCGTACCTGAATTGCGAACCCCATTGCGGCGTTTACGAGCAGCGCTCACGGTGGATTGGAACCTCTGCATATGCGCGTCGTCATAGTCATCCCTACCGACGACATTCAGCGACCTGAGTACACTGCAGCCAGATTCATTGGCCACGGATGAGACTGTGAGAGCCCTGTCGAGAGTCCCACCGTCCCTGATTTCCCCTGATGTCGGGCTCCATGGGTGACGAGGCACGCCACCGTCACTCCAATCCGCTGCGTCGCGACGGCGCGCCAGCCATTACCATAGACACATCCGCAGTCAGCCCCGGCGGAACCATTTCGCAATCTCAGAATCCAGCCAGCGCGCCTGACCACCAAGCTGGCACGACTTCACAAGAACAATCGAACGGTGCAAGTCCCGGTGGCATCTCCCCTACGGACGCCCGCTCCACCAATTCTGCCGAGTGGTCCCGTGAGAGTCGGCCAATCTCTCCGCACAATGTGTCCTCGCCAAGTGTGAGCAGAGCCCCCGAAGCAGCCGCCTCCAACTTCCTGTCCGTCCCGGGCACCCGGTCACGCGGGAGCTCCCTAGAGTCGGAAGGTAGCACAAGCTCGGGAGGAGAAACATACGTCCAGTCGACCTCGTCGCCCACTGACCGCGTGTCGCGGGAGACCACCCGCGCAGTTAACCCCATCATGAACGACGAGGAGGCCTTGCAGCCGGACCCAGGCACCGAGAAGGATTTTCAGGTCGAAAACAACAAGTTTGCCTTCTCTCCGGGTCAATTGAACAAGCTAGTCAACCCCAAGAGCCTGAGCGCCTTCCACGCACTGGGTGGTCTGGCCGGCTTGGAAAAAGGGCTCCGAACCGACCGAACCTCGGGCCTGAGCGTCGACGAGACCACCCTAGACGGCACCGTCACCTTTGAGGATGCCGTCAACAGTGCCAAGGCCGCCGGCTCAGATGCGTTTCCCAAACAGCCCAAGGCCGTCTACCGAAGTGATACGCAGCAGTCAAGTGCAACGGTGCGGCAATATTCGGATGACGCCTATGCTGACCGGAAACGGGTGTTTGGTGCCAACGTGCTGCCCGCGAAGAAAGCCAAGTCGATTTGGGAATTGGCATGGATTGCTTACAATGACAAGGTTTTGCTCCTCTTGACTGCCGCCGCGGCCGTCTCGCTCGGACTTGGCATCTACCAGTCCGTGGAGGCGAAGCCGGGCGAGCCGCGTGTGCAATGGGTCGAAGGTGTTGCCATCATTGTGGCCATCCTCATCGTCGTGATCGTGGGGGCTGCCAATGATTACCAGAAGGAACTTCAGTTCATAAAGCTCAATAAGAAAAAGGAAGATCGCCGAGTCAAGGTCATTCGATCCGGGAAGACAAGAGAAATCTCGGTTCATGACGTCCTTGTGGGCGATGTGCTGCTTTTGGAACCGGGAGATCTCGTGCCAGTGGACGGGATCTTGATTGAAGGCCACAATGTAAAGTGTGACGAATCTTCCGCGACTGGTGAATCCGATGTGCTACGCAAAGTGGCCGCCGACGAGGCCTACCGGGCCATTCTAAACAACGAGAATCTCAGCAAGGTTGACCCATTCATCCTTTCCGGAGCCAAGGTCTCGGAGGGCGTAGGCCGGTTCCTGGTCACGTCGGTGGGCGTCCACTCCGTGTATGGCAAGACGATGATGTCGCTCCAGGATGAGGGCCAGACCACGCCGCTGCAGATGAAGCTGAACATACTGGCCGAGTACATTGCGAAGCTGGGGTTGGCGTCGGGCTTGCTACTGTTCGTTGTGCTCTTCATCAAGTTCTGTGCACAACTTGGCCAATTCGACACTCCAGACGAGAAGGGCCAGGCATTCCTCAAGATTTTCATCGTTGCGGTGACCATCATCGTGGTCGCGGTTCCCGAAGGGCTGCCGCTTGCTGTAACTCTTGCCCTCGCTTTCGCAACAACCCGCATGTTGCGTGACAACAACCTGGTTCGTCTGCTGCGGGCCTGTGAGACCATGGGCAACGCGACGACAATCTGCTCCGACAAGACGGGGACGCTCACACAGAATAAAATGAGCGTCGTCGCCGGTGCTCTGGGCCCGACCTTTCGGTTCAGCCGTCGCGACCAAGAAGCATCCGATTCGCAGAACGCGAATTCCGAACCTGCGGAAGAAATGTCACCTCAGGAGTTCGTAAATGCACTGTCGGCGCAAACCAAGGAGTTGCTCCTGCAGTCCATCGTGGTGAACTCAACTGCCTTTGAGGGTGAAGAGGAAGGCAAGACCATCTTCGTTGGATCCAAGACAGAGACGGCACTCTTGACCTTTGCGCGCGACTATTTGGGGCTGGGCAATTTGAATGAAGAGCGCTCCAATGCCGAGGTGGCTCAAATGGTCCCGTTCGACTCCAGTCGCAAATGCATGGCGGTAGTGGTTAAGAAGTCGCCCAACCATTACCGCATGCTCGTCAAGGGCGCGGCGGAGATTCTGCTGTCACGAAGCACGCGCTTGGTGAGCGACCCAAAGAAGGAGCTCGCGGATACGCCCATGTCTGGTGAGCAGCGGTTATCGTTGGAGACCCTAGTGAACAAATATGCGACGCGGTCTTTGCGAGCCATTGCTCTCGTGTACCGGGATTTCGAACAGTGGCCGCCCCGCGGTGCACCGACCCAGGAGGATGACCGCCGACAGGCAGTCTTTGACGCCGTCTTCAAGGATATGGTGTTTTTGGGCATTGTGGGCATCCAAGACCCGCTGCGACCCGGTGTCACGGACTCGGTGCATCAATGCCAACGAGCTGGTGTCTTCGTGCGGATGGTGACTGGTGACAACATCAACACGGCCAAGGCGATTGCCCAAGAGGCTGGGATTTTCACCCCCGGTGGTGTCGCCATGGAGGGTCCCAAGTTCCGGAAGCTGAGCTCGAAGCAGATGAATCAGATCCTGCCGCGGTTGCAGGTTCTGGCGCGGTCAAGCCCGGAGGACAAGAAGATCCTTGTCACGCAGCTGAAGAAGCTGGGCGAGACGGTTGCCGTCACCGGAGACGGGACGAACGATGCGGCGGCGTTGCGGACAGCCGACGTAGGGTTTTCGATGGGTATCACCGGAACAGAGGTTGCCAAAGAGGCATCGGACATTATTCTGATGGACGATAATTTCACGTCCATTGTCAGGGCCATTGCATGGGGTCGGACGGTCAATGATGCAGTCAAGAAGTTCCTACAGGTGCGCATTCGAGGTTGCAGATGCAAAGAGAGTTTTACTGAGAGGTGCTACAGTTCCAAATCACCGTCAACATTACTGCCGTGATCCTGACCTTTGTCTCCGCGGTGGCCAGTGGTGACGAGACCTCGGTGCTGACGGCCGTGCAGCTGTTGTGGGTGAACCTGATCATGGACACGTTTGCAGCGCTGGCCCTGGCAACTGATCCTCCGTCACCGCGGGTCCTCGAGCGCCGTCCGGAGCCCAAGTCAGCACCACTGATCACGCTGACCATGTGGAAGATGATCCTCGGCCAGGTGGTCTACCAACTGGTGGTAACGTTCGTTCTGAACTTTGCGGGTCTCAAAATCTTCCGGTACAGTCCTCCCAACGTAGAGAGGCAGCTGCGGACAGTTGTGTTCAACACATTCGTGTGGATGCAAATATTCAACCAATACAAGTAAGTCTCTGGTGTTTTTAGACATTGAATCATCTTTGCTAAGTGATATTTTCCAGCTGCCGCCGTTTGGACAACAACGTCAACATCTTTGAAGGCATTCTCCGCAACCGCTGGTTCCTCGGTATCCAGTTCATCATTGTCGGCGGGCAGATCCTCATTATTTTCGTTGGTGGGCAAGCCTTTTCCGTGACGCGGTTGAACGCATCGCAATGGGGCACGTCGCTCGTTCTCGGCGCGCTCTCAATGCCTGTGGCGGTGATCATCCGATTGATCCCAGACGAGTTCATCCGGCGGCTCATCCCGAATTTCTGGCGACAGCCGCCGAAGAAGCAGCAGCCACAGGTCTTCGTCTCGGACGAAACCGACCGCCAGTACGAATGGAACCCGGCTCTCGAGGAGATCCGTGACCAGCTCGTCTTCCTCAAGACCGTGCGCGGTGGACGCCTGCGCAATCTCAAGTACAAGCTCCAGCACCCGGAGACACTCCTACCGCGATCCCGCAGCGGGTCTCGCTCGCGCGACACATTCTCGTCCGCGACAACAACACCCGCACCACCCACACCAAACGGCGACAATTCCGCTGCGCCAGAGACGGCCTCCTCGCCACCACCACGCCGCGCATCGGAATCTCGATCCCGCACCCGAGCCCGCTCCCGCTCCAACTCCGCCTTCGGCCCCGCCGCCGCCATGGCTGGCGTCGTCGCAGGCAGCATCGCGGGCTGGTCTCCCATCGAGCGCAACCCCAACAATAACAGCCGACAAGAAGAAGCCAGCTGGAACCTCTCCTCCACCGCACCACACTCCGGCCTCAACCAGCAACAAGGTATCGACATCCACCCGGACACCGCCGCCGACGACCCCATCATCGTCGTCGACGGTTACGACCCAGCCACTGCGCGTGTCCCGCCCAGCCAGAATCCAGACCTGGTCCCCGTGTTCGAGCATCGTCCCCCGGACGATACCACAAGCACGAGAACCCGCACACCGAGTCGCGGCCGGCGAGGGCGCTCATCATCGCGTCGTTCGCGTTCAAATACAAACACCAATGCATCATCGTCCGGTGCGGCGGTGGACCGAGTATAAGTCTCCCTTTCCCTTCGTCCCCATGTCTTCTCTCTCCCTCCCTTTTTCTCATTTGAGATTGTTTTGTGTGTCACAGCGATACAAGAAATGGGTGGTGTTGTGTCAGTCCTGGTTTTTTCCGACCGTCCGTGCGTTTGTTTTTTTTTTTTTTTTTTTTTTATTTGCATGATTCCATTCTGGAATGTGTGTTTTCCTTCCGCTCTTGTGTGGATCATTATCATCATCCTTCTACTTTCTCAGTATTAGCATCTGTATTGTTTCTCTGGCTGTGTGTGTATGTGTGTGTGTGTTTTTGTCTCGTGTTGGTTGGTTTGGACTCTGCGGATTCCCCCTCTGGGCTTTCTCATCGATCAATCGTTACAGTACTGTTTAATAATCCAAATTCAAATAGAACAGTCGTTGGGGCTGCATTCTGGTCTCAGTTTCATTGGTCTCTTGTAAAGAGGCAGGAGTATGTGTTTGGAGATTATGGCTCCGACTGGAAAAGTACAAAGCCGGAGGTTTCGATGTTTACCATGTAGGCTTTTGTCAATCACTGATATTTCGAGCGGATGGATGCAGACTACAAGGGACTGCAGAAAAATCATATTTTCTACTGATGACCAAATTACGTATGTCCATTGAAGTCAATTATATGGCCCAGAACAGCGTCCCGGATCCAACATCAACTTTTCAACGTAAACAAAACGCCCGCCATTGACGTGCGCTCAAGAGAATGTCAACAAAAAGGGTATTGATTAAATTGACTAATCACGAAGCGCAACTGTTCACATTTACTCCTCAGCCTCAATGGGCTCCTCCTCGGCACTAAACCATTGTTAGTAGGCTGCAAGCAATTAACGTCACGGTTTCACTTACTATTCCTCCTCGCCATCAGAGATGGAGGCATCCTGGTACTGCTGGTACTCGGACACCAGGTCGTTCATGTTGCTTTCAGCCTCAGTGAACTCCATGTCATCCATACCCTCGCTAGTGTACCAGTGCAAGAAGGCCTTGCGACGGAACATGGCGCTGAACTGGTCGCCGACACGCTTGAACAGCTCCTGGATGGCGGTCGAGTTGCCGACGAAGGTCGACGACATCTTGAGGCCGCGCGGAGGAATCGAGCACAGCGCAGTCATGACGTTGTTCGGGATCCACTCCACGAAGTAGCTGCTGTTCTTGTTCTGCACGTTGCGCATCTGGTCCTCGACCTCCTTCATCGAGACCTTGCCGCGGCTGTAAAATAGTTAGTTTTGATCTCGATAGGTAAGAAATAGATTGACGTACAAGATGGCAGAGCAAGTCAGGTAGCGACCGTTGCGGAAGTCCGAGGCCGCCATCATGTTCTTCGGGTCGTACATCTGCTGGGTCAACTCCGGAACAGTGACGGCACGGAAAGAGTGCGAGCCACGGCTCGTCAGAGGAGCGAAGCCGACCATGAAGAAGTGGAGACGAGGGAAAGGAACCATGTTGACGGCCAGCTTGCGCAGATCCGAGTTCAGCTGGCCAGGGAATCGCAAGCAGGTGGTGACACCAGACATGACGGCCGACACCAGGTGGTTCAGGTCACCGTACGAGGGGTTGGACAGCTTCAGAGTGCGCATGCAAATATCATACAGAGCCTGCAATGCGTTAGCCAAAGATCTACATTTTAGACGAAAACGAGTCGTACTTCATTGTCAATGCAGAAGGTCTCGTCAGAGTGCTCGACCAGCTGGTGAACGGAGAGGGTAGCATTGTAAGGCTCGACGACGGTATCCGAGACCTTGGGCGAGGGCACGACGGAGAACGTCGCCATCATGCGGTCGGGGAACTCTTCACGGATCTTGGAGATCAGGAGGGTACCCATACCGGCACCAGTACCACCTCCGAGCGAGTGGGTGATCTGGAAGCCCTGCAGGCAGTCGCAGGCCTCAGCCTCGCGGCGGACAACGTCGATGACCTGATCGACGAGCTCAGCACCCTCGGTGTAGTGACCCTTGGCCCAGTTGTTGCCAGCGCCAGACTGGCCGTTGATGAAGTTGTCCGGGCGGAAAAGCTGGCCGAAAGGACCAGAGCGCACGGCCTCGATGGTGCCAGGCTCCAGATCAACGAGGACGGCACGAGGCACATACTTGTTGCCGCTGGCCTGTTGTCTTGTCAATGCCGTTGCCGTTGCTTAAACGGGATTCGTCACAAACCTCATTGAAGTAGACGTTCATACGCTCCAGCTGGAGGTCAGAGGAGCCATTGTAGCTATTACGATCAGTAGAGGATCACTGGTTTGTTTCCAGAAATTTGACTCACACGCCGGAGCCATCGAGACCATGCTCGCCGGAAATGATTTGCCTGGGTAGTGGTCGTACGTCAGTCGTCGTTCATTCCAGTTAGCAAGTCTGGATCAGGCTCGGAAGCTTACCAGAAAGCGGCACCAATTTGGTTACCCTACACGCCCACACGACCTCGTTCAGCAATCCCCTCGAATTCTAACAACGCCCGCTATCAGAGTATACTTACGCATTGGCCGGTTTGAAGGTGCACCTAAACGATAAAGAGCTGTTGTTAGCTAAACGTGTCAAAAGTCGGTCATGGACAGAGGTGGGGGGAGGCTGTCAGGGGGTTTGGTGCTGGAACGCGTGGTTGGGCGTCAACAAACTCACAATCTCACGCATGGTGGCAGGAAAGAATCGAAATTACGGGGAATTAGAGGATATGCGAGGAGAGAGATCGAGGAGAAGTCGAAAAAAGTCGGAATGGAGAGAAGAGGGAGAAGCGATGAAGGAGCAGAAAATTAATCCGGGAAGGAGAAGAGAAGGAGAAGTTGGGTTGGGGCAGGAGCGGTCAAGGCTTGTGCGGGCATCAACAACAGCACCAAAATGGGCAGGCCCCAGATTAGGGGCACGCTGTTCCCGATGCGGATTAGCGTCCTGCATTGGGAAATCACGTGTCTAAAAGTCAGCACCAGAAGAAATTGCTGCTCAAGGCCGAATCAACGCCGAATACTGCGCTGCCGGTTAGCAGGAGAATTATGGGGGATGAAGGGTCATTATCCTAATGACAAGGAACCGTTAGATACACGGCAGTGGTTGGAATTATTATACAGAAATGTACATTGCTTGGCGGAGCCAATCGATCATCGTGTACCGGACCTCCCCGTAGAGCTCTCCACAACCCGCTCACTCTCCCTTTCGTTCTCGAGCCACGATCCAAATGCCTCCAGTCGCCGCTCTTCCTCATCAGCTGCGTTATCTCGTCCTTCGGCCGCGTCTTCAAGGGCGGCCCGCTTTTCGTTGGTCTTCTTGAATCGCTCTGTCCCGTCCGCAATGTATGCTTCGACCTGAGTGCCAGCAAAGTAGCGGCCGTTCATCACCTGAACCCGTATGAGCTTATTATTTCCGTGCGATGGACTACAGCAGGAACACTTACCCTCGCACAGGTCCGGGCCGCCTCTGGGTCGCTGAACCGGACCGTAACCACACCCTCTGGTTCCTTATCGTAGAGAATCACATTTGTTACCTCACCCAGCTTGCTGCACTCCTCTCGAATGTCCTCTTTAATATCGAGAATGGCGGCTGGGTCCTCCTATGTGGCTGTCAGCATTCTAGGGATACCATAGATGACATTATTTCATACCTCGATCTCCTTTAATGTAAACATGTGCTTCAAGACCACAATTTTCTCCCACCGCGAACTTGTATGCGCCATTGCTGACGGGTCATCGTCGTCCCAGTCGGCCAGTTTGCTGCAGCACCAGTGTCAGTCACCAATAGCAGCTGCGTACGGAAGTCAGTACGTACCTGTTCAATTTCTGCATCTTCTTAATTATTTTCCTCTTTTCCCGCGGATTGGATTGCGCTGGAGTATCTTGCTGGCTCTTAAAGGAGAAGTCCGCCTCTTGCACTCTCATAGGTCCTTGTGGCCCCGGCTGTCCTAATCGGAAATCCGTCTCATCGAGCATTTGAATCGCAAGACTGACAGACTCCGGCCGAAAGTACACGACAAGCGCTTCTCCCTTGAAATTGCCGTGTTCGTCCTGGTACATCTTTATGCGGGGCCGGCCACTGTCGATTTCTTCGGCAATCACGCCGCACTTCGAAAAGACACTCTGGATCTCTTCCAGCGTCGCATCGAGAGGTATTGACGTGACATATACGGCAGTGTTTACGCGTTGCTTTTTGGGTTTTTGGGAATTCTCCTGTAGCTTGTGCATTAGCTCCATCGAAGTCTTTGTAGGCACAGCATCGTCCCATACATCATCACCCGTCGCCGCCTTCTTTCGCTTTTTTCTGAGTTGCGACGCTGTTACCGTTTCATCCTCGACTCCTTCGACCTTGTACGCTTGGCGCTGTTGCTCTAGGAGGTCATCATCAACCTGGAATGTCAGTTAGGATTGGAATCGGCGCATGAAGCAGGAACAGCAACATACCGAGAGCACCCAACGCTTCAAGCCGGTATCATATTCGAATTCTTGGCCATCCTCCGTTTCGAGAATGAACTTGTTATCGACTTTCGAGAACGAAATGCGCGGATCGCTATCAAATTCGGCCGGATCAGTAGGGAAGTTGCGGATTGCGGGCTCGGGCGCCGGCGGCGCGGTTTGCGGCTGATCGTCTGGATTCTTCAGTGCCATTGTTAATACACTTGACGACAAACAGTGCACTGAGGACTGGATATCAACACAACGCCCTTCGAATGGCTTCGACCGGTGATATCACAGCTCCAGCGAACCGCGTATGGAACTAATCTCTAAATGGAAACCTAGCTCGTTATTAGTCAGCATGCCGAGACTGGCGCCGGGGGTCAAGCCACTATGCACCGCCACATATTCAGGGCTATATGCCCAGCTCCTCCTGGTCCAACATGGGGTAGGCATCATGGATGCTGCGACGACGAACCATGATTCGGATGGCTCTCAGTCGTCCGACGACTACGGCCTGCCTCCCACATATGTGGTGCGATCGGTCTCGGACATTAACAACGTAGATGGCCAGTCGGGCGTCGGCGAAAGGTCATCCTCGCCTCCGGTAACCTACCAAGCTGCCTGGCCAGTCAGCCAGACAGGGAGACCGCGTGGCAGCAGCCTCGTGAGCAATCCTGCTTACGATAATTTGCCCGTTTCTGAAGGAATTGGCTTGCAGGACCGCGATCCCCCGCGATTGCAGCAGCGTCCGTCCGCACCAGCCCGCACGCCGAGCAATACCTATGCACCGCAGCGGCGGCCGTCACAGTATCTTATCTATCAGGACAGTGACCTGCCTCCCTCGTTGGCGAAGAGGGGCGCAAGACGAGATCCCAATGCCCAGTATCGCGCCCAGGAAAAGGCCTACGTGCAACGACTACGCGCCAATCCTCGCGCATGGTATCAGCAGTTTGGTGACCCGCAAGGTCTGGGCAGCCTCGATTCTGACTTAGAGGATCCCTCGCCATCGTCGGAGGCTACGTTTGAAGACGATCAGTATGACCCGGACACGCAGCTCTTTCTCTCCCAATACGACAACCAGCCGACTTTAGAAGAGTTGAAGAATCCCAAGAACCAGGAGCGCCTAGAATGGCACTCGATGCTCGCTTCCGTTCTCCGGGGAGACGTCGTCAAACAGGAGAAGCAACGGCTGATTGGTACCACGGAGACAAAACGACCGACAGCGTTGCATTACGATATCTGGCTGGGAGTGCGCGCCAAGAGCTTCGGTCGAAGCGTTGCCCTGCAGAAGAAATTGATAGAAGATGCCCGGGCTCGTCTCGGCCCGGTGATTGAGGAAATCATATCTTTCGAGATCAAGGGAGAGACGGAGATTGGAAAGACAGCAGCGAAGCAGGTCCAGGATATCGTGGCGAAAATCGAGCACTGCGAGTCGCTCTATCCCACACGGAAAGAGCTGGAGGCAGCCAATCCCCGAGCGGCCTCAGAACAATTCCGGGAGAGCTCAGATGCTGTCGTGGCGTGGTACAACACTACGCACTTGATCAACACCGAGCTGGCTATTCTCAAGCGCTGGGTGGGCAATGATTCTCTCGACTTCACCAAGCCGCGGGACAAATCATGGGGTGGCGATGCCTCAGATGAAGGCTGCTTCTTGGATCGTATCATGAAGGAAGACGGCTTGAGGACTCTGCAAGGCCACCACAATATGATTGACAGCATTGGCGACGTGATCAAGAAAGCAAAGAGCACCCTGATTGCGAATGCAGAAGCCTTTGCAAAACGCCATCTACCGCCGTACATTGAGGAGTTGCTCACTTTGATCAACTTTCCGTCGCGGCTCATTCAAGAGATCATCAGGGTCCGTTTGTCGTATGCCAAGCGGATGAAAGACCCAGCCAGGCAGTCGCCAATTCTTGTCGACCAGATGATTTCACAGTTTCAAATCCTTATGAGGGTTGCTGTGGATATCAAGCAGCGGTATCTGGTGATCTCGAAGCCAGAGCCTGGGTGGGATCTTCCACCATGCATTGATGAGAACTTCGACTCCGTTGTGCTCGATTGCATGAAATACTATTTTCGTCTACTGAACTGGAAGCTCAACGCGAACAAAAACACATTTAAGGAGGCTGAAATACTCGAGCAAGAATGGGAGTTTTCAAATGAAATCGGCCGCCAACTCCAAGGAGGCGATATTGAAGTAGCGGAGCAGTTCAGGTGCGTCGAAATCCCTGCTGGAGCCGTTAATATGATTTTGCTAACTGGAGCCACCATGCAGTGCTTTAACCGCCAAGTCCCTACAGCGACTGATGAACCACTTTGAAAGGGAATTACAGCCCCGGGTTGATGAAGACCCTGCTGAGATGGACAAGCGGTACAAAACTGCTCTTGACTCGACACGAGTTCGACAGCGGAAGTTGTATCGATTCTCTCGCTTCCTGCGGCAATTGTTTGAGAATTCGACCGAATACAACTTCGGAGCTGATGTTGCAGAGGACTTCTTTGACGCGCTCCTAATATCGGAACACTTCCTGATCGAGACCGACAGCCCAGGTGGTCTGTATTTGATTGGCCACCGTGCCCTGTGGAACAGGCACGCCGATATTCAGTCAATCCTGGGCACTTCGTTCCGAGATGAAGAAGCCGGAAAAGATCCTTCGCACTTTACTTACATCCTGGCTATCCGGCCAGAACAGCCGCTTACCTGGACAGGCAGGGTGATGCGGGTAGAGAATGTAGAAGTCCCGACCGATGTGCGACCGGGCAAGCTCAGACTCGTTGCGGATGGGACACAGCAACGCTTAATCAACGCTCGTCACGAGCTGGCCCAGCTGACTGGAATGCAGCTGGACATTGCCATCGAACAGCGAGCGAATCTGAAGAGAGTCAACG
Organism: Thermomyces lanuginosus; assembly: GCF_041956635.1. Classification (NCBI taxonomy): domain Eukaryota; kingdom Fungi; phylum Ascomycota; class Eurotiomycetes; order Eurotiales; family Trichocomaceae; genus Thermomyces; species Thermomyces lanuginosus. The sequence goes on along the minus strand of NW_027192341.1, from coordinate 480,802 downwards.
CGGAGCTCAACAGAATCAACAAAACCTCGTTCAAACTGTCCGGCAGCATCATGGACAGTGTGGCGACGATTCGAAAACAGCTCAAAGAGAAAGGTCTGGAAAATACTGAGTTGATCCAAGCCTGCTATGCGTTCGCGACGGAGTTTGGCAAGCGGTCGTCGAGCTATGTAGATGCCAATCAACGCGCCATGAACAGCGTGCGTCTCGTGGAGTTGTCCTTGGAATGGGTGTCGTTTATCTGTGACGATTGTGACGCGTCGGACCGCAAGACGTTCAAATGGGCTGTGGCAGCACTCGAGTTTGCAATGGCCATCACGTCTAGCAACCATCTTCTCTCGATGGACGACGAGCAGTATGCCAAGCTTCGAGTTAAAGTGGCAGGCTGCATGTCAGTACTTATCTCGCATTTCGACATCATGGGCGCAAGATCCACACTGGCTGCACAGGCTGAGAGCAAGAGGCTGGACGAGTCTCGCGGCGGTACGCGCCGGCACAACGCGCGGATTCTCAGCGACGAGGAATCGCAGAAAATCGTGAGCGACCAGCGTGTGGCCAGCATCGCCGCCGTGGAAGAGCGCCGCCTGGAAGAAAGAGTCAACCGACAGGCGTTAGGTCGGGTGCTGGAAAGCTCCAACGAGGCAGACCGGTCCCTGACTGTACTGTCGTCGTCGGCAACCAATGTCACGCTTCGATGGCAGCAAGGGCAGTTCATCGGCGGCGGCACATTTGGTTCCGTATATGCGGCAATCAACCTGGACAGCAACTCCCTGATGGCGGTCAAGGAGATTCGGCTTCAAGACCCGCAGATGATCCCGGTCATTGCGCAGCAGATTCGGGACGAAATGGGCGTGCTAGAGATCCTTGACCACCCCAACATCGTCGACTATTACGGCATCGAGGTGCACCGAGACAAGGTATACATCTTCATGGAGTACTGTTCGGGCGGGTCGTTGGCAAGTCTGTTGGAGCACGGGAGGATCGAAGACGAGACCTTCATCATGGTCTACGCGCTGCAGCTGCTAGAAGGGCTGGCCTACCTGCACCAAGCTGGTATCGTCCACCGGGATATCAAGCCGGAGAACATCCTCCTAGACCACAACGGCGTGATCAAGTACGTGGACTTTGGTGCCGCCAAGATCATCGCACGGCAGGGCAAGACGGTGATGAACGCCGATGGTCCCGGAGCCCTAGGTGGATTCGGAACCAAGGACCCACGTGCCGACGCCGCCGGCGCGGGTGCCGGCCGCAACAAGAACCAGAAGACCATGACGGGCACCCCCATGTACATGTCCCCCGAAGTCATCCGTGGCGACACCAAGAACCTCGAGCGACAAGGCGCGGTTGACATCTGGTCGCTTGGATGCGTGATTCTGGAGATGGCGACCGGCCGCCGACCCTGGTCGACGCTCGACAACGAGTGGGCCATCATGTACAACATCGCGCAGGGCAACCAGCCGCAGCTGCCGTCGCGCGACCAGCTCAGCGACCTTGGCATCGATTTCCTGCGGCGCTGCTTCGAACGCGACCCGAACCGCCGGCCGACCGCCGCAGAACTCTTGCAGCATGAGTGGATCGTGTCCATCCGGAATCAGGTCGTCGTCGAACCGCCAACACCGGGTAGCGATAATAGCAACAGCACGACCAACAACTATTCCCCTGCACCGACCCGGGCCTGGTCGTGATTCATGGACTATTCTTTTTCAAAAACAAAAAAAGCTTGAATTCATGTCTATTGTTTATGATACCCTTTTTCGAGTCGTTTTCTCATGGGTATGCTTACTCTGGGATTGGGACTATTGATACGATTATGTCTTGTTCTGCGAGGCACAGCGCGGTGCACGGAATGTGATTACCAGCATATTCTTCTTGGAACCATATGTTCTACCAGGATAGGGAGGTTCAATCATGAGAGAGAGAGAAAGCAATGAAGCATCAAACCCAGTTACGATGTTCCCATTGATATCGTCTTCGCAAAAGGCACCCCTATGTAGACTTTCACCAAAGAACTGCTCGTTGATATCGTTCCTGCTTCCAAGCCTCAGCGCCGACACTGTCCATCCATCCATTGCAAATAGATACTCGATTCAACCCATTAATAACCCAGGGATCAGAGAAAAGGAAAAAGGGGTTCGAATAAACAAGGGACAACATCGAACGCCGGCAATCCACGACCAACCAGTCCAGCAAGAGATAAAATACTATGCATATTGGGAATACTAAGACGAAAGGGTTGATATCATGTAAATAGTCGGTCCAGATCATCATATCTTCGTCCGCTCGAAGCAGGTTCCCCAACTACGGGACCAACCTGCTCCGGAATATCAGCGGAACTCGACGCATGGGGTGCAGCCCCGGTTCTCCACGTGCTTGAGCTCGAGCTGCTGATATCTACAACAGTAGTCAGCATGAGACAAAAGCCTACAAGCCAGAACCAAAAGAACTCACTTTTCACTGCGCGAGTGGTAGTAAATACCACTCACGGTCCCCTCCACCTGATTGAAGCAGATATAGTAGAACCCCTCGAAGCTGGCGCCGACGATGGAACGCACGCGATGGTCCGGGACCAAAAAGTACTCCTTCCAGCGCATGAAGAGATGTTCGCGCTGCGCAAAGTTGCGATATGTGAAATCGGCTTTTTTGGCCTGCTTGGCCAGCGGTCGCCAGGCCTGGAAGCGCGCCCAATGCTGCATGTCGGTCTTTTCGTTGGTGCCCCATGACTCGTGGCGCGTCTGGAATGTGTGCTTGGTACCGATAATTTCGCCTTCAAAGTAGGTCGTGAGTGTCGGGTGATCCTCCGTTAGGCCTGTGCTTTCAGTCAGTTACGAGCTGAACGAGATCAATCCGGCGGGCTGATTTAGCTGACCTTGAATGCGGAGATAGCCGCATAGAAAGGACTCCCCAATGTCCACATGCTTAATCTCCACGTCCACATTGTACACCTGGCGGTCGGAGTGCTGGGTGCCCTCGAACTTGCTGCCGGCGCGTAGGAAGGACGACGAATAATTGGGAAGCAGCTGTAACGCAAGCGTTAGTATGTACTATGCTGCATTTCAATTCCGACTGCGTCTGTAGACGGCTCCAACGTACCCGAACATTGGAATACTCGAAATTAAGCGGCGATGACTCATATGACGGCCTAACAGCCAACCCGGACGACATCTGCGACGACGAGGAGACCGCCGAGGGACTGGCGGCCACCGTAGGGGACCCCGAGTCGAAACTCGGCGATGACTCCGCCATGGTCTCGTCGTCCTCAATTGCCATGGCCTTCACCGAACGCTCCTCCTTGTTTTCCGCGCCCGATTGTGCTCTTGTTGCATCGCTTCGCCACTGGCTTGGGCTGTCACCAGTAACCGTCGACGATGACTCCGCAGCGGAGGATGACCCCGGTGATTCTCCGCGTTCCGCGTTGTCATCCCGGTCGCGACGGTCCAGTCGTTCCTCGTCGGATCTCCGATCGGGGTCCGGCGGACAAGTGGCGTTGTAGCCAGGTAACGCGGAGCTGCTTGTCGTCTGATGATGGGGTGCGGGTGGAGGAGCGGAGGTGTTGGTAGCAGCTGGAGCACTATTCTCGTCGCCCGGGGTCGGCATGGGAGGCGAAATCAGGGGAAAACGTCACGATACATTGGATACGCAGGGATCAGAAGCAGGACGAAAGTCCGAGATCCCAAAAGTTGATCAAGGCGGAGCGGTATGTGCGTGATGAGTATGGAGCTTATGGAGTAGGGTTCGAACGGGGTCGAAGATGCGATGCCCAAACGGGGCAAAGACCGGCACAACACCAATAGATATCGAGAATGAAACCAAACGCTTGGATTCTCACGAAAATAGAGGAATGAGAGCTCTTACAGCGAGATTCATCAAGTCCTGGCATTGACGCATGACTCTATCTACATTCGGTCTGATCTTATCGTCATACTAAGTGGATTGATTGCCACCAAATCAGACTATCAGATTCCAATCCATCAGGAAAGCAGAAACGCCAGAATCCCCAACCCTTTTGTTCCCATGAGATGCGTATCGGTCGTCTTGAAATCGTGGCGAGTTCAAATCGGCTTGATCTGCGATCTGGTTAGCTCCGCGGCCGATTGAGTCTCAACAAGTAGATCACTTGCCTTGAAATGCAGCGAAATCAGTGAAAACACAAACGCTTTCAAGTCCTGAACTAGATAGTAAAACACTCGCAAACCCTCCGGATCGGCCGACTCGGTCACGTCCACGAGTGATCCGATTTTGGCGGTCTAGATGACATGGACACGGCTCAGCACAATCCACACCGCAGGATTGCTCGTAGCGGTGGCGGGCCCTACCTCAAACGAGATATGCTCGTTGCCCATCCGTATCTCCAATTCCTGTCGCCCATCCTTGTTCTTCGGCGGCCACTTGGAGTCATCTTCTCTACGTCGGGTTAGTTGTCGTCGAACGGTCGGGTATGTTTCGTACTTCATGATCTCGCTGTCCTTGACAATGCGCTTGATCTCGTTGATCACTGCCGCGCTGACACACACTACGCTCGTCAGTAGTCTGCACACTAGCACACCAAAACCCTCCGCCGCGGGGAAGCTGACTTTCTTTCCGGATCAAGGAGTCATTGCGGTAGTTGGAGTTGTTCGCGTAACGCGCCGATGCACTGCGACCATCTCCGAGGGTCCGGAAGTCGAATTCTTCGCCTGTCAGAGATTATGCCCGTCAAAGATAGTGCACTTGAAGCTCCCTACCTAGAAACTCATGGCCGAACCGCCCAGAGTGGCCGGAGCTGCGATACCGTCAGTAGCGGAATGACACAGACAAACATCAAATAACACGCACTAGTAGCGCAAATAGAACGGCTCGTTGAGATCAGACATTGTTCCCGCGAGTCCCAATCCCAATCCTGAGCTTCTTCCAAAAACACCGTGACCGGGGATCGAAGCTGGCGGGGGATTTGGGTCTAGCTGCTTAGTCATCCACACACTTCGGCGCAACGCAAAGGGACAAGTTGACCATTCCGACCTGTCGACAACCCCTTCGGGAGGAACTGAACGGCTGGCGAGGGGGCGTCCAAAGCTCGCGCATTCTTGAATTGCTCTCGATCAAGCTGCCCTCGCATCATCCAACCGTGGTTTGACCTGCCCGGCGCATCTACACCATTACTTTCGAACCGATCTCCCGCGCCAACGGTCACCACCATGGCGTCGTTCCTGGAGAACTCGTACACGCTGGTCCATATGGACAACTCGGCGGACCAGCCGTCGGTGCAGGAACTCCGAATGCAGTTAGAGAAGGGCACCGACGAAACAAAACTGGAGACGATGCGCAAGATCATCACGATCATGCTCAACGGCGACCCGATGCCGCAGCTGCTAATGCACATCATTCGCTTCGTGATGCCCTCTAAGAGCAAGCCATTGAAGAAGCTGCTTTACTTTTACTACGAGATTTGCCCCAAGCACGATGCAAATGGGAAGTTGAAGCAGGAGATGATCCTAGTCTGGTAAGTATACCGGGACTATTGCGGGAGTTGTTTTGGGGCTCCAGCTAATCAGTGCAGCAATGGCATCCGGAATGACCTGCAGCACCCTAATGAATACGTCCGTGGAAATACCCTGCGTTTCCTTTGCAAGCTCCGCGAGCCGGAGCTTCTCGAACCCCTCCTCTCGTCAACCCGAGCCTGCCTGGAGCACCGCCATGCGTACGTGCGAAAGAACGCCGTCTGGGCCGTAGCGTCCATCTACCAGCATTCGGAGTCATTGATCCCTGATGCACCGGAACTCCTCCATACATTCCTCGAGTCGGAGACAGACAACACGTGCAAGCGCAATGCCTTCGCCGCTCTCATGTCGATCAGCCACCAAAAGGCTCTCGAGTACCTAAGCTCCACGTTCGATAGTGTTCCCAACGTCGATGAACTCCTTCAGCTTGCTGAGCTCGAGTTCATCCGGAGAGATGCGGTGCAGAACGCTCAGAACAAGGTTCGTAACCGTCGGTGAAACCTTAGGGCATAGCTCGCTGACAACAGTACAGTCCCGGTATTTGCGATTGATTTTCGATCTTCTCGACGCCTCCGCGAGTACAGTGGTCTATGAGGCTGCTACTTCCCTCACGGCCCTCACCAGCAACCCCGTTGCCGTCAAGGCGGCCGCAGCGAAACTGATCGAGCTGAGCATCAAGGAGGCCGACAACAACGTCAAACTTATTGTACTGGATCGGGTCGACCAGCTTCGACGCAAGAATGAGGGCGTTTTGGACGATCTAACTATGGAGATTCTGCGCGTTCTGTCGAGCCCCGATATGGACGTTCGCCGAAAGGCCCTCGAGATTGCTTTGGAGATGGTCTCTAGCCGGAACGTCGAGGAGGTGGTCATGCTTCTGAAGAAGGAGCTGGCCAAGACGGTGGACGAGCAGTATGAACAGGTACGTCTTGAGTACGTAGGCCGTTATCTGGCATTGCTGACGGGATGAACAGAGCGGCGAGTACCGCCAACTCTTGATTCAATCGATCCACCAGTGCGCCATCAAATTCTCCGAAATCGCAGCAAGCGTTGTGGATTTGTTGATGGACTTCATTGCGGATTTCAACAACGCCTCGGCCGTCGATGTCATTTCGTTCGTCAAGGAAGTCGTAGAGAAGTTCCCGAAGCTCCGGCCCTCCATCATCGAGCGGCTGGTCTCGACTCTCAGCGAAGTTCGTGCGGGCAAAGTCTATCGCGGTGTGCTCTGGGTTGTTGGCGAGTATGCCTTGGAGGAGAATGACATCCGTGAGGCCTGGAAGCGGATCCGCGCAAGTCTGGGCGAGATCCCCATCCTCGCCTCGGAACAGCGACTGCTGGATGAAGTTCAGGACGAGAATGTGATGGGAGAGCAAGTGAACGGACACACCAAGCCCTCGGGGTCTTCCAGCAAAGTTCTTCCAGACGGGACATACGCCACGGAGAGCGCCTTGACCAGCCAGTCGGCGGCCCAGGCGAAGCTTGAAGCCGTGAAGGCGGCTCAGAAGCCCCCGCTTCGCCAGCTGATTCTGGATGGCGACTACTACTTGGCCACTGTGCTGTCGTCGACGCTCACAAAGTTGGTCATGCGCCACTCTGAGTTGTCTCAAGACGTCGCTCGCACCAACGCGCTCCGAGCTGAAGCCATGCTCATCATGATCTCGATCATCCGCGTTGGCCAGAGCCAGTTCGTCAAGGCGCCAATCGACGAGGACTCGGTGGACCGCATCATGACCTGCGTGCGCTCCCTGGCCGAGTTTAGCGAGCGCAAGGAGCTCGAGAAGACGTTCTTGGAGGACACGCGGCAGGCATTCCGCTCCATCATCCAGGCTGAGGAAAAGAAGCGAGCTGCCAAGGAAGCGCTCGAAAAGGCCAAGACCGCCGTTCAGATTGACGATGCCATTCCGATCCGACAGCTGGCCAAGCGAAATGCGGCGGAGAACGCCGATGAGATCGAGCTGGACCTCATCAAGGCCACTGGAGGCGATGGCACGTCGGAGGAACTCTCGTCGAAGCTGAAGAGAGTGGTCCAGTTGACGGGCTTCTCTGATCCTGTATACGCGGAAGCTTACGTTCAGGTTCATCAGTTTGACATTATCTTGGACGTGCTTCTGGTGAACCAGACGACGGAGACGCTGCAGAATCTGTCGGTCGAGTTTGCCACGTGGGGTGATCTGAAGGTGGTCGAGCGGCCGACAACGCTGAACCTGGGACCGCGCGACTTTGCAAACGTGCAGGCCACAGTCAAGGTCTCGTCGACTGACACGGGTGTCATCTTTGGACACATTGTGTATGACGGGTCGAGCTCGACGGAAAACCACGTGGTCATCCTCAACGACGTGCATGCGGACGTCATGGACTACATCCAGCCGGCGCACTGCACGGAGACGCAGTTCCGGACCATGTGGACCGAGTTCGAGTGGGAGAACAAGGTCAACATCCACTCGAAGGCCAAGAGTCTGCGCGAGTTCCTCAAGCTGTTCATGGAGAGCTCCAACATGACCTGCCTGACTCCGGAGGCTGCCCTCCAGGGTGACTGCCAGTTCTTGAGTGCAAATCTCTATGCTCGTACTGTGTTTGGTACGTATTACTTCCCCCAGATAGTTTACTCGAACCAAGCTAACCTCTCATAGGTGAGGATGCGCTGGCCAACCTCAGCATCGAGAAGGAAGGCGAAGACGGGCCGATCACTGGATTTGTTCGGATAAGGAGTCGGTCTCAGGGCCTGGCGTTGACATTGGGTGCGCTCAAGGGGTTGAAGGGAAACACTTCATGATACCGTTAGTCCTAGATGAGGGGTGACTGCTATGATTGTTACCTGTGGTAGCGGGCTGTTGTTTTTTTTTTTTTTCCTTTTCTGTTAAGGGATTGAAAAGAGTTGCATTACTTTGTTGTATTTCGACCTGAATATAATTCTAGATCGATTTTTTTCGTCATCCGTTTTCGTTCAGACGTCGAGACCTTGTGCCCTGAAAACGAACGAAGTGAGTCGAGAGTGTACGAGTCAGAAGATCTAGTGTTGCTTTCACGTGTCGGCTTGTTGAGTCCAAACTATACCTTCGCTTCGTGATGCAATCCCGTAGCATGTCAATAAGGTGACGGCTACAGGCAGAGGAACGCAATTTTTTATGTTATATCTAAGTGAACCTCTCTGTCGAGCGTCGCTCCATATGGACCCATACGTATCCGGTGATCCGCTAGAGTCGATCAACCAGTGATGTAGGTAGTTTCAAGACAAATCTACAACGGGAATGCCAAAATCCAAGTAGGCTTTTGATCAGTAACCCCGGTATGTACATAATAAAAGTATACTGTACTGTCCATCTCAGATTTCGCCCTGGTCAGTTAATTTTCGGGACGCTGGCCGTAGGCGACATAGCTGCAGGTTTCATGCGTGGTTAGTTAAGATGACAAATAGAAGTGATGATTTGAAAACACGGGAACACTCACAAGTAGAATATTGGGTGAACGTCGCGCTTCCGACCGTCAGCGCGGGCCTCGTTGGAAAGAGCAATGACCTCCTCCTTGGTCCAGTTCTTGTATCGCGTCAGAACGGCCAATGCGGCGCCCTCGAAGCCGTTGTCTTCGGCCTGGGCCTGGAACCAGGCACCGATTTTCTTCTGTACGATGAGGTCAGTACTGGGTTGTTACTCACTGAAGACAAAAGCGGGGAGGAACTGACAAGATAGGGATCCTTCGGCCAGACGCCGTAGGGAATAGGAAACTCCTCGACGTGGATATTCACAAACCCAGCGTCCTTGAACCATTTCTCTAGCTTGGGACCTGGACGGACCTCGTAGCCGACATCCGCAAACGCGCCGATGACTTTGTCGTAGTACCGGTGGAAGCCGGTGCCGTCGATACTGCCGTCTTGAGAGATAGGATAGAGGTCCCAGTCCTGGAACTCAACCCAGCCACCAGGCTTGACTGATCTGTTTTTTTGTTAGAGTCGAGGAAAAGAAACAGGAGTTTTGGTGGCATACCGATAACTTTGCTTGATCAGTTTGCCAACGTCCTTGACCGAGCCGGCCAGGTACCGCGCGTGGATGAAGTCGAATGGGTCGGTATCGTATGCCCATTCCGCCTCAATATCGTCCACCAGGAACTTTACGTTCGGAGGAACCCTGCCAAACCTGTCAGTCAAGTGACTTCGACCATAAATTCTTTAGGTCAGACTCACAGAGTCGGCTGGGTTGGACTCAAGTCACAGCCAATCACCTGAAACGGACGGATGCGGTCTCAGCCCTCTATTCATCTGGGCAGAAAGTGATATTCTTTACCTCAGCGTCGGGATATTTATCCGCTACAACAAGTCAGTATCTGTTTTCTGCGTCGGCCAGACCCAGCAAGCAAACGTACCAAAATCAATGGCCCAGAGACCTGTCCCAGTCCCCAGGTCGATTACCCGCTGTGGATTCTGAATTGGGGCCAGATGGAGCTTCTGTTGTAAGACCAAGAGGCAAAGCTCATGCAGCATGTCCAAGCGGTTGCTTTCCGATTCATCGTTGGGGAGTAGATATGCTAGAAAGGAACGATCAGTTTACACACCTTCAATGGTCCGGAATGAAGAGGTCAGCTCCTACACCCATCGCGGAATTTATGGTACCGACGCCCGTTCTCATGGCGATAATCAAGCGCCGATGAGGTCAGCGACGCAGTGTACGAAGAGCTGCATGTCGAAAACCACGTGTCAGCATGCATTCCGGATCCGGAACCGCACAGCGTCACAACACGTACAGTTCATCACCATACGATGCGTCGTTCTCATACTGCGCAACTCCAGTAAGCAACGCGCACTCATATACCGCAATGGAGGGATACCCTACCGAGGTGTCCACTTCGACGTTGGCCGGAGGATTGGAGGTGGTTTTCTCTTGCGCCATGGTGAAATCGTTTAATTTTTCGTTGAATTCTAGAAAGATTGATATTTTGACTGCGCACACGTTCCAAAACTCTAAAGTGTACTGAGTCGTGTGCACGACCGTTTCGAACGGTACCCCAAGAGTTCGTCGCAACAGCCACAGAAGGTCTTTGCAACTCCAATGGTTCCTCTGGGTTCGCCCGGCTCAGTATTAATATTCGGAAGTGGATAGCATCACGAACTCAGTTCTCCCACATCGCATGCTGCACTTCTTCCGAAAGGGTAACAACATGAGTAATACCCCGTACATGGTGACATGGGTGACTTTCTCTGATCTTGAAGCAACCGGGGGTTCTGTAGTCTGTGCGGATGGACCCTGGCTCGCACGAGTCGAGCACTCAAGCATTCAGCCCCGGATAGCAGTGGTTCGGATTGGTTGCTGCAACCTCCGTCCCTTTGCAGGTCACTTCATCTACCAATCAGTGCGCTCTCTGGCTGACCCCCCCGGCCCGAACCTAACCTAATCTAACCTGAGAGTCACTACATGTTTTGTTAGCAAAGTTATGCTCCAAGACGATCAAGGGAAAGGGACCGGATCGGAAACCCGCGAAGCCGCGGCCCACAGAAGGATCGAAAGGCGCAGGGCTAACGAAGAAAAGTCAAATTGGCTCGGGCTGGACTTCGGTCGGAACGACCGAAGGGGGTCGAGGCAGGTAGGCCGTTGGCTAGTGACTTACTAGGTACGTCTAGTTACTTGTCCTCGATCTCGCCCCGAATGTCCCTCTGCCAATATGAATGCGGCCAAGGAGTTCACCTCTGGCTCCAGATGAGGATCCTTTGATTGTGTTTGAACCACCTACGACTGCATGAGATGTCGACATGTGAACTCGACACGTTTCGGCTGGGGGTACGTTATGTACGAGTGACTTACTCCGTCGACCTTCGAGTAAACAGAAATTTGCTGTTTGTGCACACCCCGCTGTGACAAATTACGGTATCCGGGTAAATACAGGTAGGTAGGTTACCAAAAGTGGCTCGCCACACAGGAAGTCTCAACTCTCAAGACCGTTGTCAGCAAACTAAGGAAGTTCTTCGGATTGGCTTCTGCTATGCTCATCATCAATTTACGTGATTCTTCTTGTTTGATTGGTCTTGTGGGTTAGGTATCCCACGTTCTTTGGATATGCTGGTTCAGGTTGAGGGTTAAGGCTTGCCTGTATTGATAAGTGCGTGACAAAAATCTCCGTTAGCCGACCTGGGGAGGACCAGAGGTCTTTCCCCATTTCAGCCTTTCACCTCGCCCTGTCGGTTTGAGGGTCATCGAGTGTGTACTTTGTGATTTGTGCGTTTGTGTGGGAGATTTGTGTGCATTTCAGTGTTGCTAACTAAGTACGGTATTGAGCATGTTTCTAAGCCTCGGAGCGTTATTAATTCACCTTGTGCCTACTTTGTACGGTCCATATGTCACCACTTGTAGGAGCCAAGAAGATGAATCTCTGCCATTTCAGAGTGTTCAGTGTACTTGGTGACACTTTAAGGACACAACTATCATGGAAAAAAAAAAAATGCAGTCTATACACCGCTGTAGACAGGTATGGGCTTGGCCGAGAGACCTTCCCTGAGTGGTCCGGACTAAATCACTGTTGCTTTCGGACATTGTTGGTTAATTGAGGCTGTTATAAATCTCAAAGGAATGCCCAACATGGCGTCAATTACCGAGAGACATGTTTTGCCCGAGAGATTTAATTCCGATATAGATGGCTGAAGTGAGAACGATTCGTCTCGAAAGCAGGATTACTCAATCAACAATGAAGGTCTCTATTGCGGGCGTCAAAACGTCAATGCTGGACAGTTGAGAACATCAGGAACCTAAGAGAATATCGGCACCAAACTGAGAATTGAACGGCCTGGACATCGACGGCCAAACCAGCGACTCGAGGATCGATCATATGTGGCCATCAAAACTAACGGACGAATCTTCACTAGTGACAAAAGCCGAAGCAATATCGAGATCGCCAGAAGTCTTGCATTGGCCAGTTAAGGAAATCAATAAGATAGATTGTCTTGCATCGAGAGTTATTGCGAACCAAGCAGCCCATGACCCTACTGTTCGCAGGTCGAAGCGTGCAATTTGCAGCTCGCTATCACTCACGGAAATGTTGGCCTCCATCGGAAACTGAAGAAAGCCATGATAACTGCTGCTCGGTCCTTTACGGGATAGCTACAGGAGAACAATTTACCATCTGTCAGTGTGCAAGTCGTCGTGCGGTTACCCCCAAACTGTCATCACGGATATCTTTGCGTGCAAAAGGCATTGTCCTTTCTACGAGACTACGAAGGTTTGGTTGAAGGGCAAGATGACTTGCAACAAAGCCGAGGATATGCCCGCCTTTTGCGGACGCGCTGCGGTCTCGACCTACACGCTGAAATGTTCAGAGATGTCGACCGAAGAGAGCCTAAGGCAGGGTCGAATCAACGTTCTCTAACAGGGAGGCCACGAACGGAGCGTCAAGTCTCTGAGTCTGAGGACTGGTATTAAATCAAGTGTCACCATGCGTGCCCAGAGAAAGGCATCATCAAGCCTGTTGCCAACATCTCTCGCTGCCAGAAGCACTGGGATAAGTCATGCTCGCGGAAGATATCTACAACGAATGGACGAGAAACGACAGAAGGTTGAGCGGCAGAGTCAAAGTCACGAAGAAGCAGCACATGAAAGTCAAATTGGACATTCCGGTTCTTAAAGCTCCTGCGACTGACTGTTCAATCACCGAACGGGGACAGATTGTCGCTTGTGGAAACATGGCGTCCTCGATTTTAATCACGGTGATATTGCTCCGAAGCGTCGGGCCATACTGGCAAGATTGGAGAATGGGGACCATAAAATGCAGGGTCCATCGAATAAGACCACGAGAAACGGGAGTTCACTTCTGCGAAGAACAAATGACTGAGTCTTGGCCCCTATAATGATAAACTGACCAAGTTGCGCTTGAGAATCGACATTGGTGTACTAGTAGAAGTTGAACAATTTATTTTCATCTGCTCAAAGACACCCAATGTGGCTTGACACCTCACATCGGCAACCAGACCAATTGCTACCGACAATACGGATGGAATTTTGGAATATGATCACAATCGAGACACTTCAACAATTCCGAACACGATGCCTGCGAGCAAGACCGACGTTTTTACGCGCGCTACGAGCCAACTTCCTAATTGGAAAGCTGGCTGGAAGCTTTTCTCGACCAGGTCTGGTCAAGGTTGCATAGGGTTGATTGGAATCACGTGAAATGCAACGGCCAAGACCCTGCCGTATTTCCGACTGCTTCGACAAGACGAAAGACGCCGTCCATGGCAGCTCGCCTGCCCTATCCTTGACTATGCTTAGCTCTGATATCCTATAGATGTCATCCCCTTTATTCATAGCATGGTCCTGCCTTCATACACATGACATCTGAGCACTCGAACGGCGACCTGCCCCAGATGGCAGGGCCCGTGCCATTGGAGGTCGAGAAACTTGAAGCGGCTACGACAGAAGTCGGTCCCAGTCTGGATGTCGGAAACGGCGTCACCCTGACCTTGGGGGCTAATTCATTGCTGGTCAATGGTGCGCGTGGGTATGCACACCGATGGAAAAATGGCTAAGTAAAATGGGCAGATCCGCGGCCGGTCAAGGTATCAGCATATTGCGGGATTTGGACAAAGAGTACGTTTGCTCGCTTCAAGGAGTAGTTAGAGTGCATCCGTTGATGTCGGGCAGCAACCAATTCCTCCCAGGAGATCCCATTCTTCAATATTCTCGTTGCCGACGTATCCGACACAACCATCTCGATTACGTATGCGAAGCAAATAATGAAGGATGATTACGCTCCGGCCACGTTAAAATACAGCGTCAAGGCCGACGCGTGGGTCGCGGCAAAAATATGGGTAAAGCGACTGCTGAATCTTGCGTACGGCGATGCGCAGCCGTTCAAGCGGTTGATGATCCTCATCAACCCGTTCGGCGGCAAAGGGTACGCCAAAAGCCTCTACACAGAGAACGCCGCGCCGATATTTGAGGCCGCGCAGTGCAAACTCGATGTTGAGACCACACAACATGCCGGGCATGCGTCCGAGATAGCGGAAAAGCTCGACATCAGTGCGTACGATGCGGTGGTGTGCTGCTCTGGGGACGGTCTGCCGTACGAGGTTCTGAACGGGCTCGCCAAGAAGTCCAACGCGGGCGAGGCGCTGGCCAAAGTCGCGGTGACGATGCTACCATGCGGGTCTGGCAACGCCCTGGCGTGGAACACGTTTGGGACGAACAGCGTCAGCCTGGCTGCGCTGTCGATTGTCAAGGGGCTGCGTACGCCCGTGGATTTGGCATCGGTCACTCAGGCGGACAGCAGCAGTCGGCGATTGTCGTTCCTGTCGCAGTCGTACGGGATCGTGGCCGAGTCAGATCTGGGCACAGACCACCTGCGCTGGATGGGCGCGGCCCGCTTTACGTACGGCTTGCTCGTGCGGCTGATGGGAAGGATGACGTACCCATGCGATTTGGCGCTCAAGGTGGAGATGGACGACAAGGCCAAGATCAAGGAGCACTACCGCGCGTACAAGGCGCAGCGGCCGCCGCTGCGACCGGCTGACGGTGGTGAAATTCAATCCCGAGAGTTACCCCCGCTGCGCTACGGAACCACCCGAGACGAGATCCCGGAGGACTGGGAGCGAATCTCGTCGGACACGATGGGCAACTTTTACGCGGGCAACATGGCAATCATGTCCGCGGATGCGAACTTCTTCCCCTCGGCGCTGCCGAACGACGGGCTGATGGACGTAGTCACGATCGACGGCACGATCGGGCGGATGAAGGCGCTTACGATGCTCAAGGCGGTCGAGACGGGCGGGTTCTACGACTACGAGGATGTAGTGGTGCGCAAGGTGTCGGCGTACCGGCTGACGCCACGGAATCGCCAGACGGGGTTCATCAGCGTGGACGGCGAGAGCATCCCCTTTGAACCGTTCCAGGTCGAGGTCCATCGGGGTTTGGGAACAACCCTGACGAAGTCGGGACACCTTTACGAGGCCCAGGGTCCTTGATTGTACAATAACCGTGTTGAAATGTACATAAGTAGTCATGCCATTAACATACACTTAATCATCATTCACTATCCTCATCCTCATCCTCATCTTCACTTTCATCTTTCGATCGGAATCCCCATTCCACCAACCGTTGATCCTCCAAGACATCCTTCTGCGCACGCACCCGCACATTCTTCATGGGACTCGACTTGCGTAGATTCTCAAACGGTCTCAAGAGGATATCCATGGGGACATCAACACGATCTTTGAGCAATCCCTTCCCTTCTCCTTTCCCTTCCTCTGCTTCTTCATCACCATCTGGGACAATCACTTTCTCCAGCTCATCCAGCCAGATATCCATCAAATGATACCGGATCCCGTCCGGGCCATGCGGGATTTGAATCCCTGCCTGCTCTTCCTCTTCTTCGTCCTTTTTCCGGTTCGGGTTTGATTCTTCTTTCTTTTTGTCGTTTGGATCGAAGTTGATGGGGCATAGCGGACCGCGTTCGAGGAAAGAGATGTATGCATCTAGTTCGGACCACTTGTCCTCGCTGGGTTTTTCGTCGGTCTTTTGCCGTTTCGTCGCTTTTCCTCCTTTCACAGGACTCTTCTTTCTCTTCCTCCCGGACCTCGTTTCCTTTTCCTCCTCCTCGTCGTTTTCAGGAACTGTCGTCTTCTTTCCAAGATAGATCTCAAACGCAACGCCGACAAAACACCGCATCAAGAACAGATATTTATCCACCCGCAACCGGTCCAAGGCATGGAATTCTTTTCCCACAGTGATCCAGAACGCCTTGATGAAGCGTAGCCGGCTTTCGGAGGTGGGAAGGCTCGGGACGAGCGAGTAGGAGAGTGCGCGTGCGAGAGCTTGTTGCGTGAGGGGGCGGTCAGAGTGATAGAAACCTGTACTTCCATCATTAGACTTTTTTTCCAAGTCACACTAAAGAAAAGAAGGGAGGGCAAAACGGACAGAAAAATAACCCCTTCCAAATCTTGAGAAGATCAAGCAGCGTGAGATCGCGACGTGCTTGCAGGAAAAGAGTTAACGATTCAAGGGCTTTATCGCGCGTTTTCCGGTCTAAATCTCATTGTTAGCCTTTTGATTCTCTCTGATTGCTTTTGGAAGAGAATTGCTCACCAGAGGAGGCGAGCTCCTTGACGAACGGCGCTTTTTGCAGTTGCGATGCGCTAGAACTGTCGGTTGTTGCCATTGTTGTGGGATGTATCAATCCATCAATGGTATTGCATTGGATGAGGTAATCTCATTGACTGAATCTATCTTTCTCTTTCCTGGTTGCGGTCGAGTTGGAAAAGATTAGGGCTTTTTTTTTTTTCGACAGAGAGCTTGATGCTTCAACTTTTTGTTATCATGAGTTATAACTTGGTGATAAGAAGAAACATAACCTGTCCATATCCGAGATATACCTCTACCGCCTTCGTTCTCCTACAATTCTGGTGTCTGATTGGCTGGCTGATTAGCTCACTCTCATTGGCCAATGCCTCGCGGGGTGTCCGCCGGTTCAAAGGAACGTTCCTTCGCTTCCTACAAGACTTCTTGCATCATCATGATCTTCATCCGTGGCTTGTCAGAATCTATTTTCAAAATATGGTGGTTGGCGCAGAATCTGGAGCATTCTCTCCACCCTTTCTGGTATTCTTTTGCGGGAATTACCAAACCTTGTCTGTCGAAAAATGGACAAATTCCTCAAGTCTTCCTGGAAGAGTAACTATTGAGAAAGTGCTCAAGATCCTGCGCCGGTCACCATATTTTGACGGCAGCGTTCGTGTAGGTCGGACGTGATGCTGATTGATTAGATGCTGGTAAACTAGATCGGTTCTGGCATGTACTCCGTCTCGTAGACAACTGGACTGGTAACGCTTGCTTTTCGTGCGCGTTACCCTGAAAACGGGTGTTTTCTGGGGATCGGAACTGGCATTTGCGGGTTGGACATGACGTAAATCGTTGGTAATTGATTAAGTAGCTAGGTGGGCAGTTCGAAATACATAAAGAACTGGGTGGTTTTAGTTCAAGTGAAGGGATTGAGACTTTTGAAATTGCACTGCTTGGGAATAAATGATAGATACAAGCGAGACAGATCTGTCAAATACATCTTGCGTCCCCTTCCGGTATTTCGAGTCTTTTTGGTATCTTGTTTTGTTTCGCGAAAGGGTCTCTGGCGGTGGCTATTGAAACAATGCTGGTATTGTCATGCTGGGGTGCTGTATTGGATGGCAAGGCTATATTATCCTTACACTCTTGATCAGTGAGTTGTCCAGGGGCGGATAAACTGTGCTGTCTTGTCCGGGAGTTGGTTCTTGAACCGGTTTGAAGCTTTTTTCGGGGGGGTGATTGTCGGTTATGAAGTTGGACCATCTTCGTGCAATCTGTTCGAGTATGCGATTGAGGTGTCATAATCTTGAAGGGTCGTCTGGATTGATGTAAGGTTGGATGGCCAAAGTGAAGACGCGTCCGCCTTTGCTTTCTGTGCAATTATTGGTTATTGTTGGCCCTAGGGTGATGCGAAATCGCATGTTTTGGACAATTTCTGGAGCGTCAGGAATGCTTTGGACACGTTGAACTGTTCATAGCTGAGATGATGTAGGAGGAGATTGGGGGGTTTATATGGCCAATGATTGTGCTTTTAGGTTGATGCATGGGCCATGGTACCTCAATTGCATATAAATTCACCTGAGATCACGATGAGGGTGTTACGAGCGTATTGTCCAAATGTTGGGTTGGTGATGTATTTAATAATACTAACATGTCTTCTGAGGTGGTCATCCGGAGACATGATCGGGATGGTAAGCTGTGGAAGCCGGCTGAGATGGAGAGTCTTCCTTTGTTGTAGCCCATGTATGGTCATTTGTCGATATACTCGAAAATAGAGAGGTTGCCACTGTGGTTGGATGGAGTTGAACAGGATCGGAGTCCCTAAGAAAGTCATTACTCGTGTCTCATTAGGATCATATGCGATGATATATACATCGTAGATCAAGAGCATAAGTCAAGACTAGCAGCATGGATAAAGAATCATAACGCCACCGGGTATCTAACCGCGTACCATGCCAGAAACTATCATTTTTTCGATCGTGCTTCCGTGATGAACGCATTGACGAGATGCTTGTCCTGCCATCCTTGGCTGACCAGCGACTCCTGCTCACGGAGCATCCGGCCGAGATATAGAATCCGAACACGCTGTGTTGCTGGTAGCTGTCGAGAGTCAGCACTCAGCAGAGCCATTCGTATTTGAAGAGTGACCAACCTTGGCTTCCTGGTGGATCTTCCGCGCCACCACGCTGACAGGCTGTGATCGCCCCACTGTGACCGTCACGTCCGGTGCCTCTGGATCGCTCAGCCGAGCTGTCACTGAGATCAGGTCGCGTGCGCTGATCTTGCCCTTTTCCTCCCGCCGTCGCTCCTCATCATCCTCCGGGATGAGCTCCTCGTCGGACCCGTCAGCCATCATCTTACTGTCGGCGAGGTTGTCATCCTCCCCCTCGGAGCCCGCATGCTCCTCTAAGCTCTCATCTTGAGGGGGATCCGGAACAATGTTCACCGGGTCACTGACGATGCACTGCGGCAATCGATACAAGGCGCCCGATTCATCGTAGCAGCCCTCACAGAGATCGCCCGTCGGCACCGTTATGCCCGCCGCGTCAATGATGCTCTGCGCCGTCTGAAGGTCCCCATCCCGCATGAACGACAGCGCCACGCGCAGCGCGTCCCACACCTCGGGCCGCCCGCTCACCCGCGTCTCGAAGAACTCCTCTCGTTCTCGGGCCAGGGAGCTTGGTGTCCAGACCCGGCGTTTGCTGCGCCAGACGTGTGGCCGAATTGGCTGATTGTAGTGCTCCTTCAGAGGGACCGGGTCTGGGTTGTTGATTCTACTATCTCGTCTGCGCCGGCGGTCTGAGGCCGCATGATTGCTGCTTTGTGATGGTCCTTCCAATGGTGGACGCAGGCCGGGCGCCTGCGACACAGTGCCGTTGGCAACGTGGTCCGCGTTTGCTGCGCCCGTTGAATCGTGATGTGCGTCTTCGTCACGCGATTGGGCGGAGAAGCAGCACCCCTAGACGAAATCAGCTTGTGGACTCAAAAAAACGCCATTTCTTGCAGCATGTATTGCTCTCTACGACGTGACAAAAAAAAGTACAGACATGCTCAACAACAAAATCCCATTCAATTCTTACCATTTTGCACAACACACGACATCAGCCAACCTCTCAAAGCTGAGAAATTCTCCAAGATTCTATCAAGTTTAGCCGGACTGCAATAGCGCAGTGAAACAAAGAAAAAGCAGTCGGTAAATCCGTTTGTTTGGCCCAAAGTCAAGAAGGAACAGCGACACAACTCGTCATCGTTGGACGGGCAAGTAATCCGGGGCACAAAAACATCCCCTCAAAAAACTACCAGCAGGCCGAGTAAACGTCCGCGTACACCAACAGCCATCAGACGCCGCAGGCGGGAGAAACAACGGAGATAAACCAAAGTACAAGCAATGCGGGCGGAGAGCCCCCCCCCCGGCCTAGAAGCTCCTTGGTTAGTGGCATGGTTTGTTTGACGGCACTATCACATGTTGGATGACGCCGTCCTCTGGGGTTGACTAAGCCATTTTCGAATTTGAAATGAATTTCCCCATCGGGAATGGTTTTGTCTATATTTGAAATCGGTAAAATGCAACTTTGTGTTTGGAATCAGGCACTGACCAATCGGGACTTTTTGCGCATGGACCCTGTCGGTCTTTCAAGATCCCATTCAAGCAAGGATAATGTATTCAATGATCCATCGAGTACGAATACCTTTGAGGATGCGAGTCTTTGTGCCGATCATTGATCCAGGATTCATCTCCGCATTGCAGGGGCGAGGAGCCGAGTGAACCCCTTCCAGTTCGAGGGAGCAAAAGGGCACAGTGCTCTGTACATAACTACATCAATGAATCAAATCGTAACTCGTGCCTATGAATTCATCAAAGAGATGATTATGTGTAGACGATCCCTGTACTGTACAATCAGCGTGCGGTCAGTATACGCGTAATCTACTCCCCCTCATCCTCCTCATCGCTGCCAAAAATTGCCTTAAACACGGCCTCGCCGGGCCGTTCGGCTTCAAGAGCTTCATTACGATCCGGCTCGATGACGACGCGCTGCCGAGCTGTCCCGCCCTCGGAAGCGGCGGCACTCCCAGGTTCCGTCATGAGCTGATCCATGACGTCCTGCGAGACAAGAGCCAGTTTCGACGCCGCGCGGGACTCTTCCGGCTCGGGCTGTTCACGAGCTGGAGGCTTGACGTTGAACCGTTTACAGAGTAGCCGTGACGGATAGAATGGCTGAGTACTCCGTGTCATCGGTCCAAACATGCCGATCTTGGCGGCTTCTTCGGCAGGATCAGCCGGTTTCGGTGCCGGTCGGCTCATCAGCTGCTCTGCCGAGACCGATGAATCGGGAGTCTCGGAGGACTGTAGCGCGGAGCTGGCCGATGTGAACCTGGACGCCATGAGACCAGATATGGGTTTGAAGACTTCGGCAGCCCTCGCAAACTCCCGCATCTCCATCACCCAGTCGTCAGTGGAGGCGCCTGGTGCGCGCTCAGGGAGTCCATCTCTGAGCCCCGCACTGATTTCAAGAAATGCTCGGTAACGAGCACGTTTGCTCTCATCCTCGGCGTAGGGCATCCAGCCGCCAACCGCACGATTCAGCGCTTGAACCGCAGTGGCCTTTTCTAGCTTGGGGACGAGGTTCCAGAGATCCTTGCGCTTTTCCGCCTCCGACATTTCGAAGCCTTTAGGCGCCTTCTTTCCCAAAGCCGGCGGAAGATCCGTCTTGCCGGTCAGCTTCGCAATTCGATCTCGAGCTTCTGGTGTCATCCAATCAAAAATGGACTGACCCGGCAGCGGAGTCTCCCCCAAGATCTCGGCCCGGGATTTGGGATCCAAAGTAGACGCCTTTGCGGCATCAGCAGTCGACATGTAATTCCCAGAGTCTCCAGGTGTAGAGATGCTTCTGCTTCTAGACGGTTTCCAGCCCTCGGGAATTTTAGGTGGATCATAGGTCTTCCCAGATGAGAGCGATAAGCTCGACAGGGCATCTGCCAGGACGAAACCATCAAGAGGGAGCCGTCCGTCATGGCATTTTCGGACGCTGCTGAGAGAACTTTTCTTGGAAATGAACACAGGTTTACTGCTCAACAGCGGGTTTGCTAGTCCCATCCCAGGCTTGTTCTCGCTGGTTGTTTTGGCTTTCTTTTTCTTTCTCTTGTCTCCACCAATTGTTCGGTTATATGATATTTGAGGACCCATTGTATACGGATCTTCGTCATCTGAGCCAGTATCATTAAGTACCCCTACGCCAATCCCGCCCCTGCGGACCGGCGGTTTGTCCTTGAGCTTTTTGTGAGTTGCCAATCTCGCGAAGAACGGATCCGCACTATCGTCGTCGGCATCGTCCTGATCGTCTCCTGAACCGAGGCGCGCCTCTCCTTCAAAGCCCAGACCTTTGTGATCGAGCTTCCGGACAAACGCCACCATCGGAGGGTTCGGAGGGGCAAAGAGGTGTGTCTCGGCGGACTCTTCATCCGGTGACCCATCGTCGCCGAGGTTCGCTCTGCGGCGCACCTTTGGACCAACGCCTTGACCCTCTCGCCAACCCATCTTCTTCATCAGCTTGACACCCATCGTCTCGCCCTCACTTTTGAGAAGATCCATCAAGCCATCTCTGGCCGACTGGCCGGGTACCCGAAAGCCGGCAAAGGCCTCGGAGGTCTGTAAAGTCTTGGCCTCCTCTGCTTCTCGCAGATCCTCCTCGTCCATAAAATCCTCCGGTCGTTGTTGTATCCGGTCTTTCGCGCGATTCTGGCGCGACGATACAAAACTTGACGGCGTCCATCCTTCCTTGGAACCCACTGTATTGAAATACCTGTCCCGGCCAAGAAATGTTTAGTCCTGCATGTCCTTGATCCTCTGGGCGGCGTAAGCTCACCCGGCGCTGAAGCCCCCGGTGAAGGCGCCATGTAGACGCTTTCGTCCTCGTTCGTCGGTCACCTCTTGTTTCCACACTGGCACGTAGGAGCCATCATCGCGCACGCTAGGATCGAGAGGCGGGAGCGGCGTGCCGAAGAAGACATAAGGCGACTGCTGGGCTTGCAGGTCGGCCTCGAAGGCCGCCCGTGACCGCTTGCTTCCATACATAGTTACTGTTGGGCACGCGCGTCTGTCAAGCCCTCTTCCGGCCCGCCGGAAATGTGCGCTGGTGAGCAGACGGCATGCAGCGTTGCCCTTGATCTATGATCGCCCGGTCATCTCGAGCGAACATACAAATTTACGTAAGCAACCGTGGCAACTCGGCCTGATTCACGTGACCCAGTCCGCTCCGGTGCCGCCCGTTGGCAGCCATGGGACCTCTCAGGAGAGAGGAGTCAGGCGCTCTCTTTGTCCTGCGAGCAGCTCCGAGTGATAAGTGATGGTCACGGAGTGTAGTCAGGGGTCGTTAAGGATCTCGTGAATTTGCTTGCACGACCCTGTTGAGTCGCATTTGTCGGTGATCGCGGACCGCTCATTTGAATACGACATCCTCGGAGTCCGCCTGGCCTGTGCCCGCCGGCGATCCCCTCTTGACCAGATTACACGTTTCTAAAAAACCAGGTCTCTCGTTTCTTTTGCGCATTCCACGCCCACGGTAACCATAGGCGGGTCATCCCCCCGGAGGGCCGTGTGTACACCGCGTTTGGGTAGTAAGTAAATCGCCGCGATCGTATTCGCAGTCCCCAGTTGGGCTTAGCAGCTTTCAGCTCCCTTGTCCATCAATCAATCCGCCCTGACTCGGTCATTCTCTCGCTCTGACTCCTCGTCCACGCGCAGTGCTTTTTCTGCTTCCGCCGGGACTTGGAGCTCTATAAAAAGCTCTGAGAGGGCCCCGCGCGGGCTTCTCGGCTTCCAGCTATCGCTTCTCAGCCCAATCCCAACCCCGGACCAACGCCCGCCTCTGGCCTAAATTCGGCCCTGGACTCAGCTATCATAATCAATATCTATTCGGTCATTTTCCTGCCCCCCTGAGCAGGAGGATGCAAACAGCTTCAACATTCTGAACGTACGAGTCACTTCGCCTTGTTCGCCAGTGTTCGACATGTCCTCAGCGCCATCCACAGTCGTTCGCAGCCAGTCCACCACCACCCGCCCGCCAACTTACTCTTCCCGATCGTCCGATCTCCCTCATAGAACACGAAGCACGACTACACGACCGCCCTCGTCCTATTCGCATCAGCGTTCATCGTCGCAGTCGCAGCCGTATGACCGACGCCCTCCCTCTAACCACGCGGCCCTTGCCAACGTAGCCCGCCGCGATTACGAAACGAACAACGTGGCCAGTCCTCCATCATCATCCCGTCGAGAGAATTCTCGCGACCGCACCCAGGACCGCCCGCAGATGACGTACCGTGCCGACCCCGCCCGACCGCAGCATCATCGCACGTCATCCCGATCGCATCGCGACAGTGTCGACATGACGACCCCGGCGGCCCCTCCAGATGTCCAGGCGGCCAATGCCGGCCAGCCCAGGAGACGTACGATGATCACGACACCATCAGGAAACTGGGCACTTGGTAAGACAATAGGGGCCGGAAGCATGGGCAAAGTGAAAATCGCCCGGAACCTGGAGACCGGCGAGCAGGTGAGGTCCTCCCCAGTGACCGAAACTCTTAGGATCAGAATTGACACACATCAACAGGCGGCAGTCAAGATCGTCCCGCGACATTCTACAGAAGAAGCCCGTCATGGGCGTGACCAAGAGAAGGCGGATCGCTCCAAGGAGATTCGAACAGCCCGAGAAGCCGCCATCGTCTCCCTTCTCCATCATCCATATATCTGCAGCATGCGAGATGTCGTCCGAACGAATTATCATTGGTACATGCTGTTTGAATATGTCAATGGTGGCCAGATGTTGGACTACATCATCTCACACGGTAAGCTTAAGGAGAAGCAGGCAAGAAAATTCGCGCGCCAGATTGCCAGTGCCCTGGATTATTGCCACCGAAACAGCATCGTCCACCGCGATCTGAAGATCGAAAACATCCTCATCAGTAAAACCGGCGACATCAAGATCATCGACTTTGGACTAAGTAACCTGTTCTCTCCCCGCAATCACTTGCGGACATTCTGCGGCAGTCTGTACTTTGCCGCGCCGGAGCTTCTCCAGGCTCGAGAGTATACAGGTCCTGAAGTCGATGTCTGGAGCTTTGGAATCGTCCTCTACGTTCTTGTCTGTGGGAAGGTTCCATTTGATGATCAGAGCATGCCACAGCTTCATGCCAAGATCAAGAAAGGCGTAGTGGAATACCCCCAGGGATTGACGGCTGGTAAGTTCACTTCATTTACTCCGTAGAATGTCTCTCCCTAACCACTTGTAGAGTGCCGCCACCTCATTTCTCGGATGCTCGTCACCGATCCAAAGAAACGAGCAAGTCTAGCCGAAGTCATGAATCACCCTTGGATGAATAAGGGATACAATGGACCGCCTGAGAATTATCTACCTCCCCGGGAACCGCTTCAGTTGCCCCTGGATCCAGAAGTCATTGAACGGATGACTGGGTTCGACTTTGGACCTCCAGAATATATCAAGGCGCAGTTGACCAAGACTCTGGAATCCAATGATTACGAATATGCACTCGAGAATTATGCACGAGAGCAGAGCGCCCTGGCCACCTCAGCCGAGAAAAAGAGAGGCATGTTTGATTTCTACCGACGGCGAAACTCATCTAGCCGCGACAATCTCTCTACACCCTCTGCCGAGGCTGTGCAGCTTGGGAATGATCCCATCAATGCATATAGTCCCCTGGTGTCAGTGTATTTCCTGGTAAAGGAGAAACTTGAGCGAGAGCGGGCGGCTAGTGCCAGTTTCCAACCTCCCGCCACAGAGCCTGTCTCCAAGATGCCGAATCTGCCGGCACCAGAAGCGGCACATACGAATCAATACGATGTCCCGGGTACAAAGGATACGGCAGGAAGAACCAGACCGCGTGCAAGGACGCACGGTGAAGAGGAAATTGGCGAGGGAATTGAGAAACTTCACCTGAGCCACGGTCCTGCTGCGGCACAACAACCGGAAATTCCAGTGAAGAAGGAGAGTACCGCTGCAGGCTTGCTCAGACGCTTCAGCACTCGCCGTGTCAAGGAACGGGGTCGCGAGCGAGAACGCGAGAAGCAATCTGTACAGCAGACTCCGCCAGCACTTAATGTTCAACCCCCTGCAGAGATGGCCTCTCCCCTTCATCGGGGATTCAGCATGAGGCGACCGCGGCGTACCGATGCATCGCCTGCCGAAACGCAGCCATCCACACCAACGCAAAACCCAGAGCTCCTGCGCGCACCCGCCTCCATGCGTCCCCGTTCGCGATCCAAATTCTTGGGAAGATCAACGAGTGTCAATTCCGCCGATTATCGTCCTCGATTACTGGCCCGCAACTATGCAGAGATGGACAATGGCTCTGCAGTTCAGGATCCGCCTCTCACGAGTGGCTCTGATCATGCCAGCGTCGGCAGATCCAAGGCCAGGGCCGGAGATGGACCTTCTGACTCTCCCGCTCGGCGTTCGCATGCGGTCCGTACCAAGTCCCTTGGACATGCCCGATGGGAGAGCATCCAGGCTCGGCGGGCACGCCGCGAAGAGGCGCGGGAGGCGACTGTTCCGGAGGACGATGTGTCCAATGGCGATGGGGCCGCATTGTTGGAACAGGGCAATTCTGGAGAAGACCTTTCCAAGCCGGTCTATCTCAAGGGACTGTTCAGTGTGTCCACCACCAGCAGCAAGCCTCTGTCTTTCATCCGGGCGGATATCATCCGCGTGTTGAAGCAGCTTGGGGTAGAGTATACTGAGATCAAGGGTGGGTTTAGTTGCCGCCATGTTCCCAGCATCGACCTAGAGCGGGTTGTCGATGTCCCGCCGCCCAGTCCCGAACGACAGGGCCCTGTCTCTAGCCACCGACGGAGAATCAGTTTTGGTGGGCTGCGCGGTCACGATGATTCTGCCCGTGAGGAGAACCGCACCTCGCATGGTCGATCTTCGCGCCGTAACCAGGGCCCGCCGGATCGCAGCTTCGTGACGAACTCGGACGGCTCGGACGATTACGTCTCTCGGCGTGACAATGCGGGCGAACGAGTGGTTGGAGAGACAACCACGCACGTGCAGAGCGACACAGGAGCGAACCTCATTCTCCGTTTCGAGATTGTCATTGTCAAAGTGCCTCTCTTCTCCCTGCACGGGATTCAGTTTAAGAAAGTGTCGGGCGGGATGTGGCAGTATCGCGAAATGGCGAAGCGGATTCTGGACGGACTGAGACTATGACGCGCGTATCTATCCAGTTCGAGGATTATCCTATCCTATTTAATACTGGCACCTACATCTCCTTTTGAGATCGTTTACGGAAACTGGACGTTTTGAAGGACTACTTCTAATGTATATTATTTGCTGTCGGTTTCCCGTGCCGAGTCATTGTTGATGTTTGCTGTCGGTTTCTGCCGTCATGACTTACGTTGATCCCATCCATGACTCTAATGTTGTCTCGGGTTTTTGGTTTCCTGTTTATGTTTTTACCAGCTGAACAGTGTCAGAGCCATGTAGTCGTACCTAATCACATACAGCATTCAACTATTTATGAAATCGAATCGTCTCCACTGGTACTCTTACAATATGATATATATGGTGATTGATAAATGGAAGCTCAGCTGTAAGAGGCGCCGATACAAGACGGCTAGATGCGTGATTTCCGATTGGCCCACGCCTTATAGTCACGTGATTGAATATTCCCAAAATGGGCAAGTCAGCTGTTAACACGCTTTGCGGAAGCGCTCCTCCAGCGATGACATCCTGGGAGAACTCCGAATAAGGATGAGGCCCGGCGTCACCGCGCGTTGCCATGTTTTTTCGCTCAGAGCGGCTGTCACCTTGGAAGAACTCGCGTCCGGACACTGTTGATTCAAGCAAAACGGCTGACAAATACAAGGTAAGCTCACTGAGGAAGACTTATCACCAACGTCTTGCTTTTTCTTTGCTCTGCGCGCGCGTCGTTTAGGGATAGCTTGGTCGGTTGAGAGCGATATTCTTGTCTTTATCGGAATCTCCTAGATGGTAGACACGCTTATGTAGAACAATAAAGCGTGCTTTCCGTGGGGGCTGGCGGGGTTACCAGTAGTTCAGTTGCTAATTGCATTTGCAATCTTCCAGGATTCGCTCTTCGTTCTGCAATGTTCGCCTTCTGCTGGCCAGAAGAGATCTTTTTCGGCGATTTCGGATGATGTCGACCTTACTGTTCCGCGAACTTCCCAACAGCAAAACGAGCCCGCACGAAATGAGTCCCCCAAACGACGGCGGACCGAAGACACAAGACGATCTCCAGAGCAGCCAAACACCGAAAGCGTCGCGGTGGTTGCCCCGTCACCCGCTGGGTCGACTTCATCGAGACGATCGTTGACGCTGCGAAGTAAACGTCGGATAGAGAGGGAACCAGGGTCTTCGCCATTGTCGATCCCGAACTCGATAGGGTCCTCGGACATAACGTCAGTGCCGTCCCCGCTACCAGAGTCCAGTAAAGGTGATGAGGATGGGATTCCCGCAGCTGCGCAGGCGACCCACTCGCCTGAATTAATTCCTGTTGATTCGGACAACGACGACCTAATACCAGCGATTGGTGTGGTCATTCCGACAGTGCGGCGTCGATCGCCGTCCAGAGAAAGGTCTCTCAGTGTCGAGTCATTTGCTGCGACCAGTAACAGTACCAGAAGTACGAGAAGCAGAAGCAGAAGCAGAGGCAGGGGCATTATACACAGAAGCAGCAGTATCATCCGCAAACATCCCAGCTGCTTCCATTCCGAGGACTTCCCTGTCAATGTGCACCAGACTCGTGCTGAGCGGGGCCGGTATCCCCGGGCGCGGAAAACGGATCCGGAGTCTTTCTCGGTGGTGATACCGGTTAAACAGCCGCTACGCACCACATCGACCCGTCGACAGAGACAAAAGGATCTACGTGAAGAGGTGAGAAGGAAACTGGCTAGTATAAAAGGTCCTCCAATCACGCTTGCACCCAATATCGGGTCGAGAGATGCAGGACTGACGTCGAATTTTGAGTTTATCGACTCGTACATTCTGCGGAAAGGGGTGAAGAGGGTTGAGGAAGGGTTCAACGCTGGATGCGACTGCGGCGAAGAATGTGATCCACAGCGGTGCATGTGCCTATCTCTCGAAGTCGATTCCGATGCGCGGATCGTAACCTACCGACGGCTGCCTAACGGCCAACTCGTCCTCGCGCCGGACTTTATCAGCAAAAAATCTATGATCTACGAGTGCTCCGAGAACTGCAGCTGTGGGCCCAATTGCTGGAACCGCCTCGTGCAGCACGGCCGAACCGCTCCGCTAGAAATCTTCCACACGGGCAACCGTGGCTTCGGCCTTCGTTCCCCCGAATTCATCCGCCGGGGCCAATTCATCGACTGCTACCTAGGCGAGGTGTTGACGCGGGAAGAGGCCGATCTGCGCGGCGACGCCGCCGAGACCGGGAACGGCTCATCCTATCTCTTTGCTCTCGACTTTCTACCCGCACACGACTACGACGACAAGGGAGAGCCGAAGTACTACGTCGTCGACGCGCGCCGCTTCGGCAGCGCAGTCCGCTTCATGAACCATTCCTGCAACCCCAACTGCCGGATCGTCCCGACATCCACCAGCAGCGGTGATGACCGGCTCTACTACCTCGCCGTCTTCGCCATCCGCGATATCCCGCCCATGACGGAATTGACCTTCGATTACAACCCGGAATATAGCAGCAGCAACATTTCCAGCAGCGGTGGCGGCTGTTTCAGCAGCTCATACGAGGAGCATGATCCCAGCGCGGTGCGGTGTCTCTGCGGCGAGCCGAATTGTCGGGGACAGTTGTGGCCGAGTCAGCGGAAGGCCACGAGGAATGATTAGATTTATCTACATATGTCTCTTTTCTTTGCCAGTTAAGATTGGGGTTTGGGTCGGCGTTTCAAGGTTTCTCTGCCGGATGATCGGTTGGTGGACTCGGGACCTTTAGCAATGGCGATGGCATTGTCAGCGGCGTCATTAAGGAGTTGGACATTTTACTCACTCACGTTGATGATGTATACTGGCATCAGTGGATACGGTGTTTGATACGTGATGCTTATTTACATGAGGGATTGTATATAGGTTTTTGGTCAGGGGCGTAACGGCCTATTTATATTTACCCGCAAAGAAAGCCATCTGAGAGTTCAATTCACGAACCAAAACTGCTAAGATTGGACTCGTAGGCATTGCCACTGTGTCTCTCACCTTGAAATGTTCAAGTCTGTGCCTTTGGTCAATTGCTCTCCAGCCTCAGAAGATGATGACCTTACCTACCCGTTTCCCACCTTTCATGGTTCCTCTGGGTTAAGGTAAACTTGCAGGGGTGCGGATCAGGAACGGCTTCTCCGGTTCCCACCGAAATGTAGTTTGAAGGAGCCAATCAGCATCATCCTAGTCGATTACAATTCTTTGCCTGCTTGTTATGTATTGGGGTTGGTATGAACTCGATTAGGATCATTGTGCAGTTTGCTACTCACAGAGGACAGTCGAGACTTGACAGGTTGACAGTCGGCATATGGGGACCTGGAAGAGCATCAGCCGACCGTTTTGGGGCTGGTTTATTCATGGGACGGAGCAGGTTCTCGCTGTAGATCGCGAGAGAGTCGCTCTGGTATGATCAATCTGATGCCCATAACCCACCTACCTACCTACCTATGTAAGAGGTACCTAGGGTGGGTAGTCACCCACTTGAATAACTTGTAAAGAAGACTTTCTCGATTGAGCCAGGTTTGATACTATATTCTTCTTTCTCGTTGACGATCCCCTCTTGTCGGTACGCCGTTAAATGAAGAGAGTACGGGGTATTACATGAAAGGAGCCTAACCAGCCTCCCCTCGCGGATGTTCTTCCTCGATGATCTCTCTTCAAACTACCCTATCAATGTGTTTCATAGACCTACAGAAATACCGACAGTTATACTGAAGCTCAGCAGTTAAGCATCGTCGACTTGGCTTTCGGAGTTTTCTCTCAGGCGTGAGAGACAATCTCAGAAGCGGCCTACGTCACGTACGTCAAAGGTAGTCGTGAGAGAGATTACTGGAGGGCAATGGGTTGTTAAGTAGGTAGTGAGGCGGGTGTACTTTGGAACAACTTCTGAAATATGGTTTTCTAGCGGGACATGACCCTCTGCCGACGCTGGGAAGAAGTGTTTCAAGGACGCATGCAGGAAGTCGTGTCTGCTTGAGCGACTGGCGTAGAAGGGAAGAAAAAAAAAATTCAAAAAAATCGTCCCTAGGCAGGCTCGAACTGCCGATCTCCCGATTAACAGTCGGACGCTTTAACCAACTAAGCCATAGAGACTTGTGTTGTGGTAGGGGCGAGCCTAATTTGACTACATGAACCAATAGAGAATAATAGATTAAAATTAAGGAAAAAAAAGTTCCCGGACTCCGAAAGCACTAACTGTATCTGGCAGTCGCCAAAAGGAGGTTACATAATCTTGTACTGAGGGACCATTGGCGAGGGAAAAAAAGATGTGGTCAAGACGTCCCTAGGCAGGCTCGAACTGCCGATCTCCCGATTAACAGTCGGACGCTTTAACCAACTAAGCCATAGAGACGTTTTGGTTGTGATCGGTCAGGTCGCGAATGAGTCTATGTAGCTTTCGCGTTCTGAGGATAGTAAGGATACTTTTGACAAGGCACTCTTGTGGTGTTGTAGTGAAAAGTCGCAGTTCAACATTGAAGTATCGAACGAATTAGAATGCTTAATTATACAAAGTACACATGCCTAACACTTATGCCAGAGAAAAAGAAGCATATCGGAGGCACATTACAACACAGTACTGCATAAGCTCACAACTGTACGAAGCCAACGCCGCCAACCCAGACCAACCCATGCCATAAACGCCAACATGAAGATCGAAAACAAAGCCAAACTCAAGCATTGCCTTCCATGACCTCAAAAATCCCACCCATGACATAGCGAGGCTGCCGCAGCGTCATAGATGACGACGCTGACGAGACCGAACTGCGCGGACTGATGTCATTTCGTGACAGTTCCGACAGTAGGCTGGCGTCGAGACTATCCATGGCGAGAGGGATAGGATCGACGGGCCGAGGCTCTAATAGACTGAGACCGATGCGCTCGATGGCATTTACGTCGCAGCGGGATCGTTCCTCGCTCAGGGCGAGATCGACTGCGGATGGGCGGTGTCGAAGGAGTAAGAACGGGTAGGGCAAGGACGTTGGACGCCCGCGACTGCTGCCATTGATGATGGAGGAAGAAGGGGAGGAGATAGCGGAGAGAGGGCTGCGGCTGCGGTCACGGTTGTGGTGGTCACCGGAGCGGAAAGCCGAGTAGTTCGAGTCGGGTGATGATGGTGTGGACGGTGATGATGTTGATGATGGTGACGGTGAGTCTGCGTGTCGGGGGACTCGTGTTCCTTGTCTCCCCCGCTGCGCGTTGCTGCTGGTGTTGTGGATGAAGGCGGTTTGTAGCGATTCGCTGATGTCGGGCAGAGGGGATGGCTCGAGGGCCTTGTAGTTGGTGGTTCTTGAGTGCATCTTGGATTGCAATGGATGGATTGTTCGATCACGACGATTTGGAGAAATGCAGAGTAGAACTGCAATGTTTTTGTAGCGTACAGGGAGAAAGGTCCTGCTCTTTCAATATAAATTCATCGGCATGCGATGGAATGGCTCAGGAGAACAGACGATCACGAAGATCCCAATGGCTTGATAAAGGAGCCCCTTGACGATTCAAATATTCCATGCCTTTTTCTACTTCCGTATACGAGGCTCCCAGCATGAAAACCTCCCAATACTGAACTGGAACTTGGGCCGATAACTAACTCAGTCCAATAGTTGGTCCGCGCTAACTAAAATCTACGAAGGCGGCCCTGGACGGAGCCCTCCGGAGTGCCACTCGGCACCGCATCCGTGGTCCCGGAAGTGCCAGTCTTCCCGCTTAGGTTAAGCAGGGCTTCGCGGAACGGAGAAAAACGGGCGATCCCTAGGCCCAATTCCGGAGTTGATCTTCATTCAGGGGAACGGAATTGGTCATTACTCATTAGCTATACTCGCGGGAGGCTACGGAAAGGTTCCAAATGTCAATAGTTCCATTGTCTAAACCTCGCAGTCGGGACGCTTTTTGCTTTTTTGTCTCTAAAAAAGTGCAGTCCCAACAACTAACGGAGGGCTCGGGCCAATTGACCAACCCCTTGGGGCTGAGACCAGACCAACTCAGTTAGCCCTACAAAATACGTCACACGATCAATGCGGCTCTTGGCTTGGTTGGGGTCACGAGGAACAGTGGCAATAAGAATGTGCACAGCGTGAGGCGCGAAAATTCTGTGTTTTGACTACGTAACCCCCCCGGTCCTGGATTGAGACTAGTCTGGTGGTTCGACTGTTGTACCTTTTTCCGTTACCGATAGTTCTTTTTTTTTTNTTTTTTTTTTTTTTTTCGTTCGCCGGCAAGGGAAATGTGACAGGTCTTTCCCGATATTTAGTCAAACTCTCGGTCGAGTCGTCGACGCATGCAGAAGTCGAAGAATCCGGAATCGAACTTGGCTTAATTGATCCACCGACCTGGATTCTGCATTTTCTCTTTTCTTTTTCTTATTGATCGCCCGCCCGCTGCTTTTGGGAGGCACAGCAGGGAAAGAGAAATTGCCTCAGGGAAGACTATAGAGGGAACCTTAATATTCATCGGCCGGAAAAGGATGTTGTTGCATGAGAAACACAGCTCTTCGGTGAGGAGTAAACTGATTGCACGGAGTATGTATATCGCACAAATCAAGGTTTCACTGCCTCGATGGTGGTGTAATTCGCCTTGCCGTTCCATCTGTACTAGGTTCAATGCCCTCCTGTATCTCATCTATCACTTGATTATGCCCGGCCGGCCGAGCCCCATGATTTTCATGGAGGTTGAAGTGTATTAGGCATCTGGCACTTGATACAAAACACGTAACAGCATCAACTGCGCCGCCTGACGCGACTCAAGTCACAACTACTCGTACTGCATCAACGCAAACATGGCCACCAATCGAACATCGTCGGTGTGCAAGACCAAAATCCTCTAGAGGCAACTTGATCAAGGCAATAAGAACGTCGCCCACCTGTGTCCATGTGTCACACGACTCACAAGCCAGGTAATCTGCCCAGTCAAGGATGAATCGTTTGTCATCCTGGATGGACACATGCCGAATCGATCGGTCGAAAAAAAGAGACTCGCTTATAGTACTCGTACTCCGTAGTATGTCTGTCTACCCCCTCTCGACTCTCTTGTTTTTCTTGTATGAAGTATATTCATTCCGGTAGCAAAGGCACAGAGTACATACACCATTCACCCGTAAACCATACGGACCAGACTGATAACGGACGGGTATCTATTCCACTTCCATACATCGTCGAAAAGAAATAGATGAACAGCACCGACAGAATGCAAGCAACAACGACAGATCAACGCCTTGTGGTGCATGCAGATACATCCAAACCATGTACCCATCTGGAATGCAATGAAAGAGATGCAAAACATCAGCCTCCGACGATGCCTCCAACGTTCACAAAACACCAAGACAAATCAAAATAGACATGAAATAGAATGAGAGAAAAGAAAGAAAAAAAAAAAAAAAAAAAGTACGTGACTACATCAGTCGTACAAGACCAACATCACGCTCATTCCCTCCATAACAACCCACCATCATCATCATGATTGCGGCCGCCGTTGCGTGAAACTGCGTCGGATACTTTCGCCCCAGGCGGAATCTCCGAGACTCTGAATCACCTCCGACATGCTGATTGCGCTGGTGTCGCCTCCGTGTGACGGCGACATGGGCGGGCTCAACGAGCCGCGCGACAGGGAGCCGGCGGCACCCGAATCCGGCATCTCGCGCGCCCGCGGCGACAGAGCCGGCCCGAACCGCGACCACTCGGTGGTCGGCGGCGAGCTGCTCCGAGATCCATGATCGGCGGAGAGGTTCGAAGTGTCGATATGCAGTGACGGTCGGCTGCGTTGCGAGGGGCTGCCAAGGTCGACGGACCGCAGCGACCCAGACGGCGATGGTGGCGCGGTAGAGGTGTCTTGGCCCTGCCGCTCGCTGGCTCGTTCATCAGCTTCCTCCGTGTCGATGAAGATTGCCGGTACGGTAAGAGACGCGACATCGCGGATGGTTGCGTCGCGCTTAGATTCGATACGTCGTCGGAACCGTTGAGACCAGTACAGCGTGTCAAAGAATCCAATCACCGTCTTCCACCGCACCGTTTCCTCAACTCGCTGAAGTCTCTGGCGCCGTCGGAGGAACTCCTCGAGCCTGGAAACGTTAATGTCAGCATATCAAATCAAAGAATAACACTCCGTGGAATAACGTACCGTAGGCTCTTGCTGTCGTTGATCACCTTGTAGTGTGCGAGAGTCAACAGGCATCTAGTAAAATTGATTCCCAACTTCGGGTCCGCTGACACGAGCACCTCCTCGTAAAACGCATTCAACCGCTGGCGTCGAGCTCGAATCGTTGCCACGGGAATACGGTCTATGATGCTCGCCAGCTTTTTGATATCAATCTCTCGCTCTCCTGAGCTATGCTCTGGAGCAAACGAGACAACCGAGTTACGTGGGTTGTTGATCTGGCACTTCTCCAAAATGCTGTTGACCGTAAACTCTCCATCATAGATCCGCATTTCGAACACACCCGAAAGCTCGCCGAGGAGTCTCGGGAAATGCTCCTTGGAGATGTAACCGGTGCCGTCGGGGTCGAAGTGCGCCCATGCTTCCTTGAATCGTCGGATATCCTCGCGGCTAATCTTGTAGAGCCCGCTGCTGCGCTGGTACACATACGAAAAGCTCTCGAAGATGAGCGAGACGAACAGCGACACAAAAATGTACATGCTGATGATGTTCCATGCAATGAACAGCCCGCGTGCCCATCCAGGACTGCCGCAGTCCGACGTGAAAAATTGATCCGTTAGCGTGCAATAGGGAGGTACCATGGTGGCATAGTCTTCCATAACCTGATTCCAGCCTTCGCCCACACTGGCCCGGAACAGGAGAATCAAGGCTTTAGAAATGTCCCGGAAATTGATGTTCGCGGCTCCGTTTTCACCAAACTTTGTCAAGCCAAAGGTTTGTGTGGTAGCGATGGCGAATACCAGGAACAAGACGAACCACGTGGCTAGCAGGTTGCCGATCCTGCTCAAACTTGCAGCCGCCGTCTTGAACAGTTGATCAAGCTGGTTGTTCCGCGGGATAATCAACAGCGTAACCGCGACCAGGAAGAGCTTGTGGAGTTGCTGGATGGCGTGCCCGGGGACGAAAAAGGCGAGGATGGTGGTGATGAACGTCCCTGGGACGGCTATCAGAGAGTAGCAATCCCACGAACTCCGACTGAATCGCTGCCACCCGAGACCCAAAATACGCACTGCCACATTGGCGATGTAGAATAAAGTAAATATCAAGAAGAGCGCACCTAATACATCTTAGTCTCCTGTTCCTCGCGAGCGAGTAATAAACGCGGGCACTTACCTCGTAATTTCTCCCAAGCTGACACGCTCGGATAGAATTCCACGCACAACAGCAGCAGGTGCAGCACAAGGAGACCAGTTATGAATCGTGCCCATCGCCCGTGCTTTTTCACAGCGACGCGGTAACACCACTGACGCCACTTCTTCGAGTCCCCATACACCGACCTCTTGGAAGGATTGATCTGCAGCAACAGTTTTCGAAGCTCAAGCCAGGAACGTTGTTCGGCCGTCAAGAAGGCAACACCTGTCTGTTCGGTGTAGTTGCGCATGAAGACCGACACAAACAGGGTAAGCACGAAGACTGCTCCGAGCAAGTTGAACACCACGAAGAATAGCCCGTTTGCCTCGGAAGCGAACGGCTCAGGCTGTTGACCCCTTCCCGTGATGCTCATAGCGCTCCATGACACGTCGGTCCAACCCTCCTGCGACACAATTTGGAAGAGAATAAAAAGCGACTCCCCGAAATTGTCGAATGAAAACCACGGGTTGGAGACGACTCTCGGCGCCAACACATCCCAATGATAGGGCGAGCTCTGGTATTCGCCGACGCAAGCGCTCAGATCACCCTCGATGCTGTCGTCATTGCATGCTGCCATCTTCCCGTTGAACAGATTCAACCCGTAGATGGCAAAAGGCACCAAGAAACTCATCGAGACAAATGCCGCGGAGATGACGTTGAATCCACCGACGATGATAACGGAGTGGAACGTGTTGCGAGCGCTGTCACTGACATTGAGCAGTCGCAGAGCTCTCAGTGCTTTGAACGCGCCAATGATCCTCGAAACACTGCCGCTGTCTAACAACGACGTGATGACATTGATCCACAACGTGATGAGCACAATGCCGTCGATGAAACCCCATGAACTACGGAAGTACGCGTTGGGGGTGAAGAAAAACCCGTCCGCGATAACCTTGATGACGGCCTCAACGGTGAAAACGAGTGAGAAACCTATATCCGTCCAGACAAACCAGTTCAGCGTCGTGTATTCCCGATCTTTAAAATAATCCCTCTGATAAAGCGGGGTTGTGACGCATGCCATCGCCACCATTGCAACGATACATGCGTAGATGAAGGCGGAGAAGGTATACGCCACGGGTTTGTACGGGTCGACGCCTTCGATCCGCTGCTGTCCCCTACCCGGCCCGACTAGTCGTTGGCATGCTTTGCGAATGGGATTGTCTGGAGCGAAGATGTACAGTGACTTGTTGTACCGCGGATGCCGTCGGAGGTATTCTCGCTGCGCTCGTTTTCGCTGCTCAGAGGCCATCACCACCTCCCGGGCCAGATCGCGTGGATCAAGTTCCTCGTATGCCTTGGAAAATTTCATCCGTGAGTAGAATGGGTTCTCTTCTCGATTCCGGAAAATGCTAGTGACTTTCGCCCACAGTCGGGAGAGTAAGCCAGGCAATACAGGCTTGACTTGTCCAGGGATCCGGCTGGACCGGCTCTGGCTGTCCGTCCTGTCGCGAGAGTGGAGCGGCTCTTGGTCATCAAGGAATTCCCTGACAACAGCATCCTTGAGCAGCATTTCGGTGGTAGCGGGGCCATAATCCAGAGGATCTCGAAGACGCGAATCTCGATTCATCTTGAAGATTGAGGTCAGGGCGAAGGTTCCCGAGGACGATGATCCGATTTCTTTTTGCTGGAGAAACGCCTTGATTTGGTGTAGCCGTTTCTGATCCTCGGACACGTCGAAGCTTTCTTGGATGACAGCAATGAACATGTTAATAATGATGAAGTTGGCCAGAATGAACCACATGATGATGAACG
Organism: Thermomyces lanuginosus; assembly: GCF_041956635.1. Taxonomy (NCBI): domain Eukaryota; kingdom Fungi; phylum Ascomycota; class Eurotiomycetes; order Eurotiales; family Trichocomaceae; genus Thermomyces; species Thermomyces lanuginosus. Next base: position 443,074 of record NW_027192341.1, on the reverse strand, counting down.
CTGCCGAAATCCACGCCGTCTTGTACCCTGCCGTGAACGACGTGGCTCTGTAAAGAATCTCCGACCAGTTTTCACTGGACAGGATCTGATACATGCCAAGGAAGGCATTGTAGATGTGGAAGAAAGTGACTGGAATCGTTTCGCCCGCATCGTCGGTTTCCGGAATCAAACCGCGGAAGAGCTGGACGGCAAGGATCGACGCAAGGAAGGTCATTAGGAACACGAACAAAATCAGATTCAGCAATCCAGTGATGTTCCGGAAGACGATCATGATCATGTTCCGAGTTACCGGAAAGGCGAGAACGACGCGATACACACGGAGAATCTGGAACAACGTGAGAGCATCGTAAGGGCGTCCAGAGTTACGAATCGGTGGGATTTGGATAATGCAGGTGATGATCGCGAGCGCAAGATCCACCAGATTACGTCGGCTTCGATGAAAGCCTCTCCAGTCGGCCAGAAAGCGGATCAAAATCTCGAACAGCAACGCGAACGTAACAAAAGTTTCGACGCTGTTGATGAAGTTTTGACGCCACCGGCTCATCGTCGCGCTTCTCAGCGCTTGGACGATGAGATCAAAGGTAATCAGCAAGACCCAGAACCAGTTTGTCTTGTCATAAATCCTTTTCAATTGACTGGACTTTCGATGCTCTTCTTCTTCCTCGACAACGTCATCGAGCTTCTCGTTAGCGAAAGCACTTCGCTTGCTTTCTTCACGGATCACCTGGAACGACGATGTGATCACCGCCACCAGTAAGTTGACCAGCCACAGACTCAGAATAACGAAGCCAACAGCAAAGAATAGGGCTGCAATCAGATAATCCGAGTCGGTGGTATTGTACATGATATCCGTGAACGTATTGGAACTCATGATCACAAAAATCATCTCGAGGGAGCCCAAGATGTTGTCGAAGCTGATTGTGTTATTGTAGGGATTGCTTCCCTCCATACAGACCGATCCCGGAGGGCAAAGATAGCCCTTTGGAATTCCTGAGGAAGGCGTTCCGTCGGCATACAGCCATGGTCTGCTGGTCCCGTCGACGGCATCAATATAGCCACCGCAAAGCTGCAGACAGTCTGAGTCGTTCATTGTGTAATTTTCCTTCCCCTGCGGATCGATCCAAACACACGATCGCCGGAAACTGGACTTGAAGCCCTGAATTCCTATGATGGCGAAAAGTAGCCAGAAGAAACCGATGAGGAAGCCAACATGGACAAGAAGCGGCGCCGCCTTTTTGAGACTCCTGAGAATCACCTATGAGACCTAGTCAGCCTTGCAGCCCGGGACTTCTTATTCTTCTCGGAAGATCCACTCACCGAAGTGCCATTCGTAATCACCAGAAGCCGCAGTGTTCGAAGACAGCTCATCATATCAAAAATGTACACATGAGGCATGGAATCATACCCGCTGATCATTAGTATAAACGATATCCAGTACGAAACAACGGCAATGAAGTCTAGACGATTAAATGAATGGCGCAGGAATGCACGGTGAGCAAGTCGAACACGCTGTCGATGACGCGGGTCATCCGACAGGTCCGTGGTTGGAGATTGAAGCCCGGTAAACGTGTTCAAGACAGTAACCTGGGGCTCCGCTATTCGCACGGATTTTTTCTTCGTCGAGGGCTCCCGGTGCAACGTGAAAATGTCTCGTCCCTTTTCAATCAACGCATTTTTGAGGCCTAGAGATCTATCCAAAGTGCTGTATTCCACAGGATTCCAGAGAAAACCTGACACGATCGACCGTGCGACCACCTCCACGGTGTAGATGACGAAGATGACGAAGAAAGCATAGTCCAGGCCCGAGGATCCCCAGCGGTCAGATCGGGGATGGTCATATACTGACTGCGCTGATTCGACTGTTAACAAAACCGTCTGGATGATGATCAACACTAGGATGAACGGCTCCGTGAAAGGATGTGTTAACACATCGCAAAGCCACAATCGGAGCGGGTTGTCTGGTGGGAAAATGCCCAAGGATTTCCCGCGGAATGGGTTTGCATGTGTCTTCCAATCTGTCCCCACGCTTGGTTTGTCTCTTGGAGGTTCGTGGTCGTCCATGAGATCCGATGCTGCAGAGCTCGCGGGTGATCGATCTCGTCGTCTATCCTTGAGAGAGCCATCGCGACGCATTGATTGTTCCATAACTTCCGGCTCATTACTTAGGTTGACTACTCGCTGCGACATTCCCGTGATAACCGTCCCGGCCCGATGTAAGGCAGAGCCCGATGTGGATGGGGACAAGGAGCGCGAACGACTTTCCCCGGCGCTGCTATTCCCGCGGCTTCTGTTGCGAAAGCCACCTTCAAGGTCGTCGCCTAATCGTGAATCATGACTTCCACGGCGAGAGCTGTCGTTGTCCGCATCAGGGGCTCCACTGATGGGCTGCAAGTACCGCTTGTCGGTCAGAGGAGCGGTGTCGTCGTTAGGGGGAGCTGACATGAAATCGTCCGATTCATTCCTATGACGGCGAGCAGAAGAATACGAGTCCAATGGATATGCGTCATCGTCTCCATCGCGTGAGGATGATGGCGGGTTACCCCGAGAGGGTTGTCCGAATCCGATGTCAATCGATCCTACTGCCTGCGCAAACCCCCCCAGATCATCTAGCGGTGAACCGAGGTCGCTAGATGGGCGTCGATCGCGATCGGAACGTGAGCGTGTCACGGATGGCACGTCGATGTGCAACCCGACTCGGTCCGTTGGACTGGGGGGTTCTTCGGCGATGCGCTCATACGTGCCGACGCCACGGCCCAGTCGCAATGATCTCCTTGGAAAATGCGCCCTCCCTCCTCCCAGGGAATCACTGCTGTTACTCCGTCGTCTCCCGCGTTCCATGTTATCGTCATCGTCAGATTCTGGACCCCTGGCGAGATCTCGCAGGGGGATTGATTGTAGTTCTGCGTGCTCATGTTGAGGTATCCGCTCGTGATCGTTGGACGCCATTGTTCCTGGCGGTCGTTCAACACCGCGCATGCATGTCTGCCCTTATCGTACCGACAGAACCAGTCGATTCTCGAGTGGCCGAATCACACCGATGCGGTCAAAGAGCGCGTTTCTGTTTTTCTCGATGCGAAGCGGCTTCTGAAAGTAAATACGACAAAACGAACGTCTCGCAAGGACAAAGCGAATGCCTAACCACAACCGTGTCAGGTACCGAAGAAGGACTGAAGGGTAAAGTCGTTACTCCGTACTGCACTGCAATTTGGGAGTTATCAAATTAGCTAGCTCGAAAGACAGAAGGCATTGCGATGGTCCGATGGCAAGGCGGGGCAAATGCCGGTTCGACGTTGACTGAACAGCTCAGTCACCGGCAGCGCAATGTATTTTTTTCAAAAGAGCGATTGGCCTGAAGTGCCGTTCCCGGTTCGATGAAGTGATTCGAAATGCACCCGGTAGTCTACAACCTTTTGGCCATTTGCGCGTACAGCCGTCAGCCGCAGATGAGACTAGCTCCAGCCTCGATGAAACAGCACTAGCCACGTTTACGTAAAATAGACTAACTGAATTTAGTCAGATTATTTTAAAATCGGCTAGCATATCTCCGAAATTTATCTACCGTTGGCTGCAATCCGGATTGACTGTGGGGTGTTGGACCCGTATTTCATAGGCTTAACCTCTCACAGAAGCTGCAATTTCACGTGAATTACGTGGCTGTTACAATTTTGATACAAAACTCTCCAAAAATAACTTATGGAGTGCCTACTCTCCTTCAGGCTCCAGTTAGGACAGTCCGTAGAGGCAAGGATATACTCCGTATATGACTACGAGAATGGTCCATCAAGTATTGCTGTTTATGGTCTGTGTGGGATCCTCTGGATTGTGGAGGATTCAATCCTAACCACCGCCTGGGGATCAGTTAATTACCAGACTCGGTTAGTTCATTACCTTATGAGGCACCTGCTAGCTGTATTGGGCAATCTTAACGGTGAAATTACGCGTAGGAGTTCTGCTCAACTTACCCCAAGAGGTAGGTACGTCGAAGAATCACATGCTACGTTCTATTCTTTACTAACAGCGGGATAGGAGGGAAGAAAAGGTCAGTAAGGGATTATAAGTGACAATACTGTCCTCTAGCCGATCTATTATCTCATTAAATCGATCGGAATCCCGCTGTATGTACATAGGTCGTGCACCGCTGGCCCCCAGTGGACAGTGTTAGTCAGTCTGCATTCTTTCACTGCCCTCCTGAGGTTTGTCCTGAGGTTCTTGCTCTGTCACCTGTTTGCGAACGCCTTCGAGGAACGCTTCGACGGCGTGTCCGCCACCAAGAGGCACACCTCCGCCACGTACAAACCCTCCGTTCTCGATCGGAATCTTGAGTGCTTCACTGATGCTCGGCAGCCCACCTTCTCGTAGGGCCACTGTCAAGCTGCCCAGACTCTGGGTGAACTGGGGAGATCGGAGGACACGGCGTAGGATATCCTTCTTTTGATCTAGACTCAATGACATCATCACGGCCTCGGCCGTTTCAGCATTGACTTCGGCAGCCGACTCGTCAATGTCTTGGGAGAACAGGATCAGGGACGGGGGAAGGAAGTTCAGGAGATGGTCAACGATGGCATCGTCTGCGGCATCGACCATGGGTACTGTCGACGATGGGGAGAGAAGATCGGCGAGAGTAGTAAACAAGTATTCTTGGGGTTGGGATGGGATATTTTGATTTTGAAGGGACTGCAGAAGGCCTTGGACGACGGCGGAGGGATCCGTTGGCGGCGCCGTGGTTGCCCTGGTCGAGTAGCTGATATTAGCGAAGCTCAGATCTTACGCGGATACTCCATATACGCGCAGAAATGCCATTTTGGACTCTGGGTTCTGCCTCTCTCTTTCTAATTAAAATGTGACGGTTGCTGCTCTCGTGGAGCGCCTGGAGGAGTCCGCCTGGCAGACGAGGCATATGGAAAACACCCGGTTTCAGAGAGATATACCTACGCTCGACCACCGTCCGCACCGCCCTCGCGGGATTCCTCGCCTTCTTCCCGAACATCTCCTCCAGTTGCATCAAAGCCCGCTCCACCGCTCCTGCTTGCCGTGCTGGCGCGTCTCACGTCCTGCATGGGCTCGTCTTCATCGCCGCCACCCCCACCGCCGCCGCGGGGGAGGTTTGCAATCTCTCGTTGAACGTCAATTTCCTCTCCCTGCAGTAGACTATTGACAATCTCGCCGAGTTTGCGATCTCTTGGACTGAACCAATTGGGGTCGCCTCTTTCGTGCTGGCTCTTTGCTTGCAGCCAGAAAAGGTATCGTTGCGAACTCGAGGAGAACTTGAGGACAAAAATGCGGCCTCTGATGGAGGCCTGGGCGCCTGATTGCGTTGGTTCGTACGGTGTAAATGAGCCATCGGTTGGGACCATCACCAAATCGAGTTCAGGCTCTGTGACGGGTGCCGAGCGAGGGCGCCAGCAGAAATGGACCAGTTCATCTTCGGAGTACAAGTAGATGTACCCGGGTGTCTGTCGGGGTTTTACTCGGGCTGGGGTGACCGAGGTCTGCCAGGAGGGTTAGCTGCAGAAATCCAAACGATGGGAACCTGCACTCACGTCAAGGTCGCAGATCCCGGCCTTGAAGGTGATAATTGGAACTATTGACATTGCGCAATGCCAGTAGCAGTGAAGATCTGGTGATAAAAGGCAAGAAAAAGTCCCTTCGGTAGCAGAGAGAAGGTTGACAAAGGAGAGACGCGCGATCGGCCAAGTCAACCAACAATGTACGTCAGTCAAACGGTGATGTTTTGAAGCTCTGGCTGCACTGGAGGGATGCTGTGGTGTCCCGTATTCTCGAGGCCACTACGCTTCTGGCTTGTATCGACTCCTCTAGTCTTGGCGTGTACCCGCCAAATCCGCACTAGCGCAATTCGGTTAAGAGATAGGGCTATGCGTGCCCACAAACCCTGAGATCGTTTTCCCGCCGAGGGCCGCACCAAAAACGTCGAAGTCCAGTCAAACCACAATTCAAACCACCACCTCCGTCGACAACTCCCAGCCAACCTCTACAGACAGGGTCTTCGTCACACACCGCCCAAAATGTCGAGCGACGCGACGACGCAGTCGGGGACGAAGCCCGCCCAGAAGTGGTATCCGGTGGAAGATGATCCGCAACCGAAGAAAGTCAGTGACCTTACTCTTTCTCATTTTTCCTGTCGAACTATCGTTGAATTTGGGTGCGGACGACCGTTTTGTGAGGAATGTGGTCATGCGCGAAGCTGGATCATGCTGCTGAGCTGGCAACGGGACCGGTTGCCGGGGTCAATGGGCGCATACATTGGAGAGGGAGCAGCCTAATACAATTGGAATCCGTGCTGCTTAAGCAATGACCATATTCCGGGCAGAACGTGTTGTCGTACACCGTCTCTATCATGGAGGAAGAGGAATTGGGGATGAGTGTTGAGAGTTCATGGCTAACAAGACCTCCTGCGAACAGGTGCGCAAGTCTATCCGCCCGACCAAGCTCCGAGAAAGCCTGCAGCCCGGAGCTGTCCTGATTCTGCTGGCTGGCCGCTTCCGCGGCAAGCGGGTTGTGCTCCTCAAGCACCTGTCCCAGGGTGTCCTCCTGGTGACGGGCCCGTTCAAGATCAACGGCGTGCCGCTCCGAAGAGTCAACCACCGCTACGTGATTGCCACCAGCGCCCGCGTCGACCTGTCGGGAATTGACGAGCAGACCCTGGAGAAGGTATCCGCGCCGGACTACTTCACCAAGGAGAAGAGCAAGGAGAAGAAGACAGAGGAGGCTTTCTTCCAGCAGGGCGAGAAGCCTGAGGTACGATTCTCCTATACATCAAAATTGCTACTGGGATGATAAGACTAACGAATGCCTGTTGAACAGAAGAAGAAGGTCGCCAGCTCCCGGGCCGCAGACCAGAAGGCCATCGACCAGGCCCTCCTGGCCAACATCAAGAAGGAGCCATTCCTCGGCAGCTACCTCGCCACCAGCTTCTACCTCCGGAAGGGTGACAAGCCCCACGAGATGCGCTGGTAGACGGTCGAACGGTTGAGGGAGGGGTCCTTTGTGGTTATGGTCTTCACCACCGGCTGAGAAGGCTGGTTGCGATGAATGTGCAACTTCACAATGTCCTTTAATGGTGATAAACAAATTCAACAAAAATGGAAGACTGTCGTCCAGTAGAAAGAGGAAGAGTTCTGGCGTTTCCGTGTATGTACGTCATTACTTTGGAAGAATGGGAACAATAAAGGCTTCCTGGATGGGACAAAGTGTGGTCCATGATTGCCACTGCGGTTCTATCCTATATACGATGTTACTATTAGTGTCATGCCGGAATCTAGTCTTGGACCATATGATACACAGCTGAAAATGACAAACGGTATATCCAATCATCCAACGTCATCATACATATCATAGATCCTTCCGTCTTCTCGTTCTGTTTCGTGGTTGAGTAACCCGTCTTTTCGATTCCTCTACTGCCCGACGGATCGCCTCCTCGACTTCGACTTCCGATTCCTCGGGCGTATCCTCTGTGCGCACTTCAATTGTCGAGCCGCCCAGCCAATCAAGCATTCCCCAGATGCTGTAGTTGCCTTCCCCCCCACTGATCACATGAAGATCGGCCCGCCGTGCGACTCGGCCCAGAAGGAATCCCGCTGGTACAGAAGCATAGCCGCAATGAGAGATGACCTCTTCCAGGGACACTACAGCAACAAAAACCATGTATGTAATCATATGAAAGCGAAATATGGCAGCCGGAAGGTACACTGGAATAAACTTCCAGATGAAATGGGCGATCGGATGATCATAGTGGCATGTGAGTGGCCACGGAGCACGCAGGGAATGATACCAAACTTGGTGGGCATGTGCAAGATGGAACCGTGGATTGTGCAGGATAAATCGATGCAAAACATAAGTCAAAACCTACCCTCCGAAGAAAATGAGAAGTCAGAAGCCCGCCATAAAGTCTTTCCAGAGAAAAGTGACACACCTCTCTCAGGATGAATCCACGCACAAGGTCTACCAACAGAGCCCACGGATAGGGCAACCGCACAGAGACTTTAATCGCACTTTTGACGCGCAGTATCTTAGTCAACGTATATTCAACTATCGCCTGAGCAGAAATGCTGAGGATGATATTTAGAATAGACCAAGCCGCAATCCAGATCTCCGTTCCACCGAGCTTGCGCCGTTTATGACCTGTTGGCAAGGCGATCTGACCCTGCGCTTTGATCGACGCAGAGGCTGACGGGAATAGCACATCGAAAACGAAAAACAGTGTGGACGGAAAGAGGTAGAAGAGGAGACGAGTAGCTGCTGTGCCGAACAGCTCGACTCGCAGCGGCGAATGAGACAGGACCAGTGTAGTCCATGTCAGCCAGAAGAAGAGAAAGTTGAGACTGGTGGTAAAGGGAAATAGATATAACATGGTGATCTATGTTGTCAGCACTCGATAGTCCAAACGTAAGCAATGGTGACACTGCTGTATCGCTGAGGAAACCGGCTCTCGAATCAGGTCCGGTTTCCTGAAGTACATGAGACCTAGTTTAAGGGATTAGCATGAAGTCAATAATAATATACATTGAACAGATAGTGATGCCGATAGTAGCCGTTGCGGGCAAAAAGTAGAAGAGCGCTATCTGTCCAAGTTTTAAGCAGTTCTAGCAGGATAGCCGACGTCATTACTCGGATGACCAGAACTCCGGAACATCTTTTATCCGGGAAATGTACGAGTACTCCGTAACTGACGCTAACTGGATCTGGATTAGTCAGGTACCTTTCGGTGCCTAAAGACTTAATTGAACTGCATTGTTCTTACCACCGTCCACAGCAGCTGCAACACATGAAAGTGCCTCGCTTTTGAATCTTGGAGCGCCTCGTGGAATTATGGTTGGGCAAAGAATATACGTTACCATCCCGTAAGACCGGAAATATGGCGGAGTCACTTGGGTCTTCACGGTCTCCGTATGGCGCCGACCCTATCCGCGAGCTTTTGTGTAATCCTTTTCTTCAAGCCCCAGGATGTTCAACAGCTCACATGGATCATTAAAAATAGTATTCCATCGAGTACTTCCACTAGCAGAATAAACTAGAGGGGTATACTGTACGAATAGACAAGCTCATTTGCCGGTTCCCGAAATACCCTTCTTTCCGTACTTGAACGCCTTCCCACTCAAGTCGGGAATTGCAAAGAGAGCCACCAAATTGGCCAGCCAGGCGGCCACAGTGTCAAACAAGAAATTGTTCCGGGGACTGGGCCCGAGAGCCGACCCCCGTACCAGGTGTGCCAAGGGCGCGGTCACGATCTGGTAATCACCACGCTCTAACCCTTTGATGGCGACTTCTGCCACTTTATCGGGGGTTTGTGGCTCGTCAGCACCTTCCAGAATCTTCGTAAGCTCGGGCTTGAGTTTCTGTTCATTCTCGTAGCCAGGGCTCAGGATGCCCATGGGGAAGACGATATGTATTCTGACATCGGCAGCAGGTGCAGGGTTCTGCTTGTTCCGACGAGCACCGTTATACATTTCAATTTCTTGTACTAGGACATCGGCTAGACCGCGCATTGCTGCTTTGGCAGGCGCATAGGGACCATACCCAGCAAGGGGCCAGAAGGACAGAATCGACGCAGTGAAGATCATGTGCCTCGGTGTTGACGCAGTCGATGAACTGCCCGGGGAGACGGGTGCCAGCCAACGTTTGAGCGTCGCGTGAGCTGTGTATGCGGCGGTCCAATACACCGTATCCATTTGATCTCGATGCGTTTGGATAGGAAGGTCGATAAAGAATCCAGGCTGGCAAAACCCTGCACAACACCATACCACGTCTGGAGGCACGCCATTATTCCATTGTGTTGTCTCTTCAATGATCCGCTCGGCATCGCTGGCATTGGTTAAGTCGGCGCTAATGTAATGGAACCGTTGCTTGTCAGGATTGACAGCGGCGGCCTACGACCTCTAAATCAGCGACGTTTGGTGGGGTCAGTCTTCACATGTGGAGGGATACCTCGATGTCTGCGATCGCAGCCGCCAGCTTTTCCCGCGAGCGAGATACGATCACCACATTTGCTCCCTTTTTGGCCAGCTGGATGGCAGCTGACCGGCCCATTCCCTCCGACCCCCCGGTGATCAGCACGGTCTAGTGATCTGTGAGAATGCGAGTTTTTAGGAGACAATGATCTTTGTTATTCCACGTACCTTGCCATTGACAGGAAATTGATTGGAACCGAAACCAAACAACCGCATGATGACACTTGCTAAAGATACAGCAAGAAGAATTGAAGCTCCTGTGATCACTGCTGTGGAAGCCATGAGGATTTTGAGTTGGGGATCGTGATTTCTCACTCAGTCACATTTGAGGAGTCACGATCCTCGTCGCGGTTGCTTTCTCTGGAAGTGGACTTATATTCACGAACCATCAATCCTGATTCATCACTCGTGAATCTCGATCTACGAGTTAGCACCGTACCCGTACGGTGTAGTTTGAAATTCTAGTTACTGCAAATTCAGTCGAAGACAGTTAGAGCTGGATTTTGAACTTCAAATTTCGGATTTTCATTGAAATTTTTCCCGTTACATCAACATGTAGGTTAGGTAATACTGTGGTTAACTAATAACCAACGAATCCTTTGTAGCGCTAAAGTTCGTTATTATTATGGGCAAACAACTTTTGGCAAGCGATCGATTCGGCATATAGAGGGATTCGTTATGACGAGGTTCTACTGTATCAGGAAAACCATCTTGCACCGACAGCTTTGGTGAGTGAAGGCTTTCGAGGAAGGAACAGAGAAAAGTGGTTGTGCAGACGGAGAAAAGCGCATGTTCGCTTAAGCTGCTCACGTAATCAGAGGCGGACTCTGCAGCCGTCCAATAATAGAACTGTCCTTCGTAGACGGCCTAACCAAAGCAAAATTACAGTGAAGACCTTGTTGGTTCATCATCGCACTAATCCAGATTAAGGAGGCGGTCAGTGACATCTCCGGCAATTTTTGGAGAAAATCTGGCAGATGGTTATCGACAGCAGTTGCTTTAGGGTTGTTGACTGCATTTTACTTCTGATAACGGCTCGAATTTCACAAAATGGCGAGGAAAAGAAAGGCCAGTGGCCGGTCCGGCAAATCATCATCAAACGCAGATGCGGGACTGGAGTCGAAGTTTGACATCAATGAGACCTTCGAGGATTCAGAAGATGAGTTCATGGCCGGTCGCGATCAGATTTTGTTAGAGGAGGGCCCGGAAGCCAAGCGGAGGAGAAAACTTGACGAAGATGGTTGGGATCATTGCTGCGAATCAGCCTCTTGTAGTTTGCTGACTGTTCTTCCCCGCAGAGAAATTCTTCGAGCCATCCGATGAAGAAGTCTTCGGCTACGAGTCAACATCCTCCGAAAGTGAAGAAGACGAAGATGACGAGCTAGATGAGGAGGAGGACGTAGACGATGGTGTGGATTTTGGAGACGAAGATGAATTGCCGTCGCGCAAGGCTTCCAAATCGAAACAAGGGACTGCGTCGAAATCCAAATCGGCCGCCGCCGACGATGATGAAGACGAAGAAGAGGAGGAAGAAGGCATTGGAGCCTGGGGCTCTTCGAAGAAGGACTTTTACAATGCCGATACCATCGAGACGGAAGCCGACGCGTTGGAAGAGGAAGAGGAAGCAAAGAAGCTGCAGAAGAAGCAGCTCAAGGCTATGAAGGAGGCCGATTTCGGCATCGACGACTTCGATCAAACAGCCGATGACACAAGGCCGGAAGGCGTAGATGGTGTGGTCACCGAAGTCCTACCACAACTGGAAATTCCAGAGGACATGGGACCCGGGGAGAAACTAAAGCTCCTAAAGTCGAGATATCCAGAGTTTGAACCGTTGGCAAAAGATTTGGTCGATCTCGAACCTACATACAAAGAACTGTCGGCCGCGGCGGAAGAGGCCCAACGAACGATTACCGATTACACAAGACCACCGCCGATCGTTGTGACCAAGTTCCGTGCTCTGTCAGCTTATCTAGGATCAATAAGTATGTATCTGACGCTTTTGACGTCCTCCTCGGAAAATGGGGAAGAGAAAGTGATTGCCATGCCACCGACTGAACTTCGCGCCCATCCGATTATGCAATCATTGGTGAAATGCAAGAAACTGTGGGAAAGCGTCAAGGATCAGACCGAATCCGAACCGGCCGAGTCGACTACCATCGAGAGCGAGGGAGAGAATGATGAAGTTGCCGAATCTGCTCCTTCGCCTGGAGAAGAGGAGCAAGTTGAGAAACCAAAGGTGAAACGTTCGAAGAAATTGACCCGCGAGGAACGTGCAGCACAAGCGGCACTAGCAGAGGCGGAACGCCGTCGTGCCGAGAAGATCCGCAAAGCGGAAGAGGAACTGGCCGACCTGCCAGAGTTGATTAAAAAGAAACCAAGCAAGACCAAGAAGCAAGCAGCGGAGAAGAAGGACGACGGATCCGATTTTGGCGACGAGGATGGCCTTACAGCCCACGAAGCGGAGGAGAAAGCCAAGAAGAAGCGCTCTCTGCGTTTCTACACCTCCCAGATCGCGCAAAAGGCCAACAAGCGCAGCGCTGCCAGCCGCGACGCCGGCGGTGATCAAGACCTGCCCTATCGCGAACGGATCAAGGATCGCCAGGCACGTCTCAATGCCGAGGCGGAGAAGCGCGGCCGACAACCCGCGACTGCACGCGAGCAACTCGGCAACGACTCAGACGACGAGGAAGATCGTCGGGTCGCTGCACAGCTCCGAGGCGAAAGTTTGTCGAAGAATGACGCTAGTGGCAGCAGCGACGAAGAGGATTACTACGACATGGTTGCCGCGCGTCGCCAGCAACGCAAGGCCGAGAAGCAGAGCCGCGCAGAGGCCTACGCCGAAGCCGCCCGACAAGGTGCTCAGGTGGAGGAGGTCGAGGAGATCGGCCCAGATGGGAAGCGTGCTATCACGTACCAGATCCAGAAGAACAAAGGTCTGGCGCCCAAACGCAGCAAGGAGAACCGCAACCCACGTGTCAAGAAGAGGAAGAAGTTCGAGAAGAAGAAGAAGAGGCTGCCGAGTATCCGGCCAGTGTACAAGGGTGGTGAAGGTCCCGGTGGATATGGTGGTGAGCTCACCGGTATCAAGAAGAATCTCGTCAAGAGTGTTAAGCTCTGATGATTGCATTTGTTATTTGGTATTTTTATTGTATATAAACATTGGCTGCAAAGGGTTTCATCTGCGTTCATATGATACATCGATGAGGGATGTGCCAGGCTCATTGTTGGTAATTGATGCATTTTCTAAGGATGATGCTATATGCACATTGGAAACCTCCGACTTGCCGGGCTGCTTCTAAGAAACCATATCACGCATATGCCCGTCGGCTAAATGAACTTGCATGCTTTTAGATGCTACGAGATAACGATAAACGATCGCTTAAACTCCAGTAGAATTGCCGGTCTCATAGAAGAGCAACCGTCCCAGCTCTTGCCTGATATCCTGAGAATCAATTTCACCTGCACTGGTGAAGTCCATCTCGAGAAACTTTCGAGCAATCGCTTCCTGAGACCGTGATTGTTAAGCGCAACCCTAATCACACAAGGGGTCAACCCCGGATTATTATTCCTACCGCATTTTCGAGGGTAGCTTTCTCTGTTTTGGACAATTTTGCACATGCTGCTACTAAATTTTCTCCTCGAGACGCAAGAGCAGCCAGCTCATTTGCCCTGGCGATTATGGCAGGGTCGATTCCATTCGTGGCAGCGCAACTGGGTCATTCCTTCTTAGCCAACTGATCACTAGGCAGGAAGATGGGGACGGTCCATACAAGGTTCCAAAACTCTGGTTGCTTCTTCCGGGTAAGAAACTGCGCGCTATTAGTCTCGAATCACCAGCAATTCGCGAGCTTTGTCGAACTTGTAGAGGTAAGTCACTTGATCTGCATCATCATGAGCATCTTTGTCCACCCGGATTTCCATATGGCCGAAAGCCAAATATGGGCTGGGACGAAGAAATCCATGTTCAAAAATCTCATGAAAATGCGTAGCAGCGAGTACTTTAGGCCTGTCGTCGTCCAATTTGAGAAGATGTTCAAACACCCCGCAAGCTAGACCGGTACCGTCTGTACTTCATTGTCAGATGGTTTGTACAAGATATCATTCCGATATAACTGTGTTCTGACCGCTAAGATCGGTGCCTTTGCCAAACTCGTCTATAATGACGAGGCTTTGACGAGTCGCAAGTTTTAAAATTAATGAGACTTGTTGGAGGTCAATCATGAAAGTGCTCTGGATCTACGAAGCGTCAATGACGCCCCGAGCAATAGCTTCCAGGTAACCTACTTTTGACACTGTCTCTGGGGTGGTGATACGAGTCAGAACCTTGTCAGTGATTCCTATTTCTGCACTCTGTGCTGGGACGAAACTTTGCCAATCAGCACAGGAAGATCAAGGCACTGAATGCAGATACAGCATGCACTGAGAGACTATTATTTCTTACCTGCCAATATGTGCCAAGAGAACAATTAAAGCAACCTGGAAATCATGAGAAGGCGCCATCAACTGGAACCAAAAAGCAATACCTGCTTCATGTAAATGCTTTTCCCCGAATAATTCGGTCCTGTTAACAGAAGCATGCTAGGGCTCGGAAGTGTCACTCCCTCAGATGTCTGATCCTCAAAGTCATCTTTGGAAATCATTGGACCACCTTGGAGATCAGTATCATTGGGTATAAAGGAGGGGACAATCAGTTCCTGAAGTGGATGCCTTGACGGGTCAGAATGGACCAGTTGGTTGTTGGAGAACAGTGATGTTACCGGCCGCCTCTGATTCGAATGATATTCTCTCGACACATTCGTGGACGTGTGAATCGGTAAATGCTAGCAGTCTTTGCCATGGCAAGATAACTGGGATATTCCACCTCAACAGCAAGAATAAAGCATATATGCTGCACCAAAGCTTACCAGTCCAGCTCCCCACAGAGATCAGAAGCCTCAGAAAGCGTCCTCTCGTATGCCAGCACCTCTTGCACGAGCTCATGTGCGAGCTCAATCTCCCTTTCTACGTATGTTGTTCAATAACCAGAGAGAAAAAAAAATATAGGGATAGGTCTTACCGCAGATCATGCCATATATGTCTCCCATAGTTTCATCCATCTCCCTCATTCGAGAGTCTTTGAAATACACTCGATTTTCTGTCGTGAAGATCCGCTCCCAGCCTTCACCATCTCCGCTATACGCCGCATCTCCATTTTCGTTGAAAGGAATGGCGATGTTGAAGCCAATCTGAGGGAAATAAATGACGTTTACATCAATTTCCAGGTCTCCGGGAATAGTAGATGCGATGTCAAGAGCAACCTGCCTCAGCAGGCTGTCCAGCCCGTCATATCTATCTTTGAGAAGATCTAATTCACGGTCGATTCCTGGGTTGATAACAGTGCGTTGCTGTTCTTGGGATTCCTTCAAGTCCACCTTACCACATCTATAAGACTTTCTCTTCCACGGGTCAAGGCCCTTACCGTTTTGTGTATCAAACGTCCAACTCGATGAAAAGCTACGACATCAAATGCTTCGGTGATCTTTTTCTGTCAGCCATAACATTGAATCACACGATGCGAGCATGTACCCTATCTCGAAATGACACGGACACTGGTGGCCATGCAAGTTCTCGAATCGTTTCCCGGATTTCGATTGCATGAAATGAGAACTGCGCTCTGTCAAATATATTCCTATACGCATTTGGATTACCTGAGCTTGTAGACATACAATCAGCAAAGCGTCCCAGACTGTGCCTTTTAAGCCTCCAAATGCTCCACGCCCACTGTTTAGGCCTTTTCGAAGATTCGCCATGACGGGTCGAATATTTCGGATCCTCTTCATGATAGAACTGAGCCTTTGAAATATAGGGGCATTAGCAGGTTGCAGAAACATGTCCACCATGCAGTGACGCTCTTCGATAACTTCGAGTTGAGTACTGGGGCGAAGGAAAAACTGCCTCAGTCGTGCTTTGCCTTGGGAGGTTGATGCATGCTGATAAAACAATCCATAGAGCGAAAAGTTCTCCTTTGCCTGAGAGGAGGCCTTTCCGGGCCCCTGGTTGAAGGCGTTGGGATGAGACTCAGACTGGAGTACCTGCAAGGATGAAAGTGTTTCTGGGCTGATATACCTGGCCATTACAGTGTTAGTCATAAAATCCAGACTGTTCCGTCCCAGTTGACTCACATGGTTCCTTTGAGGGAGAAGGTGTTGAAATATCGAATTCCGCATCTTCCCTCGTTTGGACCAGTATATTCAGTCCTTCGTCGTTGCAGATACGTTATCAATGCACCAACGCATCCTAGAGATACCTTGTTTTCAATGTCAATAGAGCCAGCCAGACGGAGGAGTTTGCCTTTGTCCAAAGAAAAGCCCGTATTTTCGGCATTGGTAACGTCGTGTTGTGTCAGGCCATTTCCGGGAACGAGAAAGTCAGCTGTATCAGAATTGTCTGGAGAAGTTTGCAAGGCAGCTAATTTGGATGCGGCTGCTTTGGCATTGAATTCTTGACTAGGACGAATGTCTAGCTGATAGGGAAGATTGAACGGAAGCTCTATGCACGCCGTTAGGTGTGAACCTTACTTTGGGTTCGGCAAGTTTTACCTCTCGACGTTGGCCGTTGTTGAAGTGCTGCTACGGCATCGTCAGCCCGAGTCGAGCTGAGAACCGTTGTTGGCTTGATTTCCAGCTTCACTGAGAGAGCCATATACTGAGCTGAGAGGAGCCTCGAACCGTGTTGAATGAATACTTACGTGTTTCGAGAATCTCTAACCCCCCATGCTGGACGTCAGCGAGAATGTATAGGGTTTCCTCTGCAGCGACATAGTAACTGCAGCCCACTGTGCCACTCTCTTTGATGTCTATGGCCATGACGACCTGTTCAAGGTCATCATCCTCACTAGGTTCCATATTGTGAGGCTCAACATTTCGTGCTCCAGCACCTTGCCCGGGAAAGGGAGCAGTCTCAGCAGCATCATAAGAACCTTCCCTGATGCTGGACTCATGAGGCGTGCCGAATACAGTGTCAATTCGCCTCCTGGGAGATGCCATGCTGAGGTTGGCCAGGATGGTGCAAGTTGGGGAGTTCACACGACGTCGGATGCTCTTTTCCCTGCAGGAAGCGAGGAACTTTTGGTCCTTCCGAAAGTAGATCATCATCACGTGAGTGGATTCTCTATAATATACAGCTGAAGGGAGATGATAACTCTATCAGTACAGTATAATACAGGACATTAGTAGTATACAACCATCAAGAGGAATTCCCTCATGCATAACACCCAAATGTCCTACCTAAAACGCCCCAGTAATATGCAACGCCATCAGAGATCATTAGTTCATGACTGAGAAGGCTCCGGAACAACTTCCAGGCCGGTCTTGTCGGAATTGAACTTGACACGAGCGGTTTGCCCAGATGCGACTTCGCCGCGGATGATCCTATCTGCCAACCGGTTGCCGATCTCCTTCTGGATCAGACGATTGAGAGGTCGAGCACCGTACTTCGGATCGTACCCACGGTCGCAAAGCCAGTCCTTGATATCATCATCCACCTTGAGGGTCATCCGTCGGTCATCGAGCCTTGACTGGAGCTCGCGAAGGCGAATGTCGACAATGTCTCGAATGGCATCGCGCGAGAGACGTCGGAAAATAATGAATTCATCGATACGATTGAGGAACTCGGGCGGATATGATGATTGCACAACGTCCATGACGGCCTTCTTCATGTCAGGAGACACATCGCCGTTCTCGGAGATGTTAGAGAAGCGAGAGTCTGCGCCAGCCAGTATGTCGGCACCAAGATTGGATGTCAAAACGATGATGGTGTTTCTGAAATCGACCTTGTGGCCTTGTGAATCGGTGAGGAAGCCTTCATCCAGGACTTGCAGCAAGAGAGTGGAGATGTCCCGATGGGCCTTCTCAAATTCATCAAAGAGCACCACGGCGTACGGCTTGCGTCGAACCGCTTCGGTTAGTTGGCCGGCATCCTCATAGCCAACATATCCGGCTGGCGCTCCAATCAGACGGCTGACGGTGTGCTTCTCCTGGAATTCGCTCATGTCGAATCGAATCATAGCTGATTCAGTGGAGAACAAAAAGCCTGCCATTTTCTTGCATAGCTCGGTCTTTCCAACACCCGTTGGGCCGAGGAACATGAAGGAAGCTAATGGCTTGTTCTCACCACTTAGACCGGCTCTCTGCATTCGAACTGCATTCGCAACTGCAGAAAGGGCTTCATCTTGGCCGCGGACGGATTGCCGTAGTGTATCTTCCATCTTGATCAACTTCTCCACTTCACCAGCCATGAGTTTCGTGACCGGAATGCCGGTGCTTCTAGACACGACGTTTGCGATATCATCTGCCGTTACTGAGTCGTGGATGAGCGTCTGACCGGGTTTGGCCTCATCGCCTTCTTTCGGTAGTTTCGCCTCAAGACCAGGGATGATAGAGTACCGCAATTCACCAGCCCTAGCGTAGTCGCCTTCACGCTGTGCCTTTTCCAACTCAAAGCGGGACTTTTCCAACTCTTCTTTTGTTCGCTTGATATTATCCAGCTCTTCTTTCTCTTTGTTCCAGATTTCCATAAGCTTGGATACCTCTTCCTGCTTCTGTTTCAATCGTTCTTCTAACTTCTGTCGGCGTTCTCGGCTAGTGATGTCGGTTTCTTTGCGAAGGGATTCGAGCTCAATCTGAATTGTGGTGATCTCACGGTCCAGCTCCTGAATGGAGTCGGGCTTCGACTCTTGCTGAAGGCGCAAAGCCGATGCCGCTTCGTCGACGAGGTCAATCGCCTTATCTGGGAGGAACCGATCGGTGATGTAGCGGTTGCTGTATGTGGCAGCCGCAACCAGCGCGGCATCAGTGATTCGAACACCATGATGGACCTCGTATTTGTTCTTGATTCCTCGGAGGATCGAGATGGTGGCCGCAACCGACGGCTCGCCGACTTGGATTGGCTGGAAGCGCCGGGCCAGAGCGACATCCTTCTCTATCATCCGATATTCATTGAGTGTCGTGGCACCGCAGCATTGCAGTTCGCCACGAGACAATGCTGGCTTGAGCAGGTTGCTGGCGTCAATGCTGCCTTCGGCCTTGCCCAAGCCCAGCAAAGTGTGCAGCTCATCGATAAAGAGAATAATACCACCTTGTGCATCCTCCACCTCCTTCAACACCGCTTTTAGCCGTTCTTCGAAGTCACCCCGAAACTTTGCACCAGCAATAAGCGATCCCAAATCTAATGCGATAACTCGCTTATTCTTGACGCTTTCGGGAACGTCCCCTTGAACGATTCGCTGAGCAAGGCCTTCCAATATCGCTGTCTTACCCGTTCCTGCGGCTCCGATGAGCACAGGATTGTTCTTTGTGCGCCGGGATAGGACTTGGATGGTGCGATGAATTTCTGCGTCACGTCCGATGACGGGGTCGAGCTTTCCGGCCTTGGCCTTCGCTGTCAGGTCGATACCGTATTGCTCCAATGCTGGCTTCTCTTCTCCGCCGCCCAGATTCATGCGGTATGTCCCGCCTGGTGGGTTAGGACGGCTGCCGTTGGCATAGTGACGAGTTGTTGAAAAGGTTGGCGACAGTATGCGATTTGCCGCAATGACCGAAGGCAAAAGGCGTGGTGATCTCACCGTCACTGGCGCTCTGGAGAGCGCCGACGGTCGACCGAGTCGGGCTTGAACAAGCCTGAGTCTCGCGTGCATATTTCGCAATCGAAAGGCGGTTGATTCTACAGTAGAGGCAACTACAGAGGCCTCGGGGAGCTTTTTATTCTGCCCCGGAGGCAAAAGTCACCAAGCTTCTGGAAAGCTCCAAAAGCCTCCAATCAACGCTTGTGGCTGGTGCTGCTGGAAGTGGAACTGTGGCTGGTGCTAAGGTGGATTCGGTGGCGGGGAACTTCAAGCTTTCACCGGTTGTTAGTGGCTGGGCTATGATCACGTGGACGACCCCTCGAGGAAAATTCTCAGCCCAATTTTTTGCTTCCCCAAGCAGAGATCCCTTTCACCAACCGCACTACCTCTACAACTCGAACAACTCCCCTTTCTCTTGGATCATTCCTACTTCTATTCTCACAATGGGCTTCGACTTCGCTTCTGAGGCTGGCCTCTCTGGTAGGTAGCCATTGTCCAGCAGTTCGGATGAGTTGAACTAATTGTCTCTTCAGCGGCCAATGAGTTCTTCGCTTCTCGTAGCTACGTGGAGGGGTAGGTTCGAGATTTCCATTCTTCCTTTCAAGCATGTTTTTCGCTATTTCCATTGTCTTTTTTGGACATTGGTGTCATGATGAGAACAAATTTTTTTGGTCCGTGTTTATGAGGCGGCTTAAGACACCGCAGCATGACTTACACAACGCGAGAAATCGCATCTCTGATCGCTTTTGGCTTTTAGTCTTTTATTTGTTCTGTTCTTGTTTGGTTAGATGAGCATTGTACTGATAGTGCAATATAGAGAAGCGGCATCTCAGGCCGATGTTGTGACCTACAAGGCTATCTCGAGCGCTCCTGACGCTGAGAAGTACCCTCACCTTGCCCGTTGGTACAAGCACATTGCTTCGTACGAGTCAGAGTTCTCCAGCCTTCCTGGGGACTCCTCGAAGCCATACACCGCTTATGGTCCGGCCGAGCTGGCTTCTCGTCCCAAGGAGGAGAAGTCGGGCGATGATGACGATATTGATCTCTTTGGCAGCGATGATGAGGAAGATGACCAGGCTGCTAAGGAGCAGGCCGCCAAGCTTGCAGAGCTCAAGAAGAAGAAGGAGGGCGAGGGCAAGCCAAAGGCGGTTGCCAAGTCCTTTGTTACTCTGGAAGTGAAGCCATGGGGTGAGTCAGATGGACACTCACTGTGTTGTGACCGAGTAACTAATGGCGATTGCAGATGATGAGACCAACCTGGAGGAGATGGAGGCCAATGTGCGGGCTATTGAGATGGATGGTCTCGTCTGGGGCCAGTCCAAGTTCGTCGCCGTTGGTTACGGTATTAAGAAGCTCCAGATCAACCTCGTTGTCGAGGATGAGAAGGTTTCTCTGGATGAGCTTCAGCAGCGGATTGAGGAGGACGAGGACCACGTCCAGTCGACTGATATTGTAAGTCCATGTCGAGCAGATGCGATCGCAGCGTATGTGACTAACGATTCAATAGGCTGCCATGCAAAAACTATAAGTTATAGTTATGTGTTCATGATATCTATAAATCAAGGGATGCAGGAATGCAACGCTGATGACTTCCATCCTGTTAGATGAGATGTAGAATGCAAAATTCATGATTCGAGTAGACGGACGATCGAAGTGCTGCAGTAGGCGTAATTCGCCAGATTCCAGAACGAGCTAGTTCTTCGGCCAAACGGTCAAAATAGTCGACCATTTTAGCTCTCTGTCCAAGCTTCCTGTTCAAACAGAACCACTAGTTCAGCACCTTTCGTGGAACAATATTCAGTTGGATATCTCCCTGATTCTTGATTCATAAAAGCTAGACAGCGGTCGCGATCCTCCCTTCTCTTAATTTACACCGCACAACACCTTCCATCGTGAGCCACGGTCTCCGAGAATAATGGCATTTTTCGCTCGTCTACTCACACTATTCGGCCTCGTCCTCCTGGCACATGCGTAAGCTCATTCATACAACCTCGACAATTTCCCCGGCTCAAAAAAGAGAAGCTAATAATCGACGCTTACTGAATATAGAGGGTACTCCGTCCATGAACTCTCAACACTCAGCAGTAATGCTGCCTCGGCAACGTCATCATCCCCAACGTCCATCCCACTCGACATCAAAATCGAGACCCTGACATCCGTTGTCCTGGTATCGATTGGCCTTGTCCTTGGCGCAGACAAGCTCAAGCCGGTCACATGGAGTGCATGGGCGGGGGAGATTGAACGGGAAGGAGGCGCGAAGAGTCCGTACCGAGGATTGCAGGAGAGACCGGGGTTCTGGAATGTCAGGGTGAGTCAATACCTGCTGCTGATCAGGGCAATGTGAGGTCTGACAGGGTTTATTGTGCGGTGTTCAGGAGAGTCGTAGGGAGTTTGCGGATTGGATGCGAGGGCAAGGTAATAAGGCTGCGAAATGATAATAATGACGGTTAACTGCGCGACTTCTTCTGGTGCTGTGTATTCGTATGATATCACGACAATGTTGATTAGTTTAAACGAAGGATTTTCTTGATACGAGTGTCTATTATGGTTGCGAAAGAAAGTATACTTGCTGTCAATCGGGTCTCCCGACGCTCGTCCTTGGAAATATCTCCTCCATTTGACGTCGACGATTTTGCCGTCACCTTTCCACAAGCATAGCCAGCGCTCACATCATCATTCAAGCGCGAGCATCGGGCCGGTACCGTTCGTTGGGAGCAGTTTCCTATCCGAGGCTCGACGCTGGAGACTGGAGGAAAAGTGAGTATGCCCCGGAACCTTTCCGGAAGAGACTACTCGTCATTCTGACCAATTTTGCGGAGTACTGATGGTAAAAACAAAGCATCTGGAGGCGTGCTAAGCATTATGGTTAATGATGCCACTCCGGAGCCTACAATACTTCGTACACGCCTACAAGTCAACGAGTTATGCGTGTTCCGTTTTTCCCTCAGCCGCACCCATTGCAACGCAAAGTCCCGCGGAGACATTGGTCAACACTACGTGCAGTGAAGGGAGATCCAGGAGCCAGATGCTATGGACAGGGGAATCACTCGAATACCAAGGTTGGGATGATCAGCAGTTCGAAGTAAATGAAGTATTTCTTGTACCTGACTAAAGTAGACAAGCTGGAAGGTAGGCCAACCACTTATTTAGAGATTGGATCGAAGATTGGATGAGACTAGTTCTTGCGTATATTTTGTTGCGGCATCGACCCAACTTTCCATCCAACAAGGATCGTACTATTCCATCATTCTACTAATTAATCACGGAATTAATGGCAGAATTCCGTAGTTGAGCAGATTGATCGTTCACAGATGAGCGCGTGAAACCTGTCAAAAGAGGAGCACTTCATAACCGTCTCCTGGTATGACTAAGCTAGTAGGCCCTAATATAGAGTCCCTGGCGTCATGACAGGAAAACCTCGTCATGGGTAATCATCTCTTTGCCGTCACTAGTCAATGTGCAGCCAATGAGGGGAGTATTTCAAAGAGATCGACATTCAGCGCCCGAATAGGCTGCGTCAGCAAACAATTAAGAGGGACATGGTATTTCCAGAAGTGGGAAACCATGCGCCATGGACGTAGTGAAGAACTGGGAAAAAGGAACTCCTGGGTCCTCCTCCAGCGCTATCGTCCTGATATACATTAAGAGGCTCCCCAGCTCCTCGGCAGCTCAAGCAAGACGAGGATCTCTCGACTTAATTGCTTGACTACACCTAAAAAGCGGTCCAACCACGCACCGTCAGAGCAGTACATAATCAACGGAGGCCATTTTCACAATGCGCCCGTCTGCTTTTCTGCTGACTCTGCTCGCCGCTCTGGCTGTGGCTCAGAGCGAGGGCGGTTCTGATGAGGGCGAAGTCACTCTTCCCACGGAGGTGGGTGTGAATATGATTGCTTCCTCGAAGTAAAACGGCTGATCATCCCAAAAGGACACCTCGGTCACGACTACTACCACGACTTCTGCCACTGAGACCGAGACCGACGCGCCGTCACTTACTTCGAACACCGCCCCGGACTCGTCGGATTCGGCCCCGACCGACACAAGCTCCATAGAGGAGTCGTCGACGACGACTGCCAGCGATGGGACTTCTGTAACTGTGACCGAGACAACCACTTCCTCGACCGAAACGGCGACACAGACGGGTATCGTGACCGACCCGAACGCCACGGACACGGACACAGACTTCGGGATAGAAACCGAGACTGCCACTTCGGCAGATGCCTCTGCGTCTGAGACTGATGACGCCGCAGGGTCAAGTGAGTCTGAGGACTCTGCAGTCATGGCCACTGCCGGCAAGGTTCTGACCTTGGGCGTGGCTGGTGCTGCATTTGCGCTTCTCATGTGAACGGTCGAGTTCTTAATGGATTCGCAACCGCTTCCATCCTCAACTGCGAGCCCTTCTTTGTTTGGTTTCTTTCAGACTCTTCGCTCGGCATGTGCTCTCTTATATAAGAGTATTGACATGTACATGAACCTGTAATAAGAAGACAGTACTTAATCTATTGCTGTCCTCGAATAGGCGGCAGGCTGCTTTGCAAAAGAAAATCCTGGAGAGTACGTCACCAGAGATGTTTCTTCAAGCATCACGAAGGTAACATTCATCATCACGTAATCGTTGGCCGTCCATCTCACTAGCCTAGTAGATCGATCGATCAACAGCGACGAGTGAGACATGAACAAGGGAAACATTCCAAAATTAACCCGGGCATGACTAAGCAAGTGGGCCCGGATATGGAGTGATTGGAGTTATGCATGTCGCCCATCCCGTCTTGCAGTCACCACTGCCACTGACAGCCAATGGAATCGCCACAAGGAGAACCTCATTCCCTTGCAGAGAAGGCTGCGTCAGCAAACAAGGCTTGCTCCTTCCCAGAGTGGAGATTTGCCAGGAAAACATGCGTCGTGGAAACAGAGCGAAGAAGTGCAGCCCGGAGGGGAAGGAGCCCAGGGTTGCTCCTGCCGTCCCTGCCACTCTAAGATAAAAGGCCCTGCTGTTCTGCGGCTTCCAGCAAGTTCAGAGTTCCTCCACTTCGCTTGCGTTTGCTAGAAGAGCAGTCCCTCCATCAGCCGGTGTCCATACCAGTCATACAAAGTACCAGTCACACCAGTACATCCCCTCAACCCATCAACAGTCAGACCACACCATCACAATGCGTTCGGCGGCTCTTCTTGTGACTCTGTCTGCGCTGGCTTTGGGCCAGAGCCAGGGCAGCGCCCAGGGAGATGATCAGACCGTCACCGTCCCCACGGTGGTAAGTGTGATCATGCCTGCTTACTGGAAGCACAGCAACTGATCGTCTCAAAGGATAACCCGGCAACGAGTTTCCTCACTCAGACTAACACCCTGGGCGTTGTGACCGGTCAGCCTGATCCAGTCACCTCACAACCCGACGTGGCCACGTCGCAACCCGCTCCGGACTCGAATTCGGTCAGCCTCAGCACCCCAGTGGTGGTGCCGTCGTCGTCGGGTGCCCTCAGCAGCACTGCGGCTCCCACGCGGACTCGCACTTCATCGACCGAAACGGAGACCGACTCCTCGACTGAAACGGAGACCGAATCCGAGACTGAGACTTCATCGTCTGAGACCTCGGCGGCGAGCGAGTCCGCTTCGGCGAGCGAATCTACGGACGCTGCGGTCATGGCTACTGCCGGTCCAGCCGGTCTGGGTCTGGGTCTGGCTGGTGCTGCATTTGCGCTTTTCCTGTGAGCCATGGAGTTTGGATGGATTCGCAGCCACTTTACATTCCCAGTTGAGAGCTCTCTCCTTCTCTCGGTGCTAGTTCCTTTGGGGGCTTGTCTACTCGACATTTTCTGTATTCCTTATTTGTACATGCATGATGACGGCGTTATGTTGTGATGCTAGTATTAATGAAAGGGTACGACTACATCAGTACTTGACAACTCTATTCATGAGATGCCCAAATTGTATATTACATTAATTACTGAGGATGGAACATTGCAGAGCCTCATGCTCGTACTTCGCACGGAGCGAGCCTACTCCGTGCAGCATTCCTGCAATACAAGTTCTTTGGAGCCAGAGCCCATGACGAACTCGGGTATTCAGTTATTGTGGATTGTTAGACGGTCTACGTAATTAGCAATGGATTACGAATGTTGTGAATGAGGCTTTGCAGCCAGATTTGCTCCCCTTGCAGAGCATTCGTAATGAAGACCTGGCCAGACGTCATCGGCGGACGCAGTTGTTTGTGTTGGATCTTGCCATGCTAAAAAAGGAAATCTTATTGGAAACGCGTGACGCGAAAGTACGTGAAATACCAAAGAGTCCTTCCTATTAAGGCGGACGCGTCGTTGCTTTCCATGTCGGGACTAGTTTGTTTGGGTGTCTGCTCGTCTTTGTCTTTTCTCCCAGGCAACCTGCTCCTGACGAACGCGCTGCAGAGCATCGATAATCGCATCCTTCTGCAGAGTTCCGCTATCGGAGATTTCACATTGATGTGCTTGGCATATCAGCTCTGAGAGAACCTGGGCGGATCTCCCCATTCAGTCACACAGACAGCCGTCACACAGGGCGCGGGTGGCACATCCGCGTCACCTTCACAATGGTATTCCATGATCCCCCGCACCATATTGGCGATCAGGTGCCTCCTCGTGGATTGAGTCGTAGAGCTAACAGTGCGCAATAATGTCAGGTCTCTAAATTACGCCGTCTCATCGCGGACCACGCGGACCTGCACAACTCTGACTTGCCTCCAAACTACCTCTTCCCGCCCGGAAGCAACGGCAGTCATTCCGATGACCTGACACAGCTCACTGTTCTCCTAACTGGGCCAACTGGGACACCCTACTCGGAGGGTTTGTGGCGACTACAGCTGCGAATCCCCGAGGACTACCCTAAGAACCCTCCCAAAGCGTACTTTAAGACGCGGATATGGCACCCAAACGTCGAAGAATCTACCGGCGCTGTATGCGTCGATACGTTGAAAAGGGATTGGGACCCGAAGCTCACGTTGAGAGACATCCTTGTGGTTCGTCGCCTCCCCCCTGGATATTTCTTGATTGACAGGTGGTTTGTGCTGACATAAGGTGTAGACAATCTCATGCCTGCTGATTCAGCCGAATCCGGAGTCTGCTTTGAACTCGACTGCCGGCGCACTGATGCAAGAAGATTACAACGAGTTTGCGCGCAGGGCAAGATTGATGACGTCAATCCACGCACCAATCCCACAGGATATGGTAGATGCCGTGATGGAAGCGAAGCAGCGGGGAGAAGATCCAGAAATGGTGGCTCGAATGGCGGACGCACAGACCAACGATACTTCTCGACAGGTTTCTCCAACATTATCGGCAGTAAGAATGAAAGAGTCCACGTCGACCTCGACGGAGCAAGATGATGCAGACATGTTCTCCGACACGGATGACACTGTGGAAGATGACACCAAGGAGAATGATCCGTCATTATCACCATCACCGGTCGCAATGCCACCACCACCGAGCCCGCGCCGGTCAGGGGCAGGCAAACAACCCCTCTCCGTGCTGGCATCGGCTCCGTTCGATGAGAGCGACGTGGACATGGACGTCGACCGTGATGAGCAACATTTCGATGGAATGACCGATTCCGAACGAAACATTGCAGCCAACAATACATCATCATCATCATCCTCAGATCTCTCTTCACAGAAGCAACCCACAACTCCGAGAAAGAGCTCACGCAACACCCTCTTTTCCGAGAACCATCGTCTATACCCTTCGACCCCTCACCAACAGCGAATACCATCTCCCACAAAATCAGGAGCCTCTTCTTCCACGACTCCTTCAAAGGCAACATCAGCCAAACCAGTCATTTCTTCTCCCCATCGAGTTACAAAGCCAAGCCAACCGAACACTGTTACTCGAAAACAACCTACAAGCGCCGCCATGTCTTCCTCCAGACCAAATCCATCCAGAAAACCACGGATAGGACTCCGCCGATTATAACAACTCACCACATTTCTTTCCTTTCCTTTCCTTTCTTCTCAACTTCCTTCATTCCAATTTCCTTTGTTCATTGCTATTTTTCTTTTTTGCTTTGTCTGTATTTCTCCATATCTCACTTGGCTTTGGCTTCTTTGGCTCAGCGGTCATCAACGGATTCGCATTTCCATTGGCGCTCTGGGGATTCGGAGAAGATCGTACTGGTTAGCTGGTTATTATTCCTATTGCATTGCTTGGGAGGATGTACATAAGAATGTGTACTTGGGGGCTCTACCATACTGTAACAAATTGCAGCCGAATTCAAACTAATTATTCCAAATTCTACGGTACTATCCTCATTCAAAAGCCGCTACCGGTAGGCTGCGATCGCAAGGAGAGTAGACTCATACTGTATGGGAAAGCTCTCCCAGCATCTACTGAGGTATCAGATTAGCTGTAGGTGATAGCGCAAGTCAGGCAGGTGTTCATGTCGACAAGAACTGAGGATTGGCTTAATAATAGTCCAGCATCAGTGGGTCTCTCCGCTTCGGACCGAAGCGGCCCGCGGACTGCCTCTTTGTCGTTACGATTGGTTAGGCTAAAGAGAGCTTTGTGAAACTGGAGGTCGGGGAAGACATGCGTTTCCATATGGGATGATCTCGAGTCCGCTACGGTGCCTGCAATTTTTGTTCATGCTGTCAACGGAGTTGGAAGGTTGGGTTCTAAGAATATGATGCATCAACAGAAACATGCAATGATAATGGCATTCCAACAGTCAATTTGACCTCTTCACCGGCTCGTAAAACATAATCGATGCTCCATCTCTCAACACATTCAATCTCTCGTTGGCTTCAGCGTCCCTCCATCTGAATGGTTCAAAACCAATGGCAGACAGTCCCATATCTGCATGTCCAGACATTACATAGAAACGTGAGCTTGCAGCCCCCCATACCTTCTTTCCTTAGCCAAAAGAACACAAAGGAAAGGGCATGAAATGGCCAGGGCCACGCAAGTTCATCACACAATTTTCCACCCATGAGAAAAGGCATCTCAAACGCAAGACGTATGCAAAAACATTGGACCAAAAACAATTTGCAAGGGAATTAGGAATAATCTCTTCAACGTCATCTGCCAGAGAGAAAAGACCAATCGATTAGAGGGTCGAGCACCGGAAATCAAATCTCGGTAACGCATGAGATACGAGTAACCACACTTTGAGAAAAGATGAACTGGCATATTTCAGCCAGCTCTGGTATCGATGCACATTGGAGTTTTTGCGGTAACCGACATAACAGACGCCCCCTGTGAACAGATTCACAGGGCGTAGGGGTTGACCGACCGAATAGCCAAGCATCTAAACGAATGGTTAGCTCCAAAATACACTCAAAAGTACAAGAGAAAGACGTACGGTGGGCTCTTGGTCAGATCGGTCTTCAGAATGATGGGGACACGAGTCATCTCGGTCACGTCCTGAATGTATTCCCCATCCTCTTCGCGCAGCTTGAACAGCTTCAGATACTTGTCCTTGTCGGTCAACTTGGCCTCCGGAGTCTCGCTCACGTTCGTAGCGAGCTTCGGATCGGACCGTGTCCGATGAGGAGAATGTTCCTCATGCTCATTATGCTCATTTCGAGTAGGAGATGGAGGCATGCTCTGAGTCGGCCGGTCGGCGGACGAGTTCAGAGACACCCCGGCGACCATTTCGGTCATCTCGGACACGTCATCATCATCATCATCAAAGAGAGCATCAACATCATCCGTCGACATGGTGCCTGTCTCTGTCTGCTTCCGCTGAGCCTCCTCTCTCTCCTTGGCACGCTGAGCTTCGGCTTCCTGAGCAGCGAGCTGTGCCGCGCGCGCGTTAATGGCCTTGGGACGCTCATCCTCCGGAATATAAGCCGACGATGGAATGCCCTTCTCCCAGTAAAGCTCCAGCACGCGTTCATCCTTTCGGAACTCCGCTTTCTTCAGCGGCAGCTGATCGCAATGCACGCGCTTTTCGAAGCCGTACTCCGGAATCAAGACATCGAACGCCGACTCATAGACACAGAGGACCACACCCTCACTAATGAGGTCTCCGCCGATCTCAGTGCGCTTCTTGTCCATAACACGGCAAGCCTCAATGTGTACGCTTTGCTCCTGAGCGTTGTGCGCAGAGTCGGTCTTGTTATTGCACTGATCTGCGAGCTTCGCCAGCGCATCGACATCATCAGAGAACTCGGCGACCTTATCAGACAAGATCGCGTCGAGCTGGCGGTGGACAATGATGTCCGCATATCGACGGGTTGGACCCGTGAAATGAGCATACAGCGGGAGATTCAGCGCATAGTGCTGCCGCTGATCCTCGCTAACGCTGCCCGCCACATAGTACTTCGCGCGCTGCATGGCCTTGATCAAAATAGTCTCCATGCCCTGCTCATGATCAGTAACAATGCCTTGACATTGGGTCTAGGGTAGGCAAACATACCTGACGAAGATGCGCATCCTCAACCTTGAAGAGGCTAGACTGCAAGCTTCCGCTGCTGGTTGGGTCAATGTTATAACCGAGCCTGTTCACTCTCTCGATGAAAGCATGGAACCGACGTGGGTTCGGCGGAGCCTGGCGCCGCAGGAAGGCCTTTTGAGGCATCGCCGCCAGCAGCTTCTTAGCGACGAAGAAATTCGTCTTGTGGTTGAGTTCCTCCACCAGTTCGTGTGCAGGCGAGGAATCAAAGATGTTCCGCTGGACGGGCAGGTTATCGTCATCCAGGAGGTACAAGAGTCGCAGGGAAGGAATCTTAGTGGTACGGTTTCCGAATCTTGCCTCCTTAAACTTGGCAGTGATTGCCTGTAGAGATTGAGATTAGCCAACTGCACAGACCAGATATCGCATGAACTAGCTTACCTCGAGCAAGCGAATATCCTCGGCGGGGGCGGCCGTTGAGGCAAGATCATCCTTACCCCCAATGGCGGCGTTCAAATCATCGAAGCTAATGCTTCCTGCGCTCTTAACGATACCCTTGCCAATCCAGACGTCATCGTCAACAGCACCAGTAGACGGATCCACACGGAAAACAACGCTGACGGTCAAGCGATCTTCGCCGGGGAGCAGCGCGCAGAGCTCTGCAGACAGCCGAGGAGGCAACATGCTCACAACGCGATTCACCAAGTAAACGGAGCTGCCTCGCTTCTTTGCTTCGCGGTCAACGAGCGAGTTCACCTTGACGAAATGGGCCACGTCAGGCACATGAACACCGAGCTCGACTTTTCCATCATCGAGTTTCTTGATATGGATGGCATTGCCGAGCTCCTTGTTTCCGGTGAAATCAATGGTGAAGGCCTGCTCATCGCGGAAGTCTCGTCGCTGAGCGAGCGATGCTTCATCCTCACTGGCGATGGTCCAGTCATCCCACCCAACATTCTTCAAGACGGCTTCAGAGAATTCATCTGCGGCAAAGTTGTTGTCACGGAGGATGGCATCGGTTTCCACGTTCACATCGCCCATCTCTCCGAGCTGCTCGACCAAAGTGCCAAAGGGATGCAGCGAGGTGATTGGCCATCTCTTGATGCAGGCAACGAAGATGCGGTTGGCATACTCCTGATGCTTCTCAACGAAATCCCGGGGGGCCTGCTCGGTCGGAATGGCGATCAGTGGTACGCGCTTGTCAGTCGGCTTGAACCACACGATCTTGGGCCTCTCCTGCTGCTGCTGGCGCTCCTGCGGGCGGGGTAGGCCACCATCTCGAGCGGCACGTTCAGCCTCTTGCTTTTCCTTCGTTGCTTGACTGCTGGGGCGCAGCAGGCCGAGAGTGCCGGAGAACATCTGGCCAGGAATTCGTTCAATGACAGCGACAACGTGGCCGGCATACAAAGGCTTCTGCTCATCACTGATCTCGTCTTCTTCCACCAGTAGAAGGCTCTGGCCTTCTACTTCTACATCGTCATTCTTCTTTTGAGTGGGTCGTTGGCGCAGACTACCTCGGCGGCGAATGCTGCCATCAGGGCCAATTTGCTGCGCATCATTATTGGCGCCGGAATCAGAGCGAGAGAGCTTGTCGAGGATGCGGGCATCCGACATATCCTTGCGCTTCTTCTTCTCCTCCTTTTCGCGTTTCTGAGCCCATACCTCATCGACATCCAGCAATTCAACGGCCACATAGTCGCCCTCGAGAGCACGGTTGCGATCTTTGCTACCGCAGATGAAGATGTCCGCGTCCAATTCTGGGCTCGTCACATACGCATCAGAGCGATTCTTTCTGTTGACTCGCAAAATACCGGCGACCAACTGGCCGTTAGCCAAGAGTGCCGGCAAGTTGGCCTGCGGTAGGTACGGAGTGAAGAGAGTTTTCCGCTGCTGCTGTTGTTGCTGCTGCTGCTGCTGAGGAGTCAGCTGCGGCGCAACCTGCTGACCAGCTTGCAGAGCAATTTGTCCGTTCAGTTGCCCATTCTGTTGGATTGCCTGCAGTTGCGCGAGCTGAAGGGCATTGAGTTGCTGATTGCCAAGGAGCTGAGGAGCCATGACTACTTGTCCTTGAGGCAGTTGGATCAACTGCGGCTGGCCGGGGTATTGGAAGGATCCAATAGTACTGATGGACGAACGAACTTGGTGGCCAGGCTGGAAGCCGGCAGTGGCCTGCGGCTGCTGGCTGAAACCACCTTGGGTCGTCTTGGACTGATCCTGGTTTTGATTATTGTTCGGCTGGCGCCAGTTTGCATCGAAGTTACGAGACGGGGTGCGTCCATGACCACGCCGGGACGCATCAGACTGGTTACTGTCAGGTGCGGGAAATTGGAAGCCACTGGCACCACGACCGACTGCCATGGACTGACTCCGGCCGTGGGCGGCGCCACGAAGGTTCCCGGGACGAAGACCAACTTGCGGCGTCTTGGGTTTCTCCTCCGTGGTCGTTGAGGTAGTGGCTTCTGCAGGGGTACTAGACGAGCTGCCACCGGTCGAGGAAGGAGCCGGGAACTGGAACCCAGAAGCAGCCCTCTTCTGTTGAGCCAACTCTGCCGCTTTCTTGGCTTCGGGAAGAGCCAACGAGTGACGGCGTTGATGACCACCGCCGGCGGGGCCGCCACGGCCACGACCAGAAGGGCCGTTCTCCCGGTTCTGATTCCCCTGTTGCTGCATATCCCCTAGCGAAAATCCCGCGGCGCCGGTAGATGGGGCCGGAGGAGGACCGATGTTGACACCAGGAAGGGCAGATTGATTACGACGGTGAGCAGACGCCGGGTTCAACTGCACACCCAACTGCTGCTGTTGCTGTTGTTGTTGCTGCTGCTGTAGCAGCAATTGGGGAAATTGAAATGCATTGACCTGGGGCGATATTCCGGCCACCGACGTCTGTCCCTGAATTGTGGGAGCAATGGATTGCACTTGACCAATAGCTTGCTGCGATTGG
This sequence comes from Thermomyces lanuginosus, assembly GCF_041956635.1. Lineage (NCBI taxonomy): Eukaryota > Fungi > Ascomycota > Eurotiomycetes > Eurotiales > Trichocomaceae > Thermomyces > Thermomyces lanuginosus. The sequence continues at coordinate 410,213 of NW_027192341.1, read as the reverse complement.
ACTGGACCCATGCTCACGTATGGCACAAACTGCTGCTGCTGGGCCAGTTGTTCCACTGCATCGCGCCCTCATGTTAGCCCTATCGGTCCTAGCTAGTCTCTGATGATGGTCAGGGAGGTTTGGCCACGCACCCAACAATGGGGTCCATTCGGATGGACTACGCCTGTGAGCAATATGGAACCGCCGGCCAGAGTGGCCCGGCACGGTAGACTGCCCCTGCTGATCCATCACTGCCTAGATATATTAGGGAATACGATCGAGTCGAGCTTCCGACAGTCAGGAGAAATAAGGATCAACACGAGGCGATGCCCAAAATTAATAGGAGCTGCAAACACAGCCCGAACCGATGAGCGAAAGTGGGTAGTCTAGTCACGATGCCGCCGTTAGCGTCGATTCTTTTTGAGGATGTTGCCCACAGATGGCTGGCATGACCTGAGGGCGATGGTTCACTTACTGCCAAACGATATTCCAACTATGCGTTACCGCGAATAACGTAGTGACTTTCCAAAAGGGCGGTCGAACGAGAAGACGCAGGTGATGTTGGAGAGGGAGTGGCGGCGGAAGTAACGACGATGGTCAAGCTGATCCAGGCACGCTACTATCGTACGAGGTCGACCGGAAAGAAGAACTCGCGGACGGGAAAAGAGTAACGACGAGCAGCGTCCGTGGCAGTCGTCGTCGAAGCCGGCGAACAATGGGAATGCGGTTGCTTGAGGCGGCGGTGGAGGACGAGCTGGACTGATGAAAGGAAAGAGGCAGCTCCCTCGTTCTTTCCGTCTTGTTCACGTTTCTTCCGGGCGGAAAGAGACCGGATGGTCGACCTCAGGAAGGACCGAATGAGCCAGGTTGGACCGCCGCTGCGTAGAGGCTCTCGTCACGTGCTGGAAGAGAGAAGGACGATTCAAAGCAAGCCCACGCGACACCGGATCAGTCGGGGGGTCCGTGGAGAGGAAAAGCAAGAAGGTGCGACCGAAGAAGGTCCTGCCCGATCGGGCTGGAACGGCTCTGAGCGGAACCCAAAAGAGAGAGAGCTTGCGATTCGTTCTGATTAAGGACTGCAGCGGGAAGGAGCGATCCCGCGAACGGAGTGAGGGGGAAGGAGCAGAAGGAGTGGAGGGGAAAGGGAGGATGATGGGCGACGGGACTGGAGGAAAGGGAAGGAGGAGCGGGAAGATGAAAGAAGAAGAGAGGGCTTAGTTTTAGGAGGTTGTCGAGGCGGCAAGAGAATGAGGAACCTTCGCACTGAACCTCCAGTCGACACTTGGTCAGAAACTAAGACCAGACGGTGTGGGGGAGAGGGTCTTGGAGCCAACGGATTGATCATTGAACAGAAGCTCGAATGCTGGTTTAGGTAATCCACATTGCCATCCACAACTACGGAGTACGAGGTAATACTAATGCTCTCCTGCTCGACAAGGAGCAGTAGGGACGGTCGCTGGACTGCAATTACTCGAGCGCTGGAGACATCGCGGACATGGCAAGGATCCTGAACAGGGGCGGTGGTGAACAAGCCCGAGCGGATGGGGTGTCTCAAGCAAATTAGGAGAAAGGTCTTTACGATGTCCCAGATGGGATTAGCTCGGCTCAAAGGACCCGCGGCTGCTTGTGCACAATACGGAGTTCAGGAGGTGGGTGGCAGGCCGCATGGGGATGCAGCATGGGGCGCATCATCCAACGCGGTCGGTTGCTGGGAGGATCACAACGGCCGGTGAGCGGATGCCATTCAAGGGTCCAATAAATGGAGCTAAGCGATGTCGTCGAAGTGATGTGAGAGCAAGCCATGACCCTTGGTTGAGGGCGGCCATCCGTCCGAATCGAACGGGGGGCTTGGCGGGAGCCGGGACAAGAATGGCCCGCAATGGGCGAGATAAAATGGTCTGCTTGGAGCGGAAATCGAGCTTCTGTCAGCTGAGGTTTCAGGCTGCTCTGGTCAGCTCTGAGCGAGGCGACTATTCATGATCTCCTCGAGTCGCCCGGTCAGGGCGAGTATTCATTGATTTCAGGCGTGGTCCTTTCCCCCGTATCTTGTGCAGCGTCATTCCGGACACATGGCTCTTGTTCTAGGCCGGGTTCATGGGATGATGCAAAGGCGACCGGAATCACGTGGTACACGTGATCCTTGATTTTTTGCCTAAACCTAAAAGGGACTGGCCAAGAGTGAATGACTAATCAATGATGCGCCTGACAGCCAATGAAATGGCCAGCATCGACAAACCGCGCCAGGCCATCGACAAGAACGCGCTTCGGTCGCCAAAAGTGCGGCTCTCGTTGCCGACAATCGCCATTGTCGCACCCGAGTCTTGCAGAGGGCCGCGGTTGCCAAATTGATCCTGCATGGCCAGGTATAGCACTGATGGGCTGCTGGACAGTCCGTCCAGGCAGCTCATCAACGATCTGGCTCGGGACCTACAACAGATCCGACTGCATCATGAGGATCTGAAGAAGGTGCACGAGTATCGCCAGCAATCGTGCTCGGACCACCACGATGAGCTGGATCGGAAACATCGCGCTGTGTATTACGCAGCGATCGACGAGGCCTACGCCTCGTACGACGACCACCGTCGGGAAGCGGAACGGGTGCTCCAGGAGCACCTTCGACAAGTGGAAGAAGAGCGCCGCCGCAGGGAGGAAGAGGAAAGAAAGCGACGAGAGGAGCTCGAACGGCTCGAACGAGAGCGCCGGGAGCGCGAAGAAGCGGAGCGCAAACGACAAGAGGAAGAACGGCGGCTCGCTGAACAGCGAGCGCGCGAGGAAGAGAAACGACGGAAAGAAGCCGAAGAAGCGGAGCGTGCCAGGATTGCGGCTGAACAAGAGAAGGCGCGCAAAGAACGAGAGCGAGCGCTCGAGGCCGAACGCCAGCGACAAGCCCAACAGAAGGCAGAGGAGGAAGAGAAGGCGCGCCTCGAGAGCCTCGGAGCGGGCCGTCGCAGTGCGGAGGACGTGGAGGAGCACAATCGCTACTTGGAGCTGCACAAGACGCTGAAAAAGCTACGGAAATACATCCAGGACGAGGGGAAGAAAAACGCTGAGTTGAAAGAGAAGGTGGGCAACTACCGACGGACTATCGTCAAATGCGTCGGGCAGCTTCGGGAGGGACAAGGGACGGCGGCGAACCGTCAACAGGTCAACGAGATCAAAGATATTCTGCGCAATGCTAAGCAGATTCCAATTCCGGCGGATGGCCGCCAATTCTTCATTCGACTCCCTCCGGCACTCTCCAATCTCAGCGATCAGGACGCCACTGTGCCGGCGGTTTTTGTGTACCTGCTCAACATCTTAACCAAGAAGGTGGTTGCGCAGCTGATTTCGGAGGCGAGCATCAACCCCAAGTATGCGGAACCGCTCGGAGTCGTTGTTGCTCAGATCTTTTCTCTAGATGAAAACTGCTTTCACGGCCAACCTTATTCGGACATCTTCTGGGCAAAATACCGGGTCGTCTGTCCGGCACTCTGGGGCTTCTACGGCAGCGAGAAGACCGACAAAGGCAAAGCCGCCCTGGGTTGGTGGCGGACCGAGCCCGGCGGGCCCTTCATCCCAGAGCGAGAGCACGTTGAACGCATGACGGGGCTCGGCGCCGGCTTTGCCGCCGTGACCCTTCGGAATTTTGGCAAGACGACCCGACGCAACCCGTTCCCCAATTGGCATTTCTGGAAATGTATGCACAAGATCCTGTCCGTTCCCCCAGAGGAATTGCAGGACACACACTTCAATCTACTCGCGTCAATGCTGCGCCATTCAGCAGAGCGCATTGTCACGTTCTACGGCCATCTCGGGCTGGCTCTACTTCGACTTGCCATCGTCGAGATTCCGAATCGGGTGACCCGGAATTCAAATGCGATTGAAACGCTCAAGGTTTTACGAGCATTATACCAAACGGAAAAGAATATCATCCTCTGAACTTGGGGATGTATACTGCACTCGGAATAGAAGGGAACGGGAATGTGTACCTTTTGGACTGCATGCAACATACAATGGCGTTGTGAGAACGGTTGGGATTTCGCAGCCATAATAATGTCGATTGTTCTGAGTTATCATTGGGTTTCTGTAATATATTCGAGTCTGGTATGCAAAGGAATCTGTGTGAATGAAAATGATCTCTGGAACTTGGGCCTTGTTTTT
>NW_027192341.1:247886-405671 GCF_041956635.1 Thermomyces lanuginosus | reverse complement strand
GGTCACATTGGCCAGGTACCTGTAAATGACAAATAGAGATGAAGGGCACACTGGATCACAGTCTGTGAGTTGCACTTTTCTAGCTGCTTAAGTACTGCTACGGTAGATGGGAGAAAGAATGGTGCCCATAGACCAGGCGAACCAAACAAACCACCAATAAACAACGAACAAAGGAATGACGGAAAAAAACGCAGTACCATAAACAAAAGTACAATGATATAAGTACCTCAGTAGTGTTTGCGATTCATCACAACATCAACAGGGCCAACTAGGCTGAGGATTTCCTATTGTGGTTTGGTGCTGGAGTAGGAATTTTTGTGTTGTTTTGAGCTTAGCTGTGCAGCGAAGACCAACAAGCTCCGCCAGGGTGTATTTAGATCGGGTCTCTTAGGACAGTAACCAAAGCACACAGGTCAATTGAACTGGCAATTCAAATCCTGTCTGGAAACTCTGGCTTGTATGAAAGGTGTGTAGGGAGCTGTAACCCCGTAGTATTTCCTGCGTCCCGACCGTACTAGAGAAGCAAAACAGTTGCCTAGATCAATTGGCACGTGGCTGACACTCCTCTTCAGAGTGAACTAGAAGTCCAAGCGTTTCGTTTGCGCACCAATGGGCCCAGTTGCGGAGATAAGTCCGTCCTGAATCTTCACGAACACATAAACACACACGAATCAATTGTGCAAGTAACGATTACTCTTCTTCGTTCCCATCGCCGAGCCCGATAATGCAGGGATAGCTTGCTGAATGCGGGCGTGAATCTTGAATCCTAGTAGAGCAGTTGTTTGAGAGGTTTGTGAGTAAGTAGTCCAGGAACTTTGGCTGCCCTCACCAGCTATCCCTGATCGAAACCCAGAGGATTTGAGGTTATATTCTGGCAGCAGCGCCGAATTTCTTGTGAATCCTTCCTTCCCGCAGCGAATAGCAAGGACTTCGGACTCGGCCCTGCAGGTGAATCGACAGCGTACTCTCCAGAGATGGAGAGTAGACGGCTCTTATTTGCTGTGTGCCACAAGTGTACTCTGATTCACGACTTTTTTTTTTCAAGATGAATGTCTGAAGAAAAGTCGCAGGAACTGCTATGAGCAGCAACTCTGACCCCTTCCTATAAATGGACCAAAAATTTCATTTTCCCATGGGCAATTCGCAGATTGCATCTGACGCCAACATCTGACGGAATTCCGTCATCAAGCAAGGGATTACAGTACTATCAGCCACTGACCTGCTCTTTTTGAAGACGACAAAAAAACTCATTGTCAGCAAACGCTGCAATCAACAGGACTGCCAGCTGAGGGCTTATGTCCACGTGATATTTTATGCCCTCGGAGACATGGGAGCTGCCTCTGCAGCCAGGTTGCATGCCGTTGATGGAGACGTAATGCAATGGCACCCAGAGCTGTGGTGGCTGATTGTCGTCCTGTGAGGTCCCATGCAGCAGGCACTACTGCATTGACGTGATATCACGTAACTAGTGCTCCGGACCACGAGCATCGTTTATTTGCTGGGCTCCCAAAGTTATCTTTGATCGAGATTTGCGGACAAGAGGCTTTAGACGTCTCGGCTATTTCATTGGAATCGTCGGTCGGTTAGATTCAAGGGCTAAATTACGTTGCCATCCCTGGCAAACACTGGCATCGTCTTCCACCCTTGAAGGGCGTCCATATAAGTCGAGCGTTTTCCTTATGCTTGACGAATGCATCTGATATTCGCAAAGGCTCCATCTCCATGACAGTGAGTTATTCCGTTCCGTCGCTCAGATTCCACGTGTTTGCAGGGACGTGGTGGCATGGTCAGTAGAGTTCTCCGAACGTTCTTGAGCCCAACGCAACTGACTGCAGTAGTTTCAAAGAGAATCGTCATCGACCGCAATTACAATGGCTGTCGCGCGTTTTTGGCAGCCAACTCGATGCGACTCGGAGTTGCGTTCACACCACTCATCAGGCAGCGATAGGGCAGGAACTGCAGAGTCTTGCGAGTGCAAAACGCATGTAACCATCGCTGTTCATCACTATATGCCAGGTATTCGATAAACACAGGCCAATATTGAGAATATCACGAATCTTTGATGAAGATAACTGCGCTCGCAGGGGTGACAGAATGGCAAGAGCGATTGCTAACCACCAAGGTCCCCGCGACGTGATCCTATCCCTCTGCACGCAAAAGAGATATTCATCTTTAGGACAGGGCAGGACACACATATATATTGCCTGAATCTTCCCCAAGGGATATTTGCAGGTACTCTCAACCTCTTCTCTACGTCTCCTGTCTGCTCTTTGGTCCGAATCGGGCCTGCCGACACCAGCGAATGGAACGCAGTGTTGAGCCTTACATCATTCCCGGACGCCCATCGACCTCCTCTACGAGGCAGACCTGAATGCCCGTTCTGTCTCCTGAGGGATGCCTGGAATTGCGGGCATCCCTCGCCAGACAGACGTTGACTGACTGAGGCAGCGAAGGAGCTTCGTGGAAGCCTAGGGAAAAAAGCACATGAATTTTTGCTCGCTTGTCTCGGGTGGAGCAAAAAACATACTCCTTATTCTTACGCGAAAAAAATCCTGCTCACGTTCTGTCCATGACCCCCCCGCTCCTCGTGATTCAAGTTGATTCGCCTGGCATTGGGTGAGGCCACCCATGGCCAACCCTCTCGACTCTGGTACCGGTCACACTAATTTTCTCCCGGCACGAGGGGAAAAAAAAAAAAAGAACAAAGAAAAAAAAAAGTCTCCGATACGCGATTTGCGCTGCAGCCTGAGTGGTGCAACTGGAATGCCGACGCTATAGTAGTCTACCCCGTCGACGGTCCCAGATTGCTCAGGTAGGTACGGGGAATCTCATCCCACTTCTTTTTACAACGCATTATTACGGTCTCGGGCTTAATGCTCACAACCCTCCTGGCATCATTATGTTCTACAAACTGACAGATGGTTCGCATCGGCAACGGAGCCTGAGTACGGATCGACAAGATGAGAGACTTTTGCGCAGTCGTTTAGGGCCACTGGCTTAGGGCTAAAGTCCCTCACCTCCACCAGGCCTATCATCAATGACAGCCAATGTTCACGCGACAGGCCTGTGCCCTAACTAGTATATGGCAATTAAGCCATCCGACCGAATCCAAAGGACCACACCACTCCCCACCCGACGCCGCTCAACCGCACTTGCCGCTCAGATCGCCATTGTCGCTGCTGAACCTGAATCCTCCGATCACCCATCACCAATCAGACAACTTTTCCACGAGCACAGGCCGCTGCCTCAAACAGTTTGCAGCGTGACGTGTTGTAAGCGACGGCGCGGGACCAAAGGCATAAATAGGGCCTCAACTCCCCCCTGGATCCTGTCCCTCCATCAACACCATCCCAAGCGATCTTCATCGATATCCCCTCCCGCGAAATTTACAAACTCGAGAGTTCTCGTGCTCAATCAACCACCGTCAAAATGAATCCGTGCGAGTGCAACTGCTGCTCTGGAAGCTGCAGCTCCTGCTCCTGCAACTCTTGCAGCGTACGTAGCCTCGATGTCGGCTGGAAAAAAAAGAAAAGATATTAACTAACTTGGGGATAGCACTAAATCAACGGCTTGAAGGCCCTCGTTGACGGATATCCGCCAATGCTCGTCTGATTTCGGTTCCGAGGGTCCTGCCGCTGGATGGACCCGGTCCGTCAGCGCCATTGACAACCAGCCAGTTCGGGATTATGGAGGTGGTTCGGTTGTGGTGGTCGGTCCTTTCGGATTGATGTTTTCACGAGATGCTATGTGTGTTTTGACAAGTCTCGCCTTGGGCTGCTTTCCTGTTTGTGTGTGGTAGAGCCTGAGTGTCCAATGGCATGCATAGGATCTCTTCACGACTGATGCCGCAATGTATGGATCGTACTCGTAGATTTTGGTAAACATCTACCAATTGAAGTTTCGCAGTGTGAACGTCCCAAGTGCCATGGATTCAATTTCATGTCTGACCAACTAGTCTACCCCACTAGAAATGGTGTGCTTCCGTAACTTCCCGACTTGAGGTCAGATCCAAGCAACACGTAGCCTGGAAAGATCTTCATGGACACGGCTATCAGGATGTGTAGTGCGCCGACATGCCTAGAATCAGCTTTATATATCACCCAGATAATGCACCACACATCTAATATACATGTTACGATTGCTGAAAGGACAAATTAGAACACTGGCCCTCATTGCTACCATAATGCCGTTTTGTACTAATTCATGAACGAAGAGTTAAACATCGTGGATGCCAGGATATCAACCAGAGCGCTACACTGTCCGTACTCAAGTCATTACTCACAAGAAAAAAGCAAGCAAAATACAGTGCCCAATCTATCTAGACCACACGCTTGACCTGCAAGCCCATCAGCCCATCTTCTGCAGCTAGAAGGACGGGACAGGGAGGTAGTCTATTTTCGTACCTCAAAGAACCGCTTCAGCCACCACACCTGGAACACACCCGTACCAAACACCACACCCAACTGGAAGATACTCCACCATTTGACTCTCGAATTCGTGCTTTCGGCGGTGTTACGATGGACTCGTTCGCGGACGATGATGTATTGCTGCTCGTCTTTGACTTGGGCGAGGGATTCGGAGAGACGGCGGACTGAACACAAAACCACGTCAACAACAATAATCTGCGAGCCAAGAGAATGCAATTACTGACCCTCTACTTCCAACGGATCACGCTGAAACTCCGACTCCGGCACGTAGACAATCCCATGCACGTTGAACGACACCTCCTTCGAGTTCGACGTCCAGCCTTTGTTGCTGAAGCAGTACGTGTACCGGCCGTCACGGGGCGCGGTGAACGAATAGTCATCCGACGACACGGCTTGTTTCGAGTACTGGCGGTTGTTGGAGGGATCGAGGACCTATCCATCCAGTTTGTTAGCTTCCCAGAGTTTTTGAGCTTCGTCCGTAGAGAGAATGGGTGCGTACGAAGAAGTCAATCTCCAGATTCCCACTCCCACCAAACTCCCGATCGGCAACCTGGAACGTCACCGTCATCTTGTCATCTCGGTGCAGCACCTCGTAAAAGCATTCTTCAGTGTTTGCGCGCAGCTGGATGTTGTGTGCAGTGACGACACTGATCCATCCCAGTATAGTGACCAGGATGGCAGAGAGAAACAGCCGCATGGTGACAAAAACCTCTTGACAGGTCTTTTGCAATTGACCGACCTGGTTTTGATTAGGGACCGCTGGCTGCGGTTCTCTTTCGAAAAGAAGACGTGGTGTTGGGCTACTCTACATGCTGTAAACTACCACAAGTTGGCCAGCTTGTCGAGTTGTGATGACTAAGCAGGACCCTGCTCTTTCTGTTCGAGGTCGCTCCTTCAGCTCCCAGGGACCTGCGCTCCTCAAGTGAAATCTCTCACTCATTCTCTGAAAAACTTTCATGTCCCACATAACCACTAGAATTATAGTGTTCCATACATACTAAGCATGACCTCAAGGAAGAACCGCGTAATGATGCCACAGTTGCCGATCCAAGATCAGCAGTCCACATGCGGACAGAGGACTACGAATGTCAGGCTCACTTGCGCCACCTTTCGGGTGATCCCGGGGGACGGGATTATTGGAAGGGGTAGTACGGTCAGAGGAACTCTTGGGATAACTTCAGCTTTGTGAAAGCCAAGGGTTCTGTCTTTTCACTGTATGGGTAACTATGTATTCCGGGTTAAATTCGTGAGTGATATGTTCATACCAACCGGGATGAGCTGCAGGCTCGTTCGCAGTGGCGTTGATAGTGTTGTAGTTCTCTCAAAAACATTCCTGATATAGAACCAAGCCATGGCAGCAAGAAGTGAGCCCGGCGGTGGAAGAATTATTGTTTCTATCGGCGGCGCATGTCAAGACTTTTCCATGCATGTGCACGATTCTGAGCGCCAGTATCACCCATCTGCACTTGAGATGGTCAGCAAATGTGTACTGGGAATGAAGAATCAGAGGTCCATGATGTTCGGCAGCGAAAATTACATCATCAAACGCACGATGGTCAGTCTCATGCAATCACCTAGTGGTCAGAGAGAACTGATGCGGTAAGAAATCGATTATCAGCGAGCATGGTGTTGCGTAGCGTTTCATATATTTCTGTTGTGGGATGTGACATTCGCACCTGGTTTTTCACACGCATTCTTCCAGCGCCAGTTGACCAAGACCAAACCACTATGCACTGGTAATTTTGCCAGTAGAGTGTTGTTCAAACAGCAGACGCGTAGCAATGTTCGGCAGAAAGCGCTCATGGTTCACAAACCCCAACTTGGATATGGAACCATCCATAAGCGAAGAGCTGATAAGACCATGAATACAGAAACACAGTACACGGTGCCTTGTTAAAACACTGGCCCAGAAGAAACGGCTAGAAAAACGTTCACTTTTCAGCAGAACGTCATGGACTTTGACTGGTAGCTCCTTCAGCCACTCAACGACACTGAGGACACTCCAGAGCAAGTGGACAAGATTGAACAGAGAGATGACTGCAGAAGGGAGACAACGCAGAACGTCAGCAGCATGCTTCGCCGATATCATTCTCTGATGGACATGGAAGAGAAGCGCTTCTCAGAAGAGGAAGTGCAGAGGCCCGCCGCGCTATTGGCTCGTTTGTGTGTCGACATTGAACAGGCATCCACGCAATCTCCAATTTACTCCGACCTGACTCCCATTCCATCTCATCCTCCAACAACCGAGTCAAACAGCGTACCTCAGACGGCAGCCAAAACCACACCACCTCTTCAAAACATGCTCACAAACAAGAGCACACGGACAACCACAGAGGGTCTTGACGTCAACATGCCGCGCAAGACTCCCGATCGTTCCACTCTTGGTGCCAATCACCACATCCTCGCCGGGCCGAAGCCAGGTGGTGTCCGCAACGCTCAGCCGTCCATGGGCAATCAGCGGATTCAGCATTTGAAAAGCAGCAATGCTGCAGTGACGGGTGATGAAAAGAATGAAGCAAGCCAAGAAGTCAAACTCAAGGGGGGTTCCCAAGTAAGCTTGCCAAAATTAGACTTACAGTCAGTTAACAAAACTATGGGCTGACTGTTGAAGTCGCAGCAGCAGGTGTCCGAACCGCACACCATCCGGCATGTTCTGCCCAACTACCCCGACGGCACGGAGCCTATGAACTCTTCGGACGCCGTGCACGGACCTCCCATGACAGGAGACATCACCTTCTCGGAGGTCCTCCTTCTCCATAAGCTGCACAATGAGTTTGAGCGGGACAAGTGGGTTCACATCAGCTCCCGGTTCTTCGACAGAACTGGGAAGCGCATCATGCCAGCTGATGTCAAGCGGCAGATTGAGCAGGACCATGAGCCATCGAGAAAAGAGTGGATTTGAATGCTTTTCGAGAGCTCTTTCCTGGGATCTTTGTTTTCTATTCCTGTTTTTTATATGTTGTTCATGTTTCGGCTTGGCTGGAGGACATGTCAACTTCCGCCTTGGGAGCTCATTGATGGGTCGAACAGCTAGTAGGTTAGGTTAGTTAGGGGATGTACTTTAAAAAAGAAGCAGTATTCCGGAATCCCAGATTGAGTTTATCAATGCCCCTGCAGTGTTCCAGACTGCGCACTGAGCTCAAGCAGATGGCCGCCTTTGTTGGAGGCACTCATTGCAGTCCACATTCTAGCCTCTCCCTGTGGCGCAGACGAAGCCACATTCCCTAATCGGGCTGGGATCTAACCGGAAATGGCTTCCTCGGCCCAATGAGGTCCCTCTGCCCCTGATCCGTGTGTCAGGAATGATCCACTCCATTCCACGTCTCCAATTTCAATCTCCGTTGATTACATAATCCCGCGGTACAAAACATGGCGTTTCATAACGTCGTGTCTGCTCTCCTTGATTCTGTCACTGAGACTTTAAATAGACACTTTAAGTGTCTCTTGTAGCAATTTCACTCATTTTAAATCTTTATCGTAACTCTCACACTCTTTTTATTGTTTGTTTGCGATCCTACTTTGGCAAATTGGTCTGACTGCGTCAACCCGCCGTTCGTTACCCTCCATTCTTTGCGCGATGCGTGTGTCGAATCTCCTGCCGCTCTTTTTGGCGGCGGCCCCTGCGGCGGTCGCCGCCAAGGGCACCTTGGGGTTTTCTCTCGGTGTTAAGAATCCCGACGGAAGCTGCAAGTCCACGGCCGACTTTGAGAAGGACTTCGACGTCTTGAAGGGTCTCTCGACGCTGGTTCGTACCTACTCGGCCAGCGACTGCAATACTGCGAAGAACATTATTCCTGCTGCCAAGGCGAAGGGATTCAAGGTCGTTCTAGGTGTTTGGTGTGTTGTGCTCGGAGTGTAATGGAGAAGAATGCGGAACTGGGATGCTGATCAGCGAATCTTATGTTTGTAGGCCCGATCTTGAGGAATCCTTCCAGAAGGACACCAATGCGCTCAAGGCCAGCGTTCCTGGAAACGAGGACGTGATTCATGCGATCACCGTTGGCTCCGAGACGCTCTACCGTGGCAACTTCACCGGCGAGGAACTTCTCGACAGGATCAACCGTGTGAAGAAGATGTTCCCCAAAGTCCGCGTCGGCACGGCCGACAGCTGGAATAAGATTGCCGATGGAACTGCGGATCCCATTATCAAGGGCGGTGTGGACTACATGTAGGTGGCCCCCATTTCCGTCTAGATGGCGGAGTATCAAGCTAATATCTGGCTTCTAGCCTTGCCAATGCCTTCGCCTACTGGCAGGGCGCCTCGGCGAAGAACGCTACCAAGGTGTACTTTGATGACATTGGCAACGCTCTCCAGCACATCCAGGACATTGCTGGTGAGAATGCCAAGAACATCCAATTCGCCAACGGTGAAACCGGATGGCCGACCGGTATGATTTCTTCTCTCGGATAGAGATATGTGAATAGTTCCATTGCTGACTGGTGTAGATGGTGGCTCGGACTACGGCGCGGCCAAAGCCGGCACGAAGAATGCGGAGAGATATTTCAAGGAGTCCGTCTGCGGCATGCTGAAATGGGGCGTCGATGTCTTCTATTTTGAGGCCTTTGATGAGTCCTGGAAGCCGCCGAGTGTCGGCGACAACGGCGAGGCCAAGGATGAGACTCACTGGGGCATGTTCACTGACAGCCGGAAGATCAAGTTCGACGCTAGTTGCTAAACTCGTGAACTGCTTCTCGGGTTTACTTCTGATTTGGCATTTTATCTGCTGTCTGTAGTAGTTGATCTATGCTATTGAATTGACATTGGCGTCCTGTTTCGGCCCTGATTAGAGTATATAACTAGGGGCATGTTCTTTAAATCCGACTAACGCTTGTTAACTCTGGTTAACTCTGGTTACGATTTCAAGGTGGATCCCCGAAATTTGGCTTACATAAGCATACTTTTCCCTTTCCAATATGGCGTGGATCCACACTTCAGCTTAGAGTTCAGTGGCGTTTTTAGCGCCAAATGTGTCGATTTTTTTCCTATAAAAGTTAGCGACAGAGCTGTTACCTTAACCGCACCATACGGACTGGTTAGGTGATCAAGTCGTAGGTAATGTGTTGTAAAGGGAGACACGTGTTGTGGCGTTGGGGGTTGCATTGCATGGCTGTCACCTCCAACCAGAGAGGACTGCTCGACCTGATGGTCTACTCCCTTGCAGTTGCTAGATAGAGGATGACGTGCTCATATTTCATATAGCTATGCACGAAGACACATTGTGCGTTGAAAACAAAGTGTCTATTCCAGTTTTGTACAGAATACGCTGGAGGGGTTTATCATACTAATAAACATTCAACTCTCAGTGCTTCACTGTTTGGTGCATGACTGGGCAGTCATGGAGGAGCAACGGCGAGAGGAAGAGACCAAGCAAAAAATCGAGCGCCAAGTTGGGCAATTGATGGAGGAATTCATCCGGTCGGCTACCGTCGCTTTGTCCGAACAAATGCCCAACATTCAGAGGAGTGCTCTTAAGCGCTCTATCGATACCCAGCCGCCCGACGATGAAGTAATGTATCCGCACCGGCTGCGCGGGATAGAACTCACTGAGGATTTTTTTTTTTTTGGACCCGAAATCAAATTCCAAGAGAATGAAAAATATGTTCCGGATGTATCCATCCACATTTCACAAGCTGGCCGACTGGTTGGCAAAGAATACGCCTGAGGTGTTGCCCAACCGCCCAATGCTATGTCCGTGCAGGAGAAACTTCTGATCTTTCTATATCTGACGGCCCAAGGAACGGCTTACCGGAATGCTGCCGAATGGTTTCAGCATTCATTGAACACTATCTCAGTGTAACAATCCCTTGATCGATGATTTCTGGAAGTTTTGTGTAGTCGGCACACTGACATGATACAGTGCCTTTCATCAAATGTTAGATGCCCTCGGCGCGTTATATATAGACAAAGTACGGATTCCTTCGGCGGACTATAGCAGAAGGGCCCTCTCCAACAGCCCCAAAGTCTGGCCATATCTAGACGGTTGTATTGGGGCAATAGATGGCACTTACATACCTATCTCAATTCAGGAAGAAGAAGGGCAATCCCCTTGGGCGATGTCGGACGGGATGGATTGCGCAGAACGTGCTCGCTGCTTGTGATTTCCAAATGAATTTCACCTATGTCTTTGCAGGGATGGAGGGTTCCGAGCACGATAGTCGAGTGCTCTGAGAGGCTCGAGAGCGGGATCCAACCTTTGTGATCCCAGAGGGTTGCTACTTTCTCGCTGATTCAGGGTTTCAAGGGAGATCACCGTGGTTGCTCACTCCGTACCGGAGAACTCGGTATCATTTGCATGAGTTCCAGGGTGAAAGACCAAAGAATGCGAGAGAGCTCTTCAACCTCCGACATGCTGGGTAGCGGAGTGTGATAGAGCGGACTTTCGGGGTCTTCAAAAACCGCTTCCGTATTCTCAAAACCGCGAGAGAAGGCTTTTCTCTCGACGCACAGGTAAGAATGGTATTAGTTTTGGCTGCAATACATAACATTATCAATGAGCATGAAGGAGTGGACAGCCTCTCTGAAGATTTCGAAGGTGACGAGGAGGACTACGGTAATGAGAGCGTGGGTGAAAACGAAGAAGAAGAGCAGGGCACTTCAATGCTTCTGAAGGGAGATGACATTGCCCAAAGCATGTGGAGAGACTACAGTGCGTACATGGAATCCTGAAGATGCACTGGGTCTCTGCGTGTTATCCTGAGGAGCTTCCGAGCTCCATCCAGACGACGGGGATTAATCCATGGTGTCTAGCACTGGCCGAGAAGTGAGAGTTCTTCACGACTTCTGAGGAAGTATTTGAAGTAAAAAAAAAGTGAGGGATAATAGCTGATAGAACTGAATATCACGCGTTTCGACGCGAAGTGGTTGTATGTAATCTGGTAAGAAAAGTCGTTGTACCGCTCTGACCCTTACCAGAGGAAGGGCCGGAGCGGTACAAGAGAAAAGTAAGTCCACTAAACTTTATCAGGAAGTGATTTTTCACATTACCGCGAAATTTACCGCTAACAAACTCTATTTGACGCTAAAGTGGCCCAAGGAGGGCCAGCCTGGTCCAACTTCCAAACACCACGGGTTTAACGGCCAGGGCTAGGGGCCAGAGAGTGCCAAGAGGGGTCTGGCTGGCCCTTGAACAACTCTTGCCCCGATCTCCAAACACGCCCTAAAATTTCCTAGCTGGCGGCCAAGGGGATGAATCCTGGTCCCTGTTGAGCCTGTTTTCAGCATTTCGGCGAAAACCGTGCCCTAACTTCAATCAGATTGTAAGGCATCGGAATGAGCTCCCCTTCTCCGGGTAGGGTAAAGTTGCATATGTGATGATTGATATGACCAACACTCATGAACACCTCAAAGACGCATGTTGGATTAGAAATCGAATCTTTAGTTGAACTCACGGCATTGGATGAGTGGCAATGGGTGATAGAGGTTTAGAGGAGACTTTCAATGATATACAGGCGAGCAACAAGGACCGATGAAGCGGGCAGATCAGACCTTCGCAGCTTAAATTGCAAATTGACTTGCAAAGATAAAGGATTGCAAGACTTGACCAGCAATCGGCTTAACTGAACGGTTTAATTGACCGAGTTTAATTCATGAAATGGCCCAAGGAGTTCGTGTACGCACATCCTGGATCGATCCATAATGCAATCCTGCCGACTTATTTAGGACTGGTGCTACCAGCTACATTGACGGTGACGCACTTTACGTCCTGTACAACAAGCATCCGGAATGACAGTATACGACGCTGGTACGCACGGAAGAGAAAGTGAAGCAGTTAACTGCCAAATTCCCCAATAATTTTGTCGTGCACGGCCCGTTGGAAAGCGCAAACGTCTTGTAAGAAGAAGCCAAGAAGGCAGATATCAACTACCGCATGTTTTAGGCTGGCCCGGAGAGACAGATTCGATCACTAACGATGGTTTAGACTTTGCGGATTGTGATCATGTCCCATCTGCGCAAGCGATAGTTAAAGGCGCGCAGGCGCATACCGTGGATCGCCCAGCATGGACCATTCATACGTCTGGAACCGGCAGTCTGGAATACAAAGATCTCCGTGAGAAAACCGTGGGTATCGAGCATGAAGATACTATCTACGATGACTGGGACTACATTGAGGGACCCACATCCCTGCCGGACGACGCCCTCCACCAGAACGTCAAGATCATTCTTTCCGCCAGTGAAAATAATCCCGCCGTCAAATCGGCTGCCGTCGCACCGCCTTGCATCAGTGGTCGGGGCCGTGGGCTCAACCCTGCCTCGAAGCAGATCCCCATTTTCGTGCAGGCGACACTCAAACGAAAGGAGGGCATGGTTCTGGGTGAGGCCGCTGTCGCCGGTGGTGGAAACGCGGCCTGGAGCAAGGAGGCTCATTGCTTCGCTGACAATGGTCCATTTTACTGGGGAGATGTCCAGCGGACGGTTGCAAAGGCGGCATATGAGAAGGGATACATTCATGCCGCGGGTGTCGATACATTGAGCTTTGACGAAGCTAATGTGTCACCCCTTGCTGGCGGCATTGGTTGGCGGCAACTCCCCGCGGAACTGGAATTCGGTCGAAAAAGATCCTTGGTTGGGCTACGACGAGACACGGGCTGCTGGATTTGATTCCAAGTATTGTGGAAGAAGAAGCCCGTGCACTTGGTTTGTGAGATAATTTCCTAGATTTTTTTTTTTTATTTAGCGTCTCTACTACTTACAATGTATGATGACAATGCCTACTAGATAATCAAGCCCATTCTCTAACGCTCAGGTCATCATGTCGATTGACACATAACTGAAGAATCCCTGCATTTCCGCGGAACGTTGGAGCTCCTTTCATACCTTGAAAAGTTGAAGTCTTCCCTTGGCTGCGTGAGTAATCCGAGCACGATACTTGCAAACCGAGGACAGTACGAACGAGCAGAGGCGATGCACAATCGGGCACCTGAGGGAGCGGAAAAGATGCTAAGTCTTGACCATCCGGACACCGGTATCGGCATCAACAAAGCTCGCAATCGCCGTCAAATATTAATGTCAAGGGAAGCACATTCTCAGTATTACTTGGGCTGCACTTACCAATCCAACCAAATTGAAAAATGCATGAATCACACTGTCCGAGTATGCTGGAATACCAACCATTCCCAGTCAAATTGGCGGTCGACGATGCACCAGATGCCGGGAATTGGGTGATCCCTTTGCAGTCGAAGAAGACGTCATGACCTTTTGGAACAAATGCTCTCCGTGAATTACTCGTCTGGTCGCGGAGATGACCGGTGTTACTATTCGACTTGACGTTGCGGCTTCTGAGTGCAAAATAATAGCCTCGGATAATCTCAAGGGCTGCCAAATACAAACAACGCTCGTCCTGTACCTACTACTGTTCTCAACAGGTCACTCCTCTCAGTGCCAGGACTTGTCCCCGCCGTATACTAGAACTCCTACCGTAAAATCATCGCCGATCCTCCACTTCTGGGTCGATTGAGGTCCGATCTTCGGCCGACAGGCGGTTCTACGGTATTTCACATTAGGTTATCCTTTGGAACAAGGGAATGAACCATGGATCGGCCAACGGTAGTTCGCTCCGGAGAATTGTTTCCCCAGAGTCCGTGGGCATTTTTCCGCCTGCAATTGGCGGTGACCCCTGAACCTCACCTGGCCATCTTGGCATGGCGGCCTCAGGCCAGGATTGGCGAACCCGTGCAGACTCGAATCATCAACTTTTTCTTCCATGAAAACAGGCCGATCGGGCGTCGAAATGAAATTGTAGTTGAACGGCGTTCGTGATCTACGAATCTTCCACAGCGATTGCACGGAAGTGGCTGAATAAGGTGTCTACAGAAATAGTATGCATGTGATGAATCTCACAGTCCAAACAACCTGAAGGATGCCAGCAAAGAACCCAAGTCGCGCTAATTCAGCCCCAGAACACGAAGCCATCCAGTAGGAAACGATGAGCTGCAGAAGCTTTGCTCCAACAAGTTAAATCAATCCACCTCGCACCCTTCGTTTTTCCTTATCCCGTGACGTGCCAATCTTTTTTGCCCGTCCCTTTTTCCCGTGTCTTCCTTAGACATCAAAACGTTGTCGCTCTCTCCGCGTCTCGCTCGTCGCTGAGAGGTCCAGATCGTCGCCGTGTGCGCCATGATAAACCGTCCGGCATATTGACGGTTTTTCGATTCGTTTTCGCCTAGTTAATTAATTATTTTTTTTTTCTGTTTTCCTGGCGTGGTGCGACCCCCTGAACAAGGTCGCCATTGACTTTGTACGCGACGACAGAATCGATTCAGACCGCGATATCCTCACCCTCCCGTGTTGGATATCCGGGTGCCCGACGATCCGAGCGCGTCCACGTCGATCGAGTGACGACGGGAACGAGCGTCCCTGCGAGAGAGCCCGCCGGTTCGAGTCCCAGAACGGCCTGACCGGCTCCACCGTCGAATTCATACTTCTCTGGGGCTTCGATGCGTCACCATTCCTCGCGATAGCCGGCGCAGCGAGCAGGCGCTTGCTGCAAAAGACGACACGGAAGGTGTGTTTTGTCCGCTGGATTGTTTGAGTTCTCGCGCGTGTCCTTGTTCGATTTTGTTTCCACGCCGCTGTTCATTTCCTTGGATCATCGAGCATTCGGACGCTCCTGGACCTGGACCTGCGTAGTCTGGGTCCATACATGAGGGATAGTCGGTCAGGAGTACGTCGATGCTAACGTCAGGGCATGATCCTCGATCTCCAGGTCCGACCTTGTCCGTTACTGCCCCTTCTCCGGCGCAATCGCCGCTGATCGAGAACTCCGAGCTTCCCATTCTCAGCCAGCGACACGAGCCGTCACCACCCGTGCCGCGCCGCGCCCGGGCAACTTCGTCGGCCGCGTCCAGTGCCCTGGCCATTGAGTCTCCCGGCCCGCGGTCGTCTCGCGCGCCGTCCCCGGCCCAGGAGACTCTCCCCGAGCTCCCCAAATACCCCGGATCCTGGGATACGCTATCATCGTCGTCGGACACTCGCCGAGCCAATAGCGCCTATTTCACCGCCGTCTGGGGCTCGCCGTATGCGACGCCCAGCCCGCGGCGGCCTTCGTGGACTTTAAGCCGGCACTCCAGTCTAGACGCCGTCTCGTCGGACGGCTCGCCCTCCTCGCAGCGCAGGGGTCATAGTTCGCTGCGAGCGGCTTCCGCGTCTAGCCAGCTTCGACGACACCTACAGGGCCCCGAATCTCTAGGGCGCTCTGGTGGCCAGTCGATTCGGCAATTCACGGAGGATTGGATTAATCAATACCTGTCAGGCCAACTACGGACCGAACGAAGCAACTGGCTCAGCGACGACGACAGCAGTGAAACACCATCCTTCTTCACTGCGCGCAATTACTTCGCAGACGACCCCTCCGACGGTTGGCTAGGGCTGAGTGACGAGCAACCGGACGAGGACGACCCGCTGAAGACCCCTACCCTCCACAGCGTTCTGGCCAAAAGACAGCGGCTCGACAAGTCATCTACGCAGCCCCAACGGTCACTGCATAGACATCTCGAGAGCACCGTCACACTCAAACAGGAACATATTTGGGGTCTCGCCAACAGCAACGAGTCACAGCAGGGCAACATGACCGAAATCAGAGACGGTTCGAATTCGCCGGCAGAAGAGGGATCCGGTGCGGGCCCTATGCCTCCCACCGAGAAGCCACTTCCACCACCTCCACCCACGGATGGGGCTCCTGATGGCCCGGAATCGATCGCCCCTAACCCGAGCAAGGCACCGGCCACAGCCACTGGGACATCGAGCCAGCAACGGACAAGGAAAAAGCTTGTCTGGCGTGGAAAAGCATGCTACATCTGTGTCCCAGCCGATGACAAACGAGGCTCTGAGGAATCGGGCTATCCTCTGTTGACACCTGCCGACGTCGAAGAGCGGCTCCAGAAATGGAGGGATGAGGGTTACAACGTCAATGGCTTCGACGTCTACGTGTCGGAGGACGAGTTCCCGTACGACCTGGAAGGAGGCATCAGCCGTAAGCCCTTTCCGGATCCGATCGAGGCCGAGCAGGAAAAGCAAGCCGGCCATTTTGAGATCAGGTTCCCAGACCTGGAAGAATGGGAGGAATACGTGAAAGCTCTGCGGGAGGAAAAACTGCGCGCATTGGGCGTTTCAGTCGTTGAAGATGAGCCGCCCGCGACAGTGTCCCCCGCATCACTGGCTGCGATGACCCATTTCCACGGCTATCCAGGTCTGATCACGTCGCCGCCAGTCCCGACATCCTCTGCGGCTAGCAACCCGCTTCTTAATCCCCATGCCTTCTCACCACATCTCAATCAATCATCGAACCCAAGCACGAATCCAGGTTCCCTCACCTCGCCGGCGCCGCAATTTGGCGCCCAAGGTCCGGTCTTCGGCGTCGATGGCAATCTCGTTGCCGGACTGTCCTACCCATTCCAACCAACGCCTCCCGCTGCAGGGACGTTCACACCTCAGAGCTTGCTCAACGCACGACAGGGCGGTATATCCTCGGCTGGTCCGAATAACATCCTGAATTACAATACGCTTCTGTCTCCTGTGTCGCCGATCAATGGAGATGACCCGAACCAATTCCAGAATCTGGCCAATGATTTCCAGGTTCAAGACTCCGGCCGCGACTCTGGCCGCGCTACTGCTCATCATGTCCCTCAAGATAGCCAGAACAGTCGAGCATCGCAAGCCGACACCTTGATTCTGGAAGAAGCCCAACCTGATGCAGAACACTTCCAAACCTCCAATGTGGAGCTTGTACAGCCCAGACCACGTGGTCATAGCCACAACATCAGCGACACACTACAGAAAGGTTTGGATCGATATGGACAGCCCGACTATCAGTTCGAGTCTGTCAATGAGCCGACAGCCGACCTCCGCAAGTCTCGTTGGCCCGTTACAACCGAGGAGATGCGGCCCTCGACCCTCCACTCTCAATTCCATGGAAACACTGCGAATGGCCACCACCGCTTCTTCGGCGATCAGCAAGCCGATGATCAGGATGAGATCGACACAAACCCCAGTCTTGCGGGCTCTCCTCGCGAAGCTGTTCCCGATATGAGCCAACATCCATGGCATGCTGGCGACCAGAGCGTGAGTTCTTTTACCAGAGGACACAAGTCCAAATCCTCAGCGTCGGGGCTGAATGTGGAAGCAAAGGAATTCAACCCCTCATCTTCATTCGGCTCAGGCGCGTTTACTTTCCAAGGCAACTCGTTCCAGCCTGGCCGGTTCGACAATTCGGCTGGGTTCTCTCCAGTTGGCACGACCTTCAACTCCGGAAAGTCTCATGGATTCAATGTTGCGGCGCCCGCCTTCACCCCCGGTAGCAGCAGCGCCTTTGCTCCCAAGGACTTCACCTTCTCCGCTGCATCCTTCAACGTTGACGCTCCCACGTTTGATCCTAGCCGCGGCCTAACCTCGACGAGCACGACAGATGGCCCCAGCCACCTGAAAAGCAGCATATTTGGTGATGTCGACTTGTCCCAGATCACCAAGCCGCCGAAAGAGTCCAAGGCTATTCCCATCGTACGTCCCGATGAACGCGAGCGGAACGCGACCGAGAAGAAAGGCGAAACACAGGGTGATTCATCCGAACAGTCACGGCAGAAGCGTGTCCGCCGCGGTGCAGGTGACGGTGATAAAGAAGCTGAGTTTGCAACCCCGACGCCGCTTGGAGAGGCCGCTCAGGTTCAGGCATCAAGTCCCAACAAACCGAGTAAGCCGTCAGAAGGCAAGGAGAACGAGGCACCGGAAGAGGTTCAGCGCACTGCGGACTCGTCCTCGGACGCCAAGCGTCCATTTGTGGACGACACCGTGGAGGCTAAGGATGTTTCGAAGCCGGCGGAGGCGCCCAAGGAGGAAGTCGCCGCAGCCCAAGAACAGGAGACCATCAAGGAGGTGCCGCCGCAGGAGACCAAGCCCTCGCCCGCAGAGGAGAAGCCCCTGCCCGAACTACCTAAGACCGAAGAGACAGCGCCCGCAGCGTCGCCTGACGATTCTGCCGCGCCGTCTGACAACAAGGACACTGCTGAGTCTGCAGCCAAGCCCGCTGCGGAACCTCCGAAGCCAGCCCGCAAGAAGTCGATTTTCTCTGCCTTCACCCGTCCCTTTTCATTCCGGGCGTCCGTTGCGGAATTCATCCCCTCTTCTCAAACCTCAACGCCCGCTCAAGCGAAGACTGAGCCTGCGAAATCTGAATCAGAGAAGCCCGCGCCCGAGAAACAGCAGAAGACCGGCTTCTTCGGTTCGCGGAATGCGCCCGCAAGTCCACCGGGTTCTCCCAAGATGCCGGCTGAGACTGAGCTCTCGCCCATCGCATCGGTCAAGGAATCCAAGGACTCCAGAGATGATGGCCAATTCGTGGAGGAACGTCTTCCACGTAAGGCCGAGCCGGTCGAGTCGGACTCTCCTGACGTGGCAGAGATCGATGCCGTCATGGAGGCGCTCAATCGTGATGACAATAACATCGGCGTCGAAAGAATCAGCACGCCGCCGCCGCCTCCACCTGCAGAGACCCCCATGGCTGTGTCAACCGGCCAACCACGGCTTCTGCCTGTTCTTCGCAGTGAAGAGATGAGCCCGAGCCCAAGAGGAGGCGCCGACCGACTCGTTAATGGAATGCCCGTGGCTGGGCCTAACGGTGATTCCCGGGCTCAACATAATTTCGCATCGGGACATTCCCCTATCCGTCAGTTGGTCAGCATGGATAATCACATTAGCGACTGGGACGACATGATCTCATCTGGCGAGGAGGAGAAACTGTATCAGCGAAGCAGATTCTTCGATCGCCATGTCAACGACTTGCTCGCGCAAGCGTTGGAAGATCGCCTTGGGCCTCTCGAAGAAGCGCTCAGCGTCATTCAGCATTCCATCGTGTCCATGGGATCACGGCGACGCAGGCGGAGTGTCTCTGTTGATGTTGAGAATAGCGATGCTGATGACGAGGATGATGAAGCTCCCGTCCATCGGCCCATCTCGCCCTTCAGCAAGAAGGACAAGAAACTGGAGAAGATCAAGAACGCGGTTACAGAGGTTATCACGACGCACCTGCCACGTCAGCAAGAAGCCGCCGCAGCAAACCATCTGGCCGCGATTCAGGAGAGCATTGCGGAGTTGAAGGCCCTCACCGCTAAGCCAAACAAGGAGGAGCCCGATATTCGTTCCCTGCTTCAGGAAGTGATCACCGCCCATTTCAGCAACAAGAAACTCACCGAGGCGGAGGAGATTGGTGCGGACAGTCTGAAAATGCAAGTGGATGGACTGAAGAGCATGCTCCGTGTGGCTGATGAGCGGATGGAGCAAGAGATGAAAGGCCGCCGCGACGCCCAAGAAGCGTTGTCGGAGGTCCAGAAGATGCTCCGGTACGCGGAAGATGAAGCTACACGCTACCGCAAGGCTGCCGAAGAGGCCGAGGCGAACCTCCGCCACTTGCGCGAGGAGAAGATTCCCGAGTTCGAAAAGATCCAGATGAAGTCCGAAGTCATGGAGAAGCAGCAGCGGTCGTGGGAGCTTACATTGCGAGAGCTGTCTGAGAAGAATATCCAGCTCGAGGCGAAGCTCGACGAATACCGGGAGTCGCATGATCATTGGAAGAAGAGGGCGACAGCAATGGAGCAGGAGAACAAGGACCTACGTGCCAGCATCGGTCAACTCCAGGCACGGCTCGAGGACAGCATGCGGGCTCGGCAAAGCCTGCGCGGCAAGTTCGATCGCATCCAGAACGATATTATCAATGTAACGCACGACGTTGCCAAAGAGAGAGCGACCGCGCGCCGAAAGGAGGAGGAGCTCAACGCCAAGTACGAGGCGCTCAAGGTTGCTTACGACCGGGAGGTTAAGCTGCGCGAGAAACTCGATACCGAAATCGCCGAACTGGAGAAGCACGAGCATGAGGCGACGAAGCTGAGAGTGATGCTCAGTCAGATGCAGCATGAGAACGCCCGGCTCGAGGAGATGATAGAGAACCTGCGCCACGAATGCCTCCAGTACCAGAGCAAGGCTGCTCATTTCGAGCGGGAGTTCAAGGAGGCTCGTGAGACCAGCTTGGCCGAGATCAAGCGCACACGCACGTCGCTGGAGGCCGATATCGACGCGGCGAACAACCAGGTCAACATCGTGCGCGCAGAGCTCGAGTCGCAGATCACTCGTTTGGAGAATCAACTGGAGCACACGCGACTTGATGCCGACACCATGAAGGAGCGGTACGAGCTTCTCTTGGAGGAGGCCCGCGAGAACAAGGCCAATGCCATTGCTGAGCTCAATGCCTCGCGAGAAGCCGCCCTGGAGGAGCAGCGCAAGATGCATGACCGCGCCTTGAACGACCTGCGGGAGCGCCACGCCCGGGCCATGCACAATGCTTCAGAAGACCGTCAGCGGATTGAGAATCATATGGCTGAACAAATCAAGCTGGCCAACGAGAGGGCGGACTTCTTGCAAGACAAAGTCACGCATCTCGAAGAGAAGCTCGAGATCGCGAAGTCTGCCGCACGTGCCGCTGCCCAAGCTGCCCAGGCTAAAGGTACCATGGTATCACCGCCTCCTACGGGTGCTAGCCATCACCCGTCGTCGCCCTCGCTGTCGTACAAGCCTGGCTCGGACGTACCTGAGAGGATCTCGCCTCAAGCCCTCCGTGAGTCCATCTTGGTGTTGCAGGATCAGTTGCAGCAGCGAGAAGCCCGGATCGAGGAGCTTGAGCAGCAGCTCGAGTCGGTTGACCGGGATGCTCCCAAGAAGCTCAAAGAAAAGGACAGCGAGATCAACTGGCTCCGTGAACTGCTCGGTGTGCGGGTTGACGACCTTCAGGATATCATCAACATTTTGTCCCAGCCGTCGTTTGACCAGCAGGCTGTCCGCGATGCGGCGATCCGGCTCAAGGCGAACCTGGAGATGGAGCAGCAGGAACGTGAGCGCGCCATGGCCGGTGGGAAGACGTTCCCTTCTCTGTCGGAGTTGGCCGCGTCGCCCCGGTCCCTGCCCTTGGCCGCAGCGGCAGCCTGGGGGAGCTGGCGGAAAGGCCGAGACTCGGTCACACCCGATGGAACCGCCGCGAACACCCCGTCGAAATCCAACGGTAGTGGTGGCTTCCTATCGGGGCTCTTGACACCGCCCAGCTCGAATTTGCGGCAGCTCCCGAGGGCTTTCAACGCGCCGGGTGGCCGAGCTAATGCCGCTACAGATCAGCGTCGTGGATCGGGAGCCCCTAAGGCGTACAACGCATCGCCACGGCCGCTTTCATCGCAGCAGGCCGGAAAGGCACCTGTTCGGGAAGAGCCGCCGGAGCCGCCGAGAACTCCACCGCTGTTGCGGCGCGGAAGCTATGACCACGATGCTGAACCAAACAACTATGACAGCAGCGCGTTGATGGAGGATGGCGACAGCGACTTTGGCGAGACCGTCGAGTCGCCCAAGGAAACTCCGGGTGATGCACTGGCAGCATCGTCCCATTCGTGAGAAGAGATCATTACTTTCCTTTGTTTTTTTCTTCCCAATGAGTTGTGTTATATTCTCTTTGGATTTCATCTATCATGTGACGAAGTTGAGCATATTGTGACCCCGACGCTGGGAGTGAAGTTGATAATTCCTAATCTTGCATCACTTTTTGAGTTTATGACTGATATCCCCCTCTATACTTGGTCTTGATGTATTTGCTATTTGATTTTTTTTGATACCACTACATGTCAAGACTGTGATTCTCTGCTCATAATATCCGGAGGGATTTTTTTGACAATCGTTCGTTTGATCGTATCTTCTATTTCTGTCTTCCTTCTAGGCTGTGTATATTATCTGGGCATACATACCCCCTGCATTGATTGTCTAGTGAACGCGAGAAAGTTTGATAGAAGATCGAAGCGTATTCATAAATCGACAACTTGTGCAAGTATGGGAATGCAATTGGCAGTGCGTTTAGAAGGCCTATTGGCATGAAGATATCTTCCTGTTGCCTGTGTCCTCGATAAAGTCGCCCGAGACTTGACATGACCTCAGTTTGATCTTGTGGCAAACCATTTGGCGAAAATTTAGGGGTTAATGTGACACTCTCAAGGCATCATATCAATTTACCATTATGATTTTTCACAAGTATATTACACATCCCATCGTCGCCAACCAAGGAAACGAAAGACCGTCAAGCCAACTATCCTTTCTTCGCCGGCTGCGTCGGCTGCGACGGTCTCACCGGCAATCCTGACGCCTGATAAATAGCATCAATCGTCTCCATCTGCGCAATAATCTCCTCCCCGGTAATCCAAAACGGCACATCCTTCCCACGAACCTTCTCCGTAAACGCCTCCAACTGCCAGCGATACGTACTCCAATAACTCTTCCCACCTTTGCCACCGGTCGTATACGCGGATCCCCAAATCGGTCCGCCACGGTACTGCTTTCGATACTCCGTCTTACCTGTGGCCTTATCGGTGATGGAAATGTAATGATACAAGTGCGGCATCATCGCGTTGTAGAAGTAGATGATGGCTCGTTCCGTTTCGACTTCGATCGAGGGCAGCTCCCAGAAGCGCGGGACAAGACCCGGTATCGACCATTGGCGTGCCATGTCTGTGTAGACGCGGCTCTGGATGATGTGGCTGTCCTTGGGGTCCTCGAAGAGAAGTAGCACGTGCATCGCTTCGTCGACACGAGCGTCGCCCTTGTAGGGGCGGGCGACAGCGGATTGGACCTCCTTCGGTTTCTGGCCGTCGAGCGCGAAGCGGGTGAAAGAAAGCGCGTATGTCATGTCCATTGCGGAGCCACCTATGATCCCATCCGTCAGTCTCCCTTCGTCACAGTAACCTTTTCTCGTCAACTTACCCGCTAGATCATATTGCCATCTGATATCTCCGTCTGGGATACCAGGACTGGCGGTCATAAGGGCATCGGTCCGCAGTATTCGGCCATATTGTTCAGACTTGAGAATCTGACGGAATAGGTGCGCTGCTGGATGGAATTGCCAATGAAACTACCTCTCCAGTGAGCTCTGTCTTTCGGAAAGAAAGACAAAAAGGAAGGATATCATCCGTACAGCTTCCTCGCAAATCAAGTTATTGGCCTTTGCCAACTGAATCAATTGTCTCGCTTCGTCCGCATTCGAAGTGAACGGCTTTTCGCACAAAACATGCTTTCCAGCCTTGAGCGATTTACTGACCCACTCGTAATGGAGACCGTTCGGCGTTGAGATGTATACAATGTTCACTTCAGGATCGTCGAGGAGTTCCTGGTAGCTTCCGTACGCTTTCTTGAATCGGTATTTTCGTGCAGCGGCCTTGGCGGTGTCCAAGTCGCGGGATGCGATTGCGTACAGAATCACGTCAGGATGGGTTTCCGCCGGGTGAATGACTGGAGTAGTGATCAGCAACTACTGCTTTCAATTTTATTTATCATGGGAGAAAGTTTTGCGTACCTGCCGCCGGATTGATCCTTGCTGATGAGATAACCCCAAGTTTCAATGCCCTCGAACTCTTTGGCGTTGGATGCAATACTGCGTTGACATATTGCTGCGCAAATGTCCAACCCTGTAATAAAAGTGCCATTTTCCCAAATCAACCGTGCGTGTCTTCTCTTGTGACTGTCGAATACTTTGTTTTGTCCTCGATTGCCAGATATGCAGCAGATATTAGTATTATCAAGTCAGCTGTGAACTCAGCCGTGTTGTGTTCAGAAAGGCGACGTCAATGATACGTCAGAGGTTGGGACTTGGTTCTATCCATCAAGATAAAGGTTTGCCAGTCAAAAAAGGGCAAAGGAAGCTTGATCATGAGTTGTCATGATTTACTATGAGTTCATTTTGTCGTATGTTGTCCGTCATCGTGTCTTGAATTTTACCTGAAATGGAAAGTTGATATCGCAAGCCCTAACCAGTCCCACCACCTCAGCTTCTAATCCCCACCACGTTCCTGGCTCATGTTTTCGTTCCTGAAAGATATACTGTGTTGTTATGTCCGATTTAAACTGTTCCATGCTCATAAAATGCAGGATTGAGAATCGAGATAGACAGAAACTACGAGGTACTTTATTCAGAAAGGATAGGACAGGGTCTGTCTTAGCAATGCAGCAGGCTAACTGCAAAAGAATTCGCCTTTCGCGCGAAAACATGGGAATAACTTTGCTTTCGGCTTGCGAAGAACTCAACCACCGAAATCGTACCCAGTTGGATTCCTCGGCATAATTGACGTCCCTGTACCCACGAAGTTACCCCGCACGCAGCTCGTTCATCGACGATCACGATTCGATGGTAAGACGACAGCTTTGGAGGCTTGGAGCGTGTGGGGTACAGGGATTGAGAGAGCCCCGATCTATAAACCGTGACAGCTTTCACGAAACCTGACACGCATCGCTTTTCTTTTGCATACATCAGGAGGACCGCACGAGACACCATGGCTGGATTCCCGAACTTGAAACCTGCGTTCACCGTCCAGGTTAGATACTTGTAGTGGGAATCTGCAAGCGCATAGTTACTAACCACTCGAATAATCGAAATAGGTCATAGCCGAAGGGGCCGTCACCGTTGGTATGCAACCACCAAACCACTGAGATGCTAGTTCGTTGTCTCACGGTACCTATAGGAAGCTCCCATAGGAAGAATAATCTGGTCGTAGTGGTGAGTACTATCATCCAAATCGGAGTCGTTTTCCTCCTCGCTCATGCAATCTGCTGTAGCCCATTGTTGGTGGCAATATCAAGCCCGCTCCAGATGCCTCTGTGCCCGTTGATGCCGAATTTGTCGGAACTGGCGCAGACTATATCCATAATGATCCTGATGGCCAGCATATGCGGCTGAATGCGCATGTTGTGGCAAAGTAGGTTGTCCTTCTACCCTTTGCCATCTGAATGCTCTGATGCTGACGTCCCCGTGAAAAGGACCAAAGATGGAGCTGTACGCTGTAATTTCCGTTGGATTAGATGCGCAGGAATTCTAATTCATCAACTGTATTAGTTTCTCTATATCAATTACAAGGGCACCGTCAAGTTGACGCCGGATGTCGCCAAGGTTCTCGCAGGCCAGGGCGGAGATTTGGTGACGCCATTCGGTGATTCATGTACGTCTGACCATTGTCTCCGCTGAGAAGCGTGCAAGCTAATGAGTTTTCGACAGTCACCTACTTTGAGATCGAGGTAGGCCGATGTTCAGATTTCTGCCTTGGTCCGAACATATCTGACCCTGTTAGACTGGCGACGAGCGCTACAAGTCCCTTGAGAATGGTGTCTTTGTCGGGCAAGGGCATTTCATCAGTCAGACTGGAAAGAATCCAATTGTCGAGTACAATGTCAGCCAGGTGGTTGTGGGATGAAGCACGCATTCTTTGCAACCGATTGGCGGGATGGAATCTGTCGAGCATTGAGATCGGCGAGTACTGTAATGCCAACTTGAACAACCATGATCGATCGCATTATAGCATCAATCTTAAGCATCTCAGTTCCGTTTCCATCTTAATGCATGTTTTGGCTACACAGATCGGGTCTGATGCAGTGCATATGCGGACTATCAAGCATCTCGAGGAGGTCAAAGTAACTGGTTTCCAACTTGAAGAGCTGTCAGCGAACAGTGACTAAATACTCGCAGGAAACACAAGACAGTGTAAGGAACAGGTATTCGTAGATCAGAGTCACGTATTTCACGTCGAGAATGAGTAGAATCTCCCTTATTGCCTCTTATAAGCCGATTGTCCATACCGCATCATCTGCAACAGAGCAGTCCCATGACTGTCTGCTCAAGGCCCGAGCTTGATAGGTCTATCCTGATCAAGGCAAAACATATTCTTTCTACTCCCGTCGACCTGTCAAGTCTATGGATTTGCCGGGTCAATGCCAGTCGGCACATGAATCCGAATATCTGCCGCAGCTTGAGATAATTGCCGTACCTTGAATTGCATTTACTGGAATTCGGGATTTATTTGCCGCACCCTTCTTGGCGACGCCACGCCGCGATCACACGCGTTCGCTACGTGTCACCCTCCCTGCCAATTCAACAACTCGCTCCTCCAATGTCAATCCTCTCATAGTCACATGCGGCACGCCTAACCCCGGGTACTCTTGTACTTGAATTTTATTGGATCTCTCAAACGATTCACCTCTTGTTGAGTCCCTCTGGTTGCGGCCGAATCGCTGCGTGAACAAGTCATCCGGAGGTATGGCAGCTATCCATGGGTCGAAAATTGCCTATAATGATATAGCGCGCCAAGAAGTATTCCATTCATCCACGCCCATGTTCATGATTCGGTGTTGAAACTTTCGACGTATGGAACGAGCTTCGTAGTTACCTCTGCCTCAAAGTTTCATGCTCACAAGGTAGCTTTGAATTCCTTCACTTCACCTTTTCACCATTTTAGGGCACTGCTCTATATAAGGTCTACATTGTGAATATGTGATGAAAGCTTTGCGCTGGATTTTGGTCCGTTTTTAAATCACATGACTCCTCAGCCATGTGGACATTCCTCCTGCCGTTTGCAATTGCGGCTGCGTCACCAGTAGTTGTGCAGCAGTCGCCGCAGCAGGAAGTGCTAGGGGAGCTTGAAATCAACGGTTCATCCGCAAGTAAACTCCATGGACGGTTTCTGCATATTACTGGTATGTTTGGAGTTTGATTGAGAATTCACAACTGCTTGCTTACTCGAGTTAAAAAGATATCCATTTGGACCCCTTCTATGAGCCTGGGACCTCCCCGCGAAAATCTTGTCATCGTGGCAAAGGTGCCGCGGGATTGCTAGGAGCTCCAGGAGAAGGTTGTGATTCTCCGGAGACCTTATTAAATCAAACATTTGATTGGATCGAGAGAAATCTCAGAGATGAGATTGATTTTATTGTTTGGACCGGAGATTCGCCCCGCCATGACAATGATGAACGCCATCCTCGCACGGAAAAGCAGATTGAGGAACTCAATCAAGCTGTGGTAGACAAGTTCTTGGAGGTGTTTGGAAAGAAGAAAGATGGCGGCCAGTACAAACCCGCGATTCCAATCGTTCCGAATATCGGCAACAATGACGTGATGCCGCACAATATCTTTGAAAAAGGGCCAAATAAATGGACACGCAAGCTGGGCAAGATATGGCGGCCATTTATCCCAGAGGAGCAACGACATACCTTCTTGCAGTGGGGATGGTTCTGCACGGAGGTGATTCCGAGAAAGCTGGCGGTCGTTAGCCTCAACACTATGTACTTCTATGACTCTAACGCTGCTGTTGATGGCTGTGCATCGCCATCAGAGCCGGGATACCATCATTTTGAGTGGCTTCGCGTGCAGCTCCAGTTGATGCGGGAACGGGGGATGAAGGCGATTTTGATAGGTCATGTTCCGCCGGCTCGTTCAGGCAAGAGGAGGAACTGGGATGAGAGCTGCTGGCAAAAGTATACCCTATGGCTACATCAATATCGCGATGTGGTAGTTGGGAGCATGTATGGTCATATGAACCTGGACCATTTCATCATTCAAGACTCGCGCGAAGTTACGATAGGGGAGGTGCCGGAGGAAATGCCGATTTCTCGACTGGATGATGATCTTAATCAAACTATTACGGTACAGTCCAAGTTCAGTTACCTGTCCAATTTGCGGAAAGAATGGGCCAGATTGCCCTCACCGCCGCCAGGGTTGAAGTTTGGTTCAAACTCGGAAGATCTGGAGGGGGAAAAGAAAAAGAAGAAGAAAAAAAAGAAAAAGAAAAAGAACAAGAAAAAGCAATTCCTGAAGAAGATTGGAGGACCTTTTGCCGAACGCTACTCGGTATCCCTAGTGTCTCCGAGCGTGCTTCCACGCTACTACCCGACATTAAGGGTTTTCGAGTACAATATCACGGGCCTGGAGCACGCTGTGACATGGGCAGATTCTGGGCCGCATGTATCCATGGATTCCGCATGGATTCAGCGTGAGGCTGACCTGAGCAAGAAAAAGCCATCAGGAATTCCGAGCCCGCCGTCTAAGAGCGCTCCTCCAGGTCCAGCATATTCAAACCAGCCCTTGACATTGCTGAATTACGTCCAATACTATGCGAATCTGACGCAGATTGAGACCGGAGCCAACCAGAATGACAAGCCTTCTGCGTTCGAATATGACGTCGAGTACCACACGCATCAGGACGGTATATACCACATGCGGGATTTGACAATGCCTAGTTTCTTCGATTTGGCGACACGCATTGCGGGGAATAACCCCGAGGTGACATATGAGCACGCTGATGTCAAGAAGGGCAAGAAGAAAAAGAAAAAGAAGAAAAAAGGAAGCAAGGACAATAAAGTTTGGCGCGCATTCTTGGAGAGGGCGTTTGTGGGATTTTTA
Source organism: Thermomyces lanuginosus (assembly GCF_041956635.1). Lineage (NCBI taxonomy): Eukaryota > Fungi > Ascomycota > Eurotiomycetes > Eurotiales > Trichocomaceae > Thermomyces > Thermomyces lanuginosus. Next base: position 377,020 of record NW_027192341.1, on the reverse strand, counting down.
AACGATGACAATTTAGATGGCGTTGAATGAGCTTTGCATCCATGCATGATTTCGGTGACTTTCAGGTACATGTATACCCAACACTTGTTTTAGCTCGGCGGGTGCTGCAAGGCATATCTTGGATGAGGGTGGCTGCTTATCCTGCTTTGTACGGAGTACATGGCCGCTAATGTGACAATACGAAAACCCTGGTAGAGCAGGAAGATTCCTTTCGCCCTGGATCCTTGACATAGGAAGGTTACATACCTATGTTTCTGGACTCACTGGGCACCCCGACTTTCGGTCTTTCGGTTTTTCCGTCCAAAGCGGTACGTTCCGATGCCAAGCCTCCATTAGGGGAGTCTGCAATCTCGACTCCTGAGGCTTGAGACCCTTGAATCTTGGAACGTCAACTGGCATTCTGGCAGTGCGAGCCTCTGTTACTGTCTGGAAGTCGGAGAACCTTCTGTTTTGGTTGCCCAGCCAATTAACTTAACGTTTTGTGCAGTAATTATTAGTAGATCCCCCATAAAATACCTAAGTTATCGCTTCTCTTTCCTCATGGCCGAGGTGTCCAACACTGCAACCTAAAAGGGTTGCTCGGGCTTCGCAGTTAGGCAGTTTGCCGTGATCCTGTTTGGCACTGTAATCAACCTCTAACGATGAGGAGTTATTTAGCACCGATAGAAAACGCATGAATTTTTCTCCCCGCGTTGCCACACTCCCAAAAGAGCGGCCGCATCTCCTTGTGTGTAATCGACTGAACCCGATCCGGTTATCGCAAGTCCAACTGACAGCTGGCCACCCAACCTTAAACGCCATGATTCATAGATTGCTAATTTGCGAGCTGATTTTGGGGGGGTTGAAAAATGAATTCAAGGTTTTTGCCGTACATTTTGCGGCCTGCGAGTTAAAGCTGTGGCTGGTTTGACCAGGATTTTGCTCCACAACGGCAGAGGCTTGTGTTGACGCCGGCCCTAATTAGGGCCATTAGGGCACAAAAGCGAGAACTCTGGGAATGACACGTAGATCGCGCTTCTGCAGTCCCCAGCTCAGGGAGAGGGCGCGACGAAGGGGCCCTACGATCATCGCCGCTTTGCAATTCGGCCCATTGCCAAGTAGATTTCTGAATTTATCCGTCTGTGAATCGCGGTGCCACTGAAGCGGGGCCTTTTTTTCGAAAGAGAGTTTGCTCCCACGCTCGGACTCGCCAGGGAAGCGAAAAGAACATCTGCGATTATGACGTGCGTCAGGGCCGGGAAACGGTTCAACAACTCGGATTAAACAGCGTGCAATTGCGCGCAATCGCACTGTCAGGCGTCTATCCACCAATTGATCTTTTAGGGAAAACCATATCACGGGGTCGCGCCCGTCAAATCATTTTTTATCGGCGGCTGAGCAGGTCAGAGTTACCAGTGCGTTGGCTACCGAGCGCGCTACGGAGTATCCGAGTTTGCGAACATGCGGTGTGCTGGCCCCAGTTGTGCCTGATTAGTTTTCTCACCACACACTCTCTGGGGCCTGGGCAGCACTGGGCCTGACAGACGTCTCTACCGCGATGAATTGACAAAATTGGACATTCACTGTACAGCCACCCTTCGATTCCTGTATGATTTTTTGCCTGAGGTTTAACTCAAATCTTGCGATTTTGGCATTGTCCTATGAAGTTACTACCCAAGTGATATCCACCATTATCTCAGGTACGTTCTTTTTGCACGTCATTTGGGTACCTGCGACAGTATTGTGCGCGATCTGGGAGACTAAAATTAACACAGCAGCCGAATCCTATTAACGACCGACTACTAATAATCAATGATGGGAATTTTTGCGTTTTGTGAATCTCGATCTGTACTCGTACTTTTGTTAGACTGAACAGCGCGAGCTTGAACCTCAACACCATTTTTCTAGGATCATCGCAACCGATTTCTCGTCCCCTGGCCAAAGAGAGAAAAGCGTACGCTCCTACAGTTTTCGACTTTATCGGAATTTTCTTTGGCAGTGTTGATTTGACCCGTCCAAACTCGAGAGAGAATCAGAATCACGCCTCAATCGCCTACAAAAATCGCTGTTCTACTTCTCAACCTCTGAACAGCCGAGAAGCAATCTTCAAAGTACGGGCCCTTCTCACCGACAGTGGGACCCCAGATTGATCCGTGCGGTTGTTGCGCACACTATCGATCCAGAGCTGCGGTAGCTGAAACGGGTTGGCGCAGTGACTGGTCCACTTCAGAACCTACAGAGCTGGGATGTCAACAGAAAACTTTCGATGAGCCATACGGATCTGCAACAACCTTCCGTGCTCGCAAAAGGTAAGAATCCACTCTTCATAACATGCCGGGGTGTTTCATTGCTGTTTCTTCAGCCGCGCGCCAACTGCTCCGGCGTCGATCGGATGCGCCCCTTATAGATTGCCTTCCTGACCGCTAGTACTTTTGTTTATCGTTCATTTATCACCTTTCTGTTCACAATGGAGCTTCATGAATATGACTGCGCAGAAGAGATGGATTCGGACATGGCTGATTTGGATGGCATTTTGCAGGACTCAGAGTCTTCCTCGAGGGAAACTTGGATGGCTTCCTCCGAAGTCGACCAGAAGTATCTGGGCCTCCTAGCGGCCGGCACCAGTCATGACAATCCATTCCTTTCCAGCATGTTGTACAAGATCCTGGGCTTATCGGTGATCTTGTCGAAGAAGCTGGTGCGAGCCCGAAAATTACGGCGGCTGGACCGGACCCGCGAAACAAAGTCGCTACAGCTCTACTACCACATCATATGGCTCTCTCGAGAAGGGCTTGTTATTCTCGAACAGTATATCCTGCCTATGGTGCAAGATTACATCGAGTTGAAGATCCTGTCATATAAATTACGGGCATCCTTCTATCACATCTTCGTCCTTTTTCACAACCAACCGGAGATCCACAAGCCGGGTGTGTCCAGTTTCCCAGACGGCCAAAATGGGCATACTACACCGGCGACCGATCGGAATCGAGGATCCATATCGACAACGCCGCCACCGATGGAAGGCGGCCCTGTTGGCGGTCCACCGGGTCTGGCAAAGCCGCAACCTCCCAAACCAGCCGCATCGTTCCTCCTGCCGGCGATTGACTACATTCCAACCGCTTCGGCATGCTTTGCCTATGCTGCTGATCTTGCCGACAACCTCCTTCCTGGATCGCATCCCCTTCGCTTATCGGTCAAGCTAGAATACGCCGCCTACCTGTACGATTGCCTGCACGATGCAGATGCATGCCGCAAGCTCGCCAAGCAGGCCATCGCAGACGTTTACAATGCCCAAGAAGGCATGGATGATGAGAGTTTCGAAGACGCTGCGGAACTCGTCGGAATCCTTGGTCGCATGATCAAACGGGGTGGAAAGACGAGCAGCGCCGGCGACAGTGACACCCAATCGCGAAGTCAAGATGGGAGAAAGTACCCGTCTTCCACACCAACGGGCACTCCCAAACAAGTGCAATCAACAACTCCGCCTTCCGCACCGAAGACTGGACACACATCTTCATCGACGACAATCGTGGGCAGCACCACGCCCAAAACACCCGTTTTGTAGGTTCTCTATTGTGCACGGCGTCAGGTGCTGCAAATTATGCTTTTGTATTGTTTGTGATGTCTTTTTGTTGTCATGTTGTGATCTTATTGGCATTGTTCCATGTACAATACGCAGCTGTTCTGGGTCTTGAGGTCTGTTGTTGTTTTGATTAACTCTTCATTTCGTGTACCACATCATGATGCGTGTATTAGAAGTTTGATCTCTTTTGCTGTACAGACGTGTCGACTTGTTACTGTACTAACCAGCATCTAATGAATTCGAATGACATCAAGTGTTGAAACCCTGCTGACAGAACTACTTCCTATGAAAAATCCATATTAGAATGAGCCAAGATATACTGGTATACATGCGGCTTAGGGTTTATTCAACGGAAGCTGGCAGCTCCATTCGATCCCGGATCACGTGGAAATCGTGCACCTTAGTATGGACATCAGATCTTCGTAGATGATCAGTCGTCATTGGGCTGTCCAACTATGGTTTTTTCGCCTTTCAAATCTCTCCCTCGGGATAGGGTCGAGATTTGAGAACGCATGCAAGTTGGTGTCAGCTCCATGGATTTTCAGTACCTAAGAGATCAACGAAATGCCTCTGTTAGGCAAAACTAAAAGTCATCATCGGAGCTGCACCGAGATACCGAAGCATGGATCCAATGAATCCATGGTTGACCGGACTCAAGTTCCGCTGGAGGCCCGAGGGAAAATGACCCCCCACCTCTGGTAATCGGCCTTCGCTCCGCACTCGGGTTATCTCAATGCGAATCGAGTGCTGATATAACAAGACAATCAATTCGTCATTCATTTTGTTGTATGGTAGATATTTAAAAGCTCAGGATTGAATCTTTTGGAAAGAAAAAACTGTGTCTTACAGTGAAACTCAATTACGAGATGATCTGAGTTCTACGAAAATGCAAGCCGCAAATCGTGCTCTGAGGACCATTAACGGGTCAAAGCCATCCTTTGGCGCATGGCAGATGCTGCCAGGCGCCAATCTATCTAGATTTATCGCGCGGTGTGGATTTGATTGGATTTGTGTCGATACAGAACATGGGAACCTCGCAGGTACGGTGATGACTTTCTCAAGTCAAATCTGGACTAATGAATATTAATGATGGTGTACCATCCACAGACTGGCAAATGCATGAGTCCGTTGCTGCCATCGCTGCCTGCGGGGTCAGTCCGCTGGTCCGGATTGCCGCCAATGAGGACTGGATGGTGAAGCGTATGAGATTCTTCCTATTTATCTAGCAAGTTTGGCCAATCCCTGATTGTGTACATGATAGGTGCTCTTGACAGTGGTGCTCATGGAGTGATCGTTCCTCTGCTGCGGACCGCGGAGGACGCCCGGAAGCTTGTCGAGGCAGCCAAGTTTCCCCCAGTTGGACGACGAGGCTTTGGAAGCCCTTTTGCCATGGGTTCGACAGGAAACGTCTCTGCTCTCGAGTATCTACAGACAGCAAACGATTCGCTGTTGACCATCGTTCAAATCGAAACCAAGGAAGCAGTGGAGAATGTGAGAATCAGGACGCCATGTCGGACCGTGAATCGGAAATACTGATATTTCTATCCTTTGTTCAGGTCGAGGAAATCGCCCGTGTACCCGGAATCGACGTCCTCTTCGTCGGACCTTGGGACTTAGGCAACAGCATTGGATATCCTGTAACTGGGGAATTCCATCCTGAACTTGAGGCCACCATCGAACGTATCCGTAAGGCTGCAGAGGCTGCCGGAAAGAAATCCGGAATCTACTGCGCGAACGGGGAAGCTGCGAAGAAATATGCCGATCAGGGTTTCAACATGGTATGTCCCTGGTGTTCCCTTCTTATGTCCTTTATGACTGATTGCGATGGCAGATCTCTGTGATGAGCGACGCCGCAGCTGTCCCAACAATCCTGACTGAGAATCTCAAGAAAGCATCTTCGTAAGGGCGGATCCCAATATTTATTGTTTCCCATGAGACATGTAGTTACCCATTTGCATGAAGATAAGGGCTCAATTCATGCACCGGTCAATATTACGATTGAAGGGCAGTAAGCCACAAATTGACGAAACCAATCGGTATCCTCATTTGATCATGATTTAATTTCATCCATTGCTTTCTCCACCTCTTGTTCTGTGAACCGATGGAACAGTTTGCGGAGTTCCCTCGTGCTATCAGCATTCTGCTGCACGGCTGGTTCCACATGTAGTACCGGCACATCGAACTCGTAGACATCCTTCCAACGCTTGTTTTCTGGAGCCATGATGTCGACCTCCTTGTAGTCAATCTGTCGCTGTTGCTGGATCTTCGACAGGGTCCGTTTCGCGGTGTCGCACAGCCCGCAATGGGCGCGGGTAAACAGGGTCAAACGAACGGTATTGGGACTGAGAAGATATCTTGTGTACCGCATCTCCGTATGGGCGTCAGCGCAGGGTTCAGACTCAATTGCGGCTGAAGGTAAATGTCGGAAACCTCAAGTCGTTTTGTAGCTTCGGCTCAACCTCTCAGACGGAGCAAAGATTCATGGAACCTTCGAGTGCTTGACACTAACCCAATTCGGGACTCCAAGCTGCGGGCATCCAAGGAAGCTTCTCCAGAGTTTAAGAGCACCCCTCCAGGCTTTGGGATAGCCTTTTCCCTGCCTTTCTACCGGTTTTCTTTGGAGTCAGATTCTCCTTGCCGAACCGTTACTTGGTCACTGTGTCGCAATGGCTGCCAAGTGCGTTCACAAAGGCTGTGGGAAGGTCTTCACTGATCCGGAAGAAGAGTGCCTTTATCATCCAGGCCCACCAATCTTCCATGAGGGGCAGAAAGGTATCGAGCAACTTTTCAGTCCAAGTTAGAAATATTCGGCCCTAATATGTCTTCCTTACAGGATGGAAGTGCTGCAAAACACGCGTGTTGTCGTTCGATGAGTTCCTGAAAATCCCGCCATGCACGAAAGGAAAGCACTCCACTGTCGACGATACGCCAGACCAAAAAGAGTCCCAGGAAGCTGCAAATGCTCGGGCAGAGAAGATCCTTGCTGAGCAAAAAGCCGCGTCGGAGGCAGCTCCAGCTCCAGCTCCCGCTCCCGCCCCAGCGGTCCCCACGCCAACCCCTTCCACCCAGGCACCGGAAGAGCCTGACTCGGACGATCCATCGCTCGAGATTCCGGCGGGCGCAACCTGCCGACGACGGGGATGCAAGGCCACATATGACCCAAGCGTACCCCGGGATGAAGAAGTTTGCGTTCATCATCCCGGCCAGCCGATTTTCCATGAGGGAAGCAAAGGCTGGTCTTGCTGCAAGCGGCGGGTGCTGGAGTTTGATGAGTTTATGAAAATTGCTGGCTGCAAAGAGAAGAAGCGGCACTTGTTCGTGGGCAAGGGCAAGCCGGACGGCGAGGAATCAATTGAGGATGTCCGGTAGGTAGATCACTGTGAACATATATCGGTACCACGATCTAACTCTTTATTACGCCACAGGACTGACTTCTATCAAACTGCCACCACGGTCAACGTGTCTGTCTATCTTAAGAAGATTGATAAAGAGCGTGCCAAAATCAGCTTCTCTGAGAAGACGGTCGACTTGGATTTGCCGACCGCTGACAATAAACGATACAAGAAGGTCTACAACCTCTTTGCATCAATCAATCCAGAAGAGTCGCAGTACACCGTGCTGGGCAGCAAGCTCGAGCTTAAGCTTGTCAAGGCGGACGGCACAAGTTGGCCTGTATTGCGCAGCGATGATAAATGGACCGGAGAGCGCATTCAGGTTGGTAGAGCAGCTCGCGTAGGTTAGATATTATAGAAAATTAAAATTAACCAGTTGCTGTATCTGTACCTAAACTCCAAATTCGATAATTTGTACTCGGTCACATACTCCAATCCCAGATGTCAAAACCCTGTGCGTTAATTAGTGTTGCACTGTAGGTAGGCATATACACTCTGAGACGGCTTATTTCGTCCTTTCATCCACTCTCCTCAACAGCCTGGAAAGGCTCCGCCCCCGGAATGTCAGGAGTGAAGTTTGGATTGAAGAACCATAACTGAAAGCCGTCTTCGCTCGCCACGCCAAAGAGCTCACGATCTCCGAAAGGTTACAAATATAGTTGGGCCTTATCACTAAGTACTTCACGCCAGTCCCTGGGGAGAGGGGTGTCAAATCTCGTCCGAACCATGTTCTCCCGAATATCGACTTGGTAAGGCTGCGAGATGGTGGTCCGGTCGTCGGCATTGAAGATATCAATTCGCCGCTGAAGGCAGTTCCAGTGATAGACAATATCGGGGGTGAGAAACTCCCAATAATGCCGGCATGAGTGCTCCAGAATGGGCTGGTCACAGTCGTTCCACCGGACACTCAGGCTGTCGATGGCGTAGTCGTAGACGAGGTCCATCGAAACATGTGAGTCAGAAAAAGGAACCTCGCGTTTCACTGTTTTGTGGTTATAAGTAATACCAGGAGAACCGTATTGGAGAAAGTATTGTTTATTCACACGATGGCCAAACAAGGAGATTCGAAAGCGTCTTCTGTGCAACTGCTGGCCTGTCAACGTCCACTTGGTCTGCTGCACCTCCGGCGGATGTATGCTCCAGTCGATTTCGAATGTCACCAGTATGTTGTCATCCACGTCCACGTGTCACAAGTAAAAATTGGAGAGAGCATCCATTCTTCGGAGGCAACCCGAGCCTATATCCCAAATGTAAACGGCGTGAAGTGGCCGGAAATCAAGGTCGACGATGACCATCTTGTCCTTCTCGACTGTAATCCAGGCAAAGCGAGAGGAAAGCTCTTCTGATACGAAACGCTCTGATGTGTGGAGATCCCAAGCGAACAGACGACTGGGTTCTCTGCTACTGTTAGACGTCATCAAGAAGGAAGAACACCGTGTCTCATACTCAAAATCCACGAAAGCAACAAGATAGCTATCGGACGCGAAGAGGCCCCAAAATCCACTATCTCCTGTGTCCAAACCGGTATAAAACGATCTCTCTCCACTCTCGAGATGCAACATTTCCACTTCGCTCGGAGTCGGGACATCTAAGCAATAGAACAGTCGTCGTGAACGGTAAGCCAGACTCCGGAACTGTACCGCGGCTGTACCGGCCACCAAAAAAAACGTCTTTTGATGGGCCGACCATATCGCAAACCATGTCGCCATCGGAAATAATCCTTTGCATTGGCAGTAGCATCCACGATATCAAAATGTCTGTATCGAATCTGTCCTGCTGGAGCTTCCATAATGCCACCCTTTGCCTCTTACACAATGATGAGCAACGTCTTGAAACCCATAGTACTCCGTACTAAGTGGTATTATTCGAAACTCACGGTGCTGACATACATGCGCTTGAAGAGCGGGAGTTCAATCCTTATGACCTTATTACCGCATGGATTCTCAGAGACACCGTTTCAGAAGCTGTACCATCGATGGACGTATTTAATGCAGGAATTGAAGGCAGTCCGGTCCGTCCAGATGTTGATTTCATAGAGAGTAGGTAAGGTAGGTAGTACACGTAGGTTCAGTACCAAGTCGTACTCACGAATGTCTTCCAGCCCTGCCGGATTTAAGTTCGAAAACACCTTCCCCTTCTTCCCAATCTCGTTGGAAAGTCCTTCGGGCCTGGAATACGCTTAGGCTACGAGTAGGTGATTCGTGATTCTATCACAAGCCAATACACTGTTTATTTACACACTCCGTACAGGGCATAGCTCTCTGGATGGTTAGGCGTACCCTTTTTTCGTTCGAAAGTTTTTCCGCGCCGAAATGGTTCTCGAGCGCAGTTAACCAACTCGTTTTAGAGGGCAGACTTACCGGTGAAATTGTAGCACGGTTTAACCAGAAACACCATTGTCAATCACGAACAAATCAGAATATCATATCTGGATCATTGAGGAATTGTGCACGAGCTAAGCATATGCAATTCAACGGTTGAGCACCGTGATGAGCAATTACGGGATTCGTAGTGCGAAGAGGTTAAGTTACTCGTAGCAGGCTTGGATTTCCAGTGCTGCCCATGACACCTGATTGAGAACAGTCATGAATCAAGTGCAGATGTGCCCAGAGCTCATCATACAATTCCAAAATAATCATGACGGCTCTAAAAGCATATTACGCCTCCTCCACAGCCAAGGCGCATGGAAGCCTCGTCGAAAACGTGGCCCTAGCCCAGCTAAACCGTGTTCTGAGAAAAAGGACGACGCAAATGATCGTTCTTCGAAGCTGGGAACGGAGGGAAACCCACCGGGAAAACTCCCGAGTGACCCTCAGCGTGCCGCTGGTGTCAGCGGAGCTCCGATAAAAGTTTACATGGTCAATGTAAACCGCTACTGATGAGTCGATGAGAGAGAAAAGAGGAAGAAAGCCATGGCCGATTGCCAGGCTAAGAATTTTATCGTCCAATGAGTATCACGTGATATGGATTTAGTTGTGCTAAACCTAAATAGGATTAGTTGGGAACGTCAGTTTTCATTACATAATAATCACGTTCACTTCTCATCACGTGAAAGGGATGTTCGTCATCGCATCACATGCTTCCCGCTTGCTGACCTGTGGGCAGTAACTTTTACTCTCTGGGGATATTGGCAGGGAGATTACTCCGTGCACGAGCAAACAGCGGCTAATTTAGAGTTTATCCTGGCTATTCCCATACAGTGCAGAGCGTAAGGTGTAAGGTGGGGTCAAGCGGGAGCCAACCATTCGACTGGCACCCCTGGAGCAGCGTATATTCACGAGACCGCATTCCATAAATCTCGCCCTTGACCTACTTTCTTCTCGATCTATTCTCCCGCATTTCCCGCTTTGAACGAGTTTGAGCACAAGGACAGTTTTGCGATAGTCATCCGCTATCGAACTGTCCGTGCATGTTCTTCAAACCGCCCTTCTCTCAATAGGTCTTTTTGTCTGCTGAGCTAGTGTTTCAACACCTCCCATCCTGACATCATCGACATCATCAAGACAGCTTTCCTGCAAACGTATTTTTCCAGACAGACCACTCTGAGCTCGACGTACTGACGGCCTCACCGCAAAGAGTATTGCCGGCACAATCATGGCGGAATCGTTGCGGTTCATTCCACTATCCTACAACCATGCGGACTCGCATGCCTCCGCCCTGAGACTTGTGCTGTCCATCAACCCCCATTGGGAAGGGCCAGAGAATCGCATTGAGTTCGTGCGCTTTACCGATGGCATCACCAACACTGTTCGTACACAGAAGATGGATCTGCTTATGACCAGCTCAAATTCCGATGCTAATGCAGTTCAATGTAGCTCTTAAAGATTGTCAATCGAAAGCCTGGCCTCACCGAGAAGCAGATTGACAACGAGGCCGTACTGATGCGTGCTTATGGCAACCACACGGAAATTATTATAGACCGCGAGAGTAGGTTTTTTTTTATTGATGGATGACTCCACTGCCCCAACGCGACTTGATGCTGAGTAGACGCTATGTAATGTCTAGGGGAGACTGCCTCTCATGAGCTGTTGGCGCGAAAAGGGCTAGCACCACCCTTACTGGCCCGGTTCCAGAATGGTCTTCTCTATCGTTTTATCCGAGGCCATGTTTGTACTCCTGATGATCTCGCTCGACCATCCGTTTGGCGAGCTGTTGCTCGGCGCCTTGCGCAGTGGCATGCTGTCCTACCTGTCAACGATACTCCATCTTCTTCCGGCTCTACCAAGTCGGTGCAGCCAGTGACCAGTCCGTTCCAGCTTGTCGATGCAGACAAGGCGACGGCCCCCCTTGCCAGCGCAGTGGATGATATCAAGCCCATTAAAGTCCGTCAGCCGGGTCCAAATCTCTGGAGTACTCTCCAAAAGTGGATTCTCGCTTTGCCTGCGACAACGGAGCAGCAACGCGCGCGCAGACAGGCATTGCAGAAGGAATTCGAGCGTATCGTAGAAGAAATGGATGGCGGAACCGGTATCGGTGAAAACGGCGTAGGTTTCCATTTATTGGAGATTTGGACCTCCCGGATTAAGGAGCTGACCGAGATCTAGCTCGTATTTGCCCACTGCGACCTGCTGAGTGCCAATGTCATTATCCTACCGCAAAGTAACCAATCAAGCAAAGACCGCGATGTCGAGGAAGTGCATTTCATCGATTATGAATACGCCACGCCGTCACCGGCAGCCTTTGACATTGCCAATCACTTTGCCGAGTGGGCCGGTTATGACTGCGATTTTACCAAGATTCCGAGCCGGTCCATTCGGAGAGAGTTCCTGGCAGAATATGTCCGAAGCTACATTCAGCATGGTGGCAAGGGCGTCTCACCTGAAAATGAACAAGAGGTTATCGATAAGTTGTTCCACGACGTCGACAGATATAGAGGTATTCCTGGGTTTTACTGGTAAGCGTCCATTCACCAGTACGTAGCTCAGAGTCACTGCTGACTCTTCGTCTCTTCTTAGGGGCGTGTGGGCTCTCATCCAGGCAACAATATCGCAAATCGACTTTGACTACGCCTCCTACGCTGAATCCCGTCTAGGCGAGTACTGGGCTTGGCGTCGTGAGCAGGACGGCAGCAGACCTGCCGCAGGTGAAGAGATGCCATTGCGGGAGCGGGTTTGGGCGCGGGATTGAATCTGTGCCATTCTTCGCCGTATTGGAGATTTTTTCATTTTACATTTCATTTTCATTCATTTTCATTCTCAGCTGAGAGCTGTGCTCTCGCGTCTAGTCGTTTACGGCGAATTTTTTTTTTTTTTCCTTCTCCATAGATTCGCGGCGATATTAATTGTCTTTGAGGGACCTTTTTTTCAACAATCCGTCTCTCACGTCGCTGATGGTTTCTGGGGAGAAAAAAAAAGCATTGTTTGGACTTCTGTGTGTATTCAACGTGCATGGGAGTCTTGTACATAGGACATGCATTTAGAAATTCATACAAATGTTGGGGCAGTCATTGGGATTTTGAACTGTGTAGTTAGGCCTTTGGAGGATCCTATTTGGCAACTTCATTTCATCTATGAGCGCCGTTGTACCTCAAGCCGAAACTGTCCACGTAGATACAGTACCGTCTATTGAGAAATTCTGTTGCCGTGACAGCTTCTAAGAGGTCCAGATCCCTTGCGACCCTTGAACCCAAGCCACTATGTGTGAACATGGAGTCACCTTTCTAGGATGTCCCATTTGCAACAGTCTCTGGCTTTGAACCAGGAATCAATCCCTCCTCGGTCGCTTTGATCTGCAAAGCCAGGAACTTGGAGTATATTCGGCATAGGGCAAGGTTTCCACCCATGAACCAAAAGTTGGGATGGCCAGAAGGACGCCAAATCTGAACCCCATTCCGTCAGTGCCATACTCGAAACTCAACATTCAAAGGTTCACCCGGGAAATACATACCGCGTTAAGTTCTCCCTCGTCATCCAGGTCCCAAACATCCTTGCATCGATCGGCAATCTTATCTCCCAGAACTTTCCGGACGGTTGTCCGCATGTTATCGAATCCCGTAGCCAGCACGACTATGTCCGCTTCCAACTCGCTTCCATCTGCCAGGACGAGGCCATTGGGCTTGAATTCCCGGATACCGTCCGGTGACCGGCGCACTTTTATCTTGCCCTGCGCGATCAGGGAGCTGCATCCAACATCGATGTAGTACCCTCCTCCGCGGGTGAAGTACAGACTAGCGATGCCGGCACCGTTGATACCCTCGTACACGTCAAAGCCGGCCTTTTTCAACCCATCCAAGATTTCCTTGTCCACCTCCGCGATACGCTTCGTGAGGAAGACACTGGTCGCGAACTGGACTGGGAATGGAAGAGATTCCGCCCAGACGTCCGCCAATTCCGTTGGTGGACTCCTTGATGATGTTAGCAATAGGTATTATTTGATTCAGGTCCCAGATGAAATCTCCTACCCATGGTCATCGTAGACTCCCTCATGGAGCATAAAGACGCCCTTATCGACAGACAATACATATGTCCCACGTCGCTGAAGCATCGTCACATCCGCGCCGTTCTCGTAAAAGTTCTCGGCAATATCATGTCCACTGTTGCCGGTACCAACAACAATCACTTTCTTGCCCTTGACATCGTAGTCGGAAGCGTCCTTGTGTTGGCTGCCGTGGTAAATCACGCCGCGGAAAGATTCCTGATTTCGGAACTTGGGGATGTAGGGTTCCCCGGAGTGGCCCGTTGCCCATACAATCTGATGCGGATGCAGGACACGCTGGAAACCGTCGGGCCGCGTGACGGTTACTGTCCAGGTGCGTGTCTTCTCATCGAAATCAGCGCCGGTGACACTAGTGTTGGTCCAGACGTTGAGTTCCATGAGTGACGCATAGGCTTCGAACCAATCTCCTAGTTTGTCCTTGGGTGTAAACTGCGGCCAGTTCTTGGGGAACGGAAGGTAAGCCATGTGCGTATATTCAACGGGGTCGTGGGTGACGAGTGTCTATGTATCATCAGTATCTACTATGTTATGGCATAGGACAAGCGGAATCCACATACCCTATATCGCTTGCGCCAGTTGTCACCAATTCGTTCATGCTTGTCCACGATAAGGGTCGAAACGCCCAGTGATTGCAGACGTGCCCCGACGTTGAGGCCCGATTGCCCTGATTGATATCAGCAATGGACTCAGATACTACTTCGAATTCGCGGTTCCAGCTTACCGGCCCCAACAATCAAGACTGTAGGCTCTTCCTCCTTGAACTGGACTGCCCTCTTGCGTCTCTCCAACCAAGTACCGCCCTTCGAACCACCCGGCATGCTATCCAATGTCCCGTAAGCACGCTTCGGCCCCAGAGGCTCCTCTGCACCCTTCAGTTCCTGGAGCGACGTATATACTGCATACGCCTTCCACTGTTTGCTTTGCTCGTCTGGGAACAGACGAACCACCCCGGAGCCCCGCCCAACAGCGGTCTCAAAGAAGAACATGGACGCAACCCAATCCAGCTGATTCTCGGGCGACTCCACATGCGGCACATATTTCCCTTCCGTTTGGATTCGGAACGTCGAAAGCTGCGCCGTGGGTTGATGTGTGCGGACAAAGGCCTCGATATCCTTGGCCTTGCGGATGGTGCGAAGGTCCCATTGCAGGGCTAGATGGTCGCGCCACCAGGAATCCGCATGGAAGAGGTCTGTTGAGAGACGGTCAAAAGCCTGAGTCCGAAGAACTTCTTCGAGCGAGGAAAGCCATCGCTGTACAACCTCCGAGGCATTGACATCCTTGGAGGTGAAGCGAGGGGGTTTTGGAAGAGACACTACGTGTTTGCTGGCCGACATGTTTGCTAAGAATTGAAGCTAATACTCCGTCGGAGCCTGTGGAAAGGGGACTGTATTGATGGGAAAAGAAGCTCCAAAGCCGATGTCTAGGCTTATTTTATATGCGCCGATTCGAAGATTCCGCAGAATCACTTAAGTAAGGATGGGAACACATGACCATGGGGACCAACGCCGAATTCTAGTCCAGAACCTTCACCGGAATATGACACAGCTCGTACAGGGACCACCATCACCTTGCAGCCCATACATTAGAGTCCGTGGGGTCGGGTGGAAGACAGATCGGCGACGGGGCCGAGAGTGGAGGATGGAGAAATCATAACAGGGTCGGCAAGTATGCCGAGAGGCGGACTCGGCAAACCTGCCGAGAGAGTTGCTGGTTGTCCCCCTCAGAGTTGTCGGATTCGGCGCCGGTTGGAAGTCAGGTCGGTCAGGACTACACTCCGAACAGGTTACTGTATTAATCAGCCGGATTACTCTACTCCGTGATGTCTGCACTCAACGGCGGAGGATGGGTTGTATAAAACATTAATTGTTCGATTTGTCGTCCCTTTTCTCGAATGATGACAGATTGCAATGCAACTGATAACTTCAAGCTGAGTAGTATCCAAACACACAACAAAACCCGCACCGCCCTAGAGAGAAACATCTCATGAAGACATTACGTGAAAACCGCAGCAGACAGTGACTACCGGACCATGTAAGAACAAGGGTATCGAAATAAAGCAACATCTGCAACAGACCCAGCAAAAAAGGAAAAAAAAAAAAGAAGCCTCTCACTCCGAAACGCCGTCATCAATATCCAATTGCACCTCCTTGATCGGATGCAGCAGCATCGGCGGAAGGCACATCCGGCCTTCCCCTGCCAGTTCTTCTTCGTCACCCCCGTCGTTGTCAACTTTGAAACCCAGCCACCGGCGGTAGAGGTTCGGCGAGAAGCCAGCAGAGTAGAACCACGTCACGCCGCGAAAATTGTGTTCTCGATCACCAAAAATGGCAGTCCGAGCACCACCGGACGCTCCATTTCGCCCGGCATTGAACGTCGACTCGAGATATTTGGTTGGCCATCGACGATCGATGTAGATCGAATGAGGAACGGAAACGGCCTTGAAGCCATGATGCAGACATGTCGTCGCCGGCCACATCTCGGAGAACATGGTGTGCCGCTTCAAAGAGGTCTCCCGGTGCATCGTGTGGAGTAGTTTCTTCGATAGACGAGAGGCGGTGATGATGGCTGCTCGACGGGGAGGTAGGCCCTCTGTCCGATTGTATCCGGTCACGTCGTTTCTAAGGAGCCATGTAGTACCCTCTGGGTCGTACAAGGGGTTGAAGACGATCAGATCCGCATCCTCGCCCACACCCCACTCATACTTGTCCTTTTCAATGGTTGTAGGCGGAATGCCCTCGCCGTCCACTTCCATGATATCGTCATCATGGGGTCTTTCAGGGCCCCAAATGAACTTCTCACCCCGAGGCGCATTGAAATTTTCGAGTCCGGACTTCTCATCGGAATCCTTCGGACGCGCGCTCCATAGGTTGTTAGGGCTATTGGTGCCCATTTCCGTCTGCACGCGGACAGTTTGTTTGAAATCCTCCCATGAACCGTGCTCGCTTGGGACGTAGAAGCGAGCGTTGCGCTCCCAGAGACCTTTCCGAGGTTGCTGGCGAGCCCATTCGGCGACCTTTTCAAAGAAATGGTACCAGTGCCCTGTGTAGCGACAATCCATTTCCCAGTTCCAGACGTAGTCGTATTCCGGATGGTTGTACGCGAAGAACTGCACGGGCATGAATGTGCTTCGGTATACTCCATGAACGGGCAGACCACGCTCCATGGTTTCCTCGAGTCCACCGTAAATGAGACTCATCTGGCGCTCTGACCAAAGTATTCCCATTCCACGGAACTCTTCAGGTAGTGCATCGCGAAGAACCCGCTCATAAGTTTCTTGGTCGGACCAGATCTGAAGGTTGTCATCTTTGACATGAACAAGGAAGTACACTTCGTACTCTCCACCCGACCCCAGTGACAGCTCCGTGATTAGAGAGCGCAAAAATAGAATGTCTTCCGGAGTGTAGTGGAAGTCGTGCCACGTCCGGATCAAGAAAGCTGTCCGCGGAAGACGATCCGTTCCCTTCTTTGCTTTCAATTTAGCCTTTGGTGGTTTAGGGGCTTCCTGTTGTGACTGAGTCGTAGGAAGCGGTAGGTTGAAAGTGAGCTGCGGTAAAGTCTCGGAAGATTCCTTGAACCTGTGGCTATTGGCAGCTATGCACCGATTCTGAGCGGCGGCCCAGTTGACCTGGCGGAAGTCCACCGGTGGCACATCCTCCCACACCTGCTCAGCTGCTTCCCGGTGCCCTGTCAATCCAGCACCAATGCCACCCTTTTGGATGCTATATCCCAAGCCGTAGGGGCCCAGCCGGCCGAAGCGATCGAAGCAGACATCGTCTTGGATACCCAGCATTTCATTTGATCCGATGATTGCGTCGGGAAAGCCGCGCGGTACACCGGGGAAACTCCGAACGGAGGGGATTCGGACAGTATTCTCTTCGTCCAAGAAACAGTCAACTTTCTGACCGTACTTCTTGACGTACTCTTCCGACGTGTAGTCTGGATACGGATTAAACGGCGAACTAGTAAGGTTGGCCTCATACTCTCGTCGCTTGATCTTTTCACCGGTTTCTTCTGTGGCATCGGCTGCGTCACCATTCCCGAGAATGTCATCTGGCGTGCCGTCGCCGGGGTATTCTGGAATGTTGTCCTTCCGCGGTACTAAGGTGCGAATGCCGCCATGGTATCGCTTTAAAAAGGGGAAACTCTCCCACGTATGTGGTTTTGGGGGTTGTTGTACGTTCACCGGCAGTGGTATCGGGCGGCCCATGAGCTGAAAGCGGAACAATGTGAAGACAAAGAGGAGAAGAGCAATGAACACACAAAGACATAGCCATCGCATGAGCCGATGCGGTGATGGTCGTGGCAACCGTGACACGATACGCCGTCGCCGCTTTATGGAGGTGGGCTGCATTGCGACTTTTGAGTTCAAGGGCCTGGACATCGATCTGGATTGATGCACATCACTGTCGCTGGCTGATGAATCGTACGACGAGTAGGATGGTTTCTCCGGGTCACCCCATTGGGTGCGGTCCCGAAGGGTAAACCGCTTCAACATTTCCAACGCCGGCGAGACTCTGTCAAGATGACGATTATCCTGGTTCGGTTGTCCTTGGCGATCAACTCCGCAATCACGAGTCTAGACCATGGCAATGGAATGTTGGCAACAATATGGTGATACAAAGGACTGGAGTTACCACCGAGAGAACAGGATGTCAAAGCGGTGTCGTCAGGAGATGAGAGGAGAGAATTCAACCCTGAAGATCACTCTATACAACGATGGAACCCGCAGCGCCACTGGAGACATGAGGGTCTTCTGAGCGTTTGTTCATTTGTTGTTACTTGTTTCATGGTCCATACAAAATACAAAAGTAAACCAAACCCTCATTGCTCTTGGCAGGGCCCGGATTTGAACCATTCATGATGGTGATTGGCCAATGCTGTGCTGGGGTTGCTACGAAGCAGCGAGATTGCAGTTGTCGGGGTTACCAAGATTAAGCGGAGCCAGTGATCACGTGAAATTGTAACCCTATCTCATTGCCCTAATAACCACTTCTGCTGGTCTTTCCCTTTCCTCCGCCTGCGGTACATTACGACCCGCGGGTCCTCTGGCAAAGACGAGCCACAACCTCAAAGCCAATCATTTCCACTCTCAAAATGAAACTCTGATGGCCGGTTAATCTCCTGATGATCCGACAAGACCTACCGAAGAGCAAGTTAAACTCGGTTATGGAGTTAACACTTTCGATACAACTATTCTCCCTTGGGCCATAGTCCCGTTGCCGATTCGAAGTTCTTGATATTCACGTGACAGACTGACGGCCAGTTTTCTGCCGGCTTCTAAACTGAGTCTCTGCATCTCAACCCCGACATATATAGAAACTGGAAGGAGAGTTGCGTCTATCGTTTTTGTTCAATTTCGTGGAGGTCAACTATGTATGGACTCACGGGCATTTGCCACACCTGGTGATCTGCAGTCCAGTTGTTTGAGAGATCCCGGATCATCTAGATGTGCTCCGTCCAGCAACCAACCGACATACGGAGTACATAGGATTAACCTTATGATATGCTTACATTCGCGAAAGCACTGGCTGGTTGATTCTTCCAGTAACTACAGAGTACTTAGATCAAACACTTAATGATGGAGGACTACATACATACGGATCATCTCCCGCCATTCAAAACAGAATTTCGTCCTTGGCTCCAATTGGCCGACTCGAAAAAAGCGTAGAATGTACAGCACTTGTCTCATATGATCGTGGAGCATGAAGACTAATCGAGTCGATAGAAAAAATATTTCGGAATTGGACAGTGCTTTTGCAGCGCCTAGCTAGAAAGGATATCATACTCATACATTGTACTGCTGAAGCTCGAAGGCTGTGGATACGGATTGCTCCCTGTTCGGCAGCAGATCAGGGAGCCAATTCACAGTACTGTAGCCTCCAGCTCGCCAGTAGCGATAAACTTTCGAGTATCAAGACATAGGGCAAGCACAGAACGTAGAACTAGAGGAAATACAGGCCCGCGAGAGCATAATCGCAATCAACATTATCGAGGAAACCAAAAGGCAAAAGCAGAGAAACATAAAATTCAGTCAACCAGCATGGGCATCTATACAGCTTTTATGCTTCCTGCATCAGTCTTGATCAACTAGGAAATAGGGCAACAAAAAGAGGAGAAGACTACTTGACGATTTCGGAGTCAGAACATTATCACAAACATGATCCGATGACAAAGGCAACACACACATCCGCTTGGCTTCATTATACTCTAATCACGCCCAGTCTTCCGCAGCGTCTCGGCAAGCCACTCAAGACCCTCGTAGAGACCGTCACCAGTGGTAGCGCAAGTCGATTGGATGTACTAGAATGTGGTCAGCAGATACCTCGGTTCGTGACTCCAATGTCTTTGGCTACGTACCCAGGCACGGCGCGTCAAGCTCTGCAGACCCAGTTGCTGGGTAATCTCGGCGGGGCTCATGGCGTTCTACAACATCATGTCAGCATGGGTAAATTACGACGGCAAGCTTTGGCGAGAGGCACATACCGGCAAGTCTTGCTTGTTGGCGAAGACAAGGAGAAGGGCATCACGGAGTTCATCCTCATTCAGCATGCGCTGCAACTCCTCACGGGCCTCCACGATACGATCACGGTCATTGCTGTCGACGACGAAGATGATGCCTTGGGTGTTCTGATAGTAGTGTCGCCACAGCGGACGAATCTTGTCCTGACCACCGACGTCCCACACGGTGAAGTGAATGTTCTTGTACTCGACCGTCTCGACGTTGAAACCTATTCGGCGACATCCATCCGTCAGTCACATGCTCCCTTTCCATTTGCGCGAAACGAGTAGGAGCCAAAATATCCACGTGGCGGTATCGGGTCACGGAGGGCGCAACTAACCGATCGTGGGAATGGTGGTGACGATTTCACCCAGCTTCAACTTGTACAGGATGGTGGTCTTGCCGGCGGCATCAAGACCGACCATCAGAATGCGCATCTCCTTCTTACTCCATAGTCGGTCGAACAACTTCGAGATCGCCGCACCCATTTTCGCGTCGGCGTCGGTGAAAACGGACTGGAGAACGGAAAAAAATTCAAAAGCGCGGTTAACGAATGGGTCGTGAACAGAGGAATGGGATTAGAATTATGATGGTTCCGCGTGCGAAAAGATAGCAGCAGAACGAGATGAAGGAGGGAGAGGAAAGAAAAGGACACTAAGCAGGCGGGCAGTGGATTCAGGAGTGGATGCTCGTTGAATGGTGATATTGGGCTAGGCTCAGTGGGGATACTGTTGTGACCGCATGTCCACAAGAGGGTTCACACGCCACCAGGGAGGGAAAAAGAAAGTGCTCTGCAATACGGAGAACAGCAGAACTTACAGATAGGACACAACTGATTGGAAATCCGGACACACAAGGCTGATCAAAAGGACTCTTGACAGGAAGAGAGCGAGGATGATGCTTCGAGAAATTTTTGTGCCTGTTTCTCGGCAGGCCCAGATTAGGAAGTGCGGCTGACAGCGTAGCTTCCGTCACTAAGCAAAGATCATTGATAGCACTCCTGTAGCCACAACATTCGAGTCCTCGATAAACCAAGGCGAAGCCCTGTTTATTTCATTCTAAAAGCACTGATTCTCAAATACTTTTGAATACAAGTAACAGCCCTGGCGATGCCTCTCCTGGTATGTGCAGAGCGAGGTGCCATGGTGAAACAGTAACAGATCACACGAAATTTCCTGGTGTCGGCCTTGATCTTCAAATACTGCTATGGTAGATCTTATATAGAATAAAATACATGCGATGAAATGAATACACAGATTCTAGGGACCTGCCCTTATCTACGTCTCCGCGTGAGCTTGTCCTTCGACGATTGGAAGAATGCACGAAACAGAGACTGATAGATCGTTTTGCCTTCGACCGTATCACTGGCATACCCAAAGATGATCAAAGCGACGGCGGACAGGAACATAATAACCGCAAACGAGATCCAATATGCGGTTCCTGAGAAGGTCTCCTGCAGGTCCGCGATTTCTACCCCGAAATAGCCGGTCATTAGACTAACCGGCAAGAAGAGAATGGTGACCTTGGCCAACAAAACAGTGATACGGGTCAGCTTCTCCATAGCCTGGGAGTCTTTGAGGGCAATCAGGTTGAAGTTCTGGAGCCAATAATCATCAGTACGCTTCCCTAGCCGATGACTAGCAGGATCGCCTACCATGAACGTCAAAGATTCCTTCTCAGTCAGGCAGGCCTCAATCTCATCCAAGCAGTATAGTTTGATTCGATCTGTCAACCGCTCGAATCGTCCGACGGCGGCGGAGCTAAGAAGGACACCGGCCACGGTGTCATACTCTGACGCCACAAAGGTGTTGGTGGACCTGGAATGGATTGTATCCCGCGAGTCCATTTCGTGAAGCGCATTCGTTAACGAGGGATGGTTGTCGCGCCTCTCGCGGGCCTCATCCCGAAGCAGGCGCTGTCGCTGCAAAATTCGGGTCATGACCAATTCGTAGCTTTGATAGAGGCGCTTCAGGACCGCCAACCGTCGACCGATCCAGTGCAGGTCGTCAACAAGATCAACTTTCGGTCGGTCCAGCATCTTCTTTCTCTATTGAAGAAATCAGATGCTAGTCGGCTATGCTCAGGCAGTGGGATACTCACCAGCTCATCCAAAGAGGCTCCATACATGTGCTCTCTTTGAGCCACCAGACGATAGCTCGAGACCCAGTCATCGAAAATATAATACATCACAAGACTCGGGCCGTCGCTTTGGGAGATACTTGCCTCCTCGGCTGGGGAGTCGGAGAAATATCGGACACGGACATTTACCAGCGACTGGCTATTTTTGTCCGCTGAATGCTGCTTAGATGCACCGGAGAAGACTGAAATAATATTCCTTCTTACGGCGCCAACGACGATCTTTTCCTCCTCCGCTGTGGGCCTGTATGGGCCGGGGAAGGGGTTTTCTTGTATCGATATCACCGTTCCTTGCCAGATCAGTTATAGGTGTCTACATGGAAACGAGTGAAAATAGCACATACCGTCGCTGCACAGAACGATCCAGCACCATATTCGCTTTCCATCTGGCCTGTCTTTGCCATTATTAATCGGCTTCCCGTTGATTTTGACGGTATACAGTGCATTGTATCCGATACAAGTGTCTAGAGCAACATCAGCAGGCCACGGTCAGAAGCAGCCATTGTATTCGTGCACTTACACTGCCTGCCGTAATCCACGGAACAAAAGTGCCAGATCTGGTTGATGATGTGCGAAAAGGTCAGGTCTCGCAGCGATGTGGCCTCGGACATGACAATGGATGGGTGAAGATCATTGAAACGACGGGCATTCTCAAGGTCGTCATCCATTGCAGCGGGTTTCTCGTTGGTGGAAACTGATGAACGACGACGGGAGCTGCTTGTTGGCCTGGGAGGAGGGTCGGGAGCTTCGGTCGACGATTTGGTCTGTGGGATTGGCTCCGTGCACATCATTTGGATCAGCCGATATGAGAGTCCGTATCTTTCTGCGACATACTGGAGGACGGTTAGTGTCAGGTTGAGGAATAGAAACGCATATCATTGTATGCCGTACTCGGACAATATCTTTCTGTGTCTCTGGTGCCCATATGTTACTGTTAGGAGCTCAGTATTAGCAGGCGTCTCCCTAGACACGGACCATAGAGTCAACTCACATCCATCTCGTCCCAAATATCTTCGGTCTCTAATGGTACATTCAAAAATTAACCTTTGGCCATGCAAGACTACATCATTCCCGGGGCTATACCTCAATCTCGCCATCCATCAGCGCAGCGAAATCCTCTTTGGACAAATCCACCGCACACCATGCATCGTCGTTGCCGAAGTCGAGGACGAAGTTCTTGGTCCGCGCATCTTGTAGTAATAAACGGCACGACTGGTAATTTGCGGCATCGTCTATGTCCTTGAACTTGCTCGATAATCCTGGTCTCCGTGCTGAGCACGTGGCATAATATTCTTGTGCACTGAAATTGTCCGTCGGACTTCGCTCTGTGTGCGGCGGAGGTACGGAGCTGTTTATTTGCTTGGCCACACTGGAAGAGGACTGTTCAGGATCCATGATCCATCCGATTGTGTGAACGCAGAATCATAAGTCAAACAACACCCCGATTCCAACGATTCGAACAGCCTGTCTAATTTGCTGAGAGGTGAGGGGACGCAAGGAATTATTATACACACACTCTACGTGCTTCAGTAGCAAATACAATTAACTCCATACACTCCACAATATCTCAGCTCGGAGCTAGTCAGGAATAAGGAATCAGCTGCCAGAATGGTCGCATCAGCCGCCAGCCAACAACAAACCAACTCGTGATTTGTCTCAAGTGATCAAGCCCCTTCGCCCTAGGCCAAGTTCGAAATCGACCAACTCGAACTGCACGTTCCCGAAATAAATTTTTCAGGGTGTGTCACGAGACGTTGCAGATCATTTCATGTCACTGTTTTGACATAGTAGCACATACCGACATCTTGGTTATTTGGCACTCTCTACTTCGTACATCATGACTCATGGATGCGACTTTGCAAGGACTGCAACAACGGTATACCAGCAGAGCGGAAAATGCCTTCCTGATACTGCTGTTGCTACTTTGATCATTCCCGCACCTTTTTTTTAGAGGCACAGTCATCGCAGTCTTCGCGATTGAGTCATACACGCGTTACCCCGAGCCGAAGACACTAGATAAATACCCTACATCGGATCGCATCAGTAACATGCGAAAAACTTCGGGGGTTCCTATGTATGGAGTTCGGAGTAGAGATTCCGCATTTCCAAAATGGCATCTTCTATGACGTTCAAAGATGTCGTCTCTCTGCCGAGGGACAATCTCGGTCCGGATACAATTCCAGTCCTAATTGATCGCTACAAGTCGCTCCGTCTGGAAGGGCTTCGAGTCGATCCCTCTGCATTTGGATCCAACTACGAGCGGGAGATCAAATTCACCCATGACGACTGGCTGAGACGTTTGACAAACCCTCTTGTCCGAACATTCGTTTCTCTGGATTTTCTATCGGACGCTCACTCGGGCTCGATATCGGCCTCTCCAGGCTCTGATGTCCTGCTGGGAAATGAATGGCTGGGCATGGTGTCACTGGCCGGCCCAAAAATCCTACCAACTGCAGCATCCCACCCACTGGAGCCATTCAGATCGAGTGGCATAACCGACCCGCCAGACTTAACGTCCATCCAAGGTCAGCATGTAGTGTATATTCTGGTGGGCATGTTTGTCCGTCCGGAACACCGTCGCAGAGGTCGCGGTCGCCGACTGGTCGAGGCTGCCATGGCCGCAGCTGAAATCGAGGCACGTCGGGCTTCAGCAAAGGGAATCACGGTCGCATTGGAGGTGCATTCATCCAACCAGGCAGGCTACAGCCTATATCAAAAACTTGGGTTCATCGACTTTACGGAGGTGGAATCAGGGCGACTCGACGTTTCGACCACTTGCAGCATGAAATGGGAGAAAAAATTCGATGCCTAACTGAACAATCCACCAAATAATGTTCAGCGCCCTATGAGGGCTTGAGCCGCTCAAAGCTTTGATTTCGCTTCATTCTAAAGAGCAATAAAAATGAGAGTGTTATGTTTTCCTGCGCCCATCGCCACGGTTCGCAGTAGCTTCGCGTGCTGGAGACCAAAAAAGGCATAAGGTGGGCAGGACGCCTTTGGCCAATCAGATTTGCTAGTTACGGAGTACATAACATATAGGGCTAGCTATTCCAAAATGAGATTAGCGAATTTGGATTCTCCCACAAGCGGAGATTCAAAATTATTGTGCCGACATCCATTGAAATTCCTCGTCAACGACATTTTGCGCAGAGCCTCACCATAAGAATCAAGGATTCTTTTGGAAGACTGTCATCACCATGTCGAAAGTCACAGTCGGTGAGTACGCAGCTAACATCTGCGCCTGGGGATTCAGAGGCTAATTGAATTGAACAGCCGGAGTGCGTCAAAATGTCCGGGAGCTTCTGGACTACTCCCAGAACAAGAAGAAGCGAAACTTCCTTGAGACTGTCGAACTTCAGATCGGTCTGAAGAACTATGATCCCCAGCGTGACAAGCGTTTCTCGGGCACCATCAAGCTGCCCTCCGTTCCTCGCCCGAACATGAGCATCTGGTATGTGGGACAGCGAAATGAAGGCAACGGTGGCGACATGCTGATGGACGTTTTCTCGTTACAGCATCCTGGGTGACCAGCACGATCTGGACCGTGCCAAGCACCTGGGCATCGACTCCATGTCGGCTGATGATCTTAAGAAGCTGAACAAGAACAAGAAGCTCATCAAGAAGCTGGCTCGCAAGTACGATGCCTTCATTGCTTCCGACTCCCTGATCAAGCAGATTCCTCGTCTGCTGGGTCCTGGTCTGTCGAAGGGTTAGTGATTCCCAATCCGTGTCAAGATCCCTTGATGCTGATCAACTTCCAGCCGGCAAATTCCCGACCCCCATCTCTCACTCTGACGATATGGCCAACAAGATCACCGAGGTCAAGTCGACCATCAAGTTCCAGCTCAAGAAGGTCCTTTGCCTGGGTGTTGCCGTTGGCAACGTGGCCATGACCGAGGACGAGCTGATTTCCAACATCATGCTGGCCATCAACTACCTGGTCTCTCTGCTGAAGAAGGGCTGGCAGAACGTTGGCAGCTTGGTCATCAAGGCTACGATGTCTCCTCCCAAGCGTCTCTACTAGACTGTTTTAGTCTTGCATTGAATGCTTGGAACTGGAAAAATATACTTTGATGATGAATGTATTTGTCTATAGGTAGCTGGGCAATGAATCTGAATGGACGTTTCATGCCGGCAATCATTTTCCATTTGTCTCGTAAATATCACAGGTAGTTAAAAAGAAAAAAAAAATGATGGAGAGACTCCTGTTAGGCTATAGTACAATACAGTACATGCTGATGATTTGCATCTACTCCATGCCTTCCATTAGCTCCGTCTTGTCCAAAATCATCCCTCTCATCATGATAAACTCCCGCAGATTCTCCCACTCCTCTCCTTCCTCTTCACCTCTCCTATAAGGATCCTTGAAACCCCAGGCCACAGCTATTTTATCAAGAGCGGCACGCTCTTCCTCTCGCAACCATCGTTTTCGCAACGGAATTCCAGATGCCCAAGTCACGCGTTCCATCTGGTCGTTCGAAGTGAAAACAGCAATTAGGCCAAGAGAAGAGGTAAATCCGATGTATGCCAGTGTTCCGGTGAACGCGATCCACATTGCAGTTGAATGGTCCATGGAACTCTGATAGTCCGCCAGCCATGACGCAGCGACATAGGAGGCCAACGGTGCCGCTGCCAAACCTGCCAGAGGTAACGAGGCTTTCTTGAATATTTTGGCTCGGTAAAACGCCGGAGCGCAGAACGTCGTATCAATGATGGCGAGCGCAAGAGACAAGTTCTTCTGCTCCACGGCGACGTCCAGGGCCATGTTAGCAAGTTCCGTGGGTACGGCATTCTTGATGCTTTTCGGATTCTGTGCGCGATACTTTATCGGTGATGTATTCTTCTCTGGAATAGGTTTATTGGCATAGAGCGTGAAGATTTTCGGAAAATAGTCCGCACGCTTGAGTCGCGATTGGATTTTGGTGTACAGTTCCAATGCCTCCTGCGAAATGAAAACCTTTTCATCCAAGAGCAACTCATTGACGAGATTGGAGATTGAATCAGCCACTTGGCGCTCCGTTGTCAATACCTTCGATGCCCGCTCTGCCGAGAGGGCATTTTCTTCGAGGTTCAACAGGGACGAGGTCACGTTGGACTTTGCCTTTGCATGCTCCTCTTTCAATACTTCAAATGACTCGATGATTTGCTGGCATTCTCGTAGTAACTTGACAACCTTTTCATCCGAAGGTACTTCGTTTGAGTCTCGAATTGACCGATATGCCTCCACGACGTCTTTCAGGACCAAGCTTGCGGGAGAGGACCGCCCAGACGATGCATACCGTTTCGAAATCGTGGGGCTTCTATATGCGGTCAACGGCCATTTTTGTGTCCATTGGCGTGTACGAATATTGTTCGAAGTCTGGGCGAGGAGAATCGCTGCGGTCTGTGGACGTCGCGTAATTGATGCGGCGGTCGAAAATCGGCATAATTGGCACACTGGCCCTAATTGTAAAGCACGTTTTGTGCGCATTGTCGAACACTTCACAGCACCGGCACCAATTGTGCCGTTCGTTCGTGGTTGAGTCCCAATGTCGACTTGACGCCGCGCGAGCAGGGCGTCTCGAGACTGCGCTTGATACGAACCACGTGCAAATACAGTACGAGCATGCACCGCCACATTAGTGGCTCAGCCTCGATCAGTACGATACCTAACCTTATCAGGAATCTCAAATACGTAAGGAGATTGTATTTGGGCAAATCTTGCTTATCTTGTCTCGTAATTTACCGTACAATGACGTATCACCGGAATCATACGAGTACGAGCACTCCCGCCTCCTCCAGTGATATGCAGGATGCATCTTGTCACTCTCAACCTCAACAATAGTCCACCGGCCACACGGCGCCTTTAACCTTCTGCCGCATCCTCGAGAAGGGGTGATTAAATAGTCTGATTCCGGTGGATGTGACTGTCCCTACGAAATCAATACCTCCTTCTCTCCGTGACTTCCGTCAGTCGCTCCTTCCTTGACCATCGTCATGCCTGCTCCTCCGCCCCCTCCTCCTCCTCCTCCTCCCGGCATGGGAGCGCCTCCTCCACCGCCGCCGCCGCCAGCGGCAGGTATTCCCAAGCCGCCAAGTGGAAGTGCTCCAGATAGGGTGCGTTATCTTTGCCGTAGCCGATGATATTGGGCTCTCTCAGGTCGTCGTGAGCATCTTGATGATCAGCTGCTAAGGTGATTTCTGTAGAGCGCTCTCATGGCCGATATCACCAAAGGGACTCGACTGAGGAAGACGGTCACCAACGACCGCTCTGCTCCCATGATTGAAAAACCAAAATCCAACGGATCAACGCTCGGTGCCGCTCCCCCGGTTCCAGGTATGCCGAAACCACCCAGCGGACTGGCGCCGCCGGTTCCGTCGGGAAACCGGGCAAGAAGCAGCAGCGATGGAGGATCCGGTGGTCAAGATAGCGGAGGCAGTCCTCTTCCCGGTGCTCCCCAATTAGGCGGACTCTTCGCGGGTGGCATGCCCAAGTTGCGCAGCCGAGGCGGCGTCGATACAGGTGCAAGACGCGATGCATCCTACCTCTCGGATTCAGAAACCAGTAGTTCAACGAAACCGAACTATGAGCCTCCGAAACCTCCGGGGGCGCCACCACGACCGCCGTTTGATGCCGTGAGCTCGTTAGCTGCCAATCTACGCAAACCGCCTCCCACACCAACATCGCGACCATCGTCTATGGTGTCGATGAAATCGACTTCAGATGCGGCGCCGCGCGCTGCTCCACCACCTCCGCCTCCTTCATCAAGACCACCAATTCCCTCTGCCCGGAAGCCGTCTGGCACGGCGCCGTCAGCACCTCCGCCTCCGCCGCCATCTTCCACCAGTCCGGCGCCTGCTTCTGCTCCCCCGCCGCCGCCAACTGTATCTGCACCACGACCCCCTGCTCCTCCCCCGCCACCTCCATCCTCAGCACCACCTCCTCCCAATGGCGCTCCTTCGGTGCCGTCAATAGCCGTGCAAGCTGCACGAAATGCGTTTGGTAGTTCACAAGCGCCTTCCGCTCCTCCTCCACCTCCTCCGACATCTGCTCCGGCGGCACCAGCAGCGCCACCGCCCCCACCCCCGACGTCTCCCCCGGCAGCTCCAACTGCCCCTCCTCCCCCACCTTCTCTGGCACCTCCTCGCAGACCGTCGGCCAGTGGAGGCTCATCTTCATCGCGGCCTGCATCGCAGGAGGACTTGGGATCCAAAATGTCTGGACGGTCTGCTCTCGATCCCAGTGCGTATACTCTCAGCAATGGTGCCTCGATGTCTTCAGCACGGCTGTCCGGACATGGTCCGATACGAATCGAAGACAATCGCTTTAAGTTCCAAGACGAAAGTCTATTTCCTAAGCCGAGACCATTTGTGGGTGGTGTTCGACGATATCGCGCGGGCAGGGGCAGCAGCGTGCCGCTGGACCTGGCTTCATTGGGCTGAAATTCTTTTCGATCAAAAATTGCGCGGATCAATGATCATGTCTTAAGTTCTATTAGGGCGTTTTTGTTTTGTTTTCTTGCATTCCCTTAGATTGAATTTGGGCATACCCATTTTGAAGTTGTGTGTTTTCCCACCTTATCCTCTGTTGCGGTCTTCAATTCGTATGTTCGAAAAATAGACAGGAAGGGGAATCAATACCATTGAATCATGTTTTTAACCTGCCCGACTCTATACAATGTAGTACAATGCAGCGCAAGCAGCAGGTATCGGTATGGCGCATTTCCCAGTCCCACATTGTCGACGCCTTGGGCATATCTCATCCTTTCTCCCGTCACCGGCGCATGCTGATATCGATGCACGCAGCCTGCGTGACCAAAAAAAAAACTCTTGCCCTTGGCTTGACGGAAACCGACCGTCATAAACCCGGATCTCCAATTCCAGATTTTTTCTTTCTTTTTTCTTATCAGACATATCAAGCATAGCCTCCCGTACTCCCCGCCAGTAATCATGGATTCTTCGTTCCGCGAATGACCTCGCCCTTCACCTTGGACCAGTCTATTTGGGAGTCTATGGTTTCATCCACCTCGCCGCAGATCACCACGTTGTCGCCTCGAATCAAATACAAGCCATGTTCGATCTGGGAGCTGGGCTCCGGGTCATCCGGCGTGCGGATGATGCGCTCGACGGTCTCCGACAGGACGAGGTTGGTGAGTTGGTCGGTGGAAAGGAGGGTGCCGAGCAGTGTGCGGCCGTCCACGGTGATGACGAGGACTTTCTCTACAGGTGGCATGTTAGTTAGCGACCAGAATAATACAGAGTAGATAAGCATTCGGTTGCTGTACTGTTGACGTATGAGCTTAGAGACATGGTGAAATCGAGGAGAGGGTTGCGGAAGTAGAACGGACGAGTTTAAGACCAGAGCCGACCTGTCACCCCGCGTCACACGAGGGCACAGGCAGTGGTTAGAGGCGCGGGAACGAGTTTCATGAAATGACGGAGAGAGCGGCGAGGTAGAACCAAGAAGAAGAGGGCTCTACTGTGTCAAAGTGCGCAGTGTTTTGAGGGTGGAATCGTGTTTTCGTTCCGCGAGGAGTTGAAAGTATGTAACGAATAACGGTTCTTGAGATTACCATACATGGATTGCTGTAACTTACTCGTTCTTTCCTAGCCAAAGTAGGGAATTCACTTACTTAAAGCGGGTTGGAGGTAGAGTCGCAGCCAATAGTATTGATTTCTCGAAGTGTTTTGATCCACGTAATTTCCGTATTTGTCGATTATCTGAATCTGCCCACCGCTGATAAGTTGATCTGATGTCAATCGCTCCACAGGCCATAAAAGAGCTGGGAACATCAGCAGATTGAACACATCTCTACTCGAACATTCTCTACTGGTGTCTGAGAGCTCCTGTCCGCGTCAGTCGAATGGCAATTATAAGGAGAAGCTGGATGGCAGCGGAATTGACTTTTTATCATCTTCCCGTCCGTATACACGGCCTTGAAGCAATTGTGTCATAGCATTAGGTTCTTCAATGTCGAAGCCGCTCGAACGCAATTGAATCCTTAAGAGGCTCCCACAGGGCATCACAGATTGCTGGCCTATGCCGGAGCTAGTTGATCTTCTTTCCCTCTGGCCTGTTGTGTCCGTTCTCGCCTCACACCTCGGCCTGGGAGATCTTATCCAGCTCGCTCGGGTCAACAGCGAGTACCGTGCCGTGCTCCATGGATTTCCTCCGCCAGCTCCACGGCGAGTAGAATTGGCGAGCCCAGATCAAGGCGAGAGACCGCAAGCGGTGCGAGAGGATCTGTTCATCGGTCGTCATCAGACACCGTTATGGAATCAACTCAAGGCCCGTGCCAATCTGGATTGTACGGAAGCAATGCACTTTCAGGGAAACACAACGGGTCTGTGCCGGTACTGTTCGATGCCTGTATGCATGACATGTATTGTGCGGGTAAGTCGGAGCCACCTGACATTGTACTTCTTTTGAAGGAAGAAAGAGTTCCGTTGACTCTTGTCCATAGGCATCCTTTGCACATCCCTTCAATGTCTGGCGTTCACGCACCGGTTATCTCTGCATCGATTGCTGGACAACGGGCAACCCGCACAGAGATCGCACCTACCGTCAAGCTCCTGAGAAGCGTACATCGTACAATTCTCCTCCCGGTAAAGGCGACTTTTGCCGCTGCAAAGTGAATGACGGCTGGCTTTGCTGGCGGTGCCGCCAATTTCAGGTGCGGGATATTCTCTTGCGCCGACATCAGTGTGTTGGCGAGGCATGCAGCAACCCGGTAGGGCCGGGTCGGGAGCAGCGCTGCATCTGTTTGTGGTGTGATTTGCCTATTCAGAGGTTCGTTTCTCTAAAGGCGAAACAATCGCTGTGACGAGTTGGCCAGTTTCTCACAGGACATCCTCGTGATTGATTCATCGGCCTGGCCAACTGCTGGCAGATCTACATGCCTTAATCATAGGAACATTGAACAGAACAGTGGTATCAATATACGTCTGAGTTTACGCGGATGATAATAATACATCATGATCCTTGCCGAGGAAATAACCCAACTGTTCGCCAATCGGTACACCTTCCTCCTTTTGTACTCAAGTCCAGCCTTGGATTCTGAGATGATTGATTGAATGGCACCCCATTGAAAGCCGGGAACAACCTGAGAGCAGCCGATCAAGACAAGCATTATTGTAATGGATGTTCCGCAAACAGGAATCGAAACAAGGGCGTAAAACCAGAGCTCATACATCATCCAGCATCATGCCAAATTCAGTACACCTTTTTCTTCTCATCCACGCTGATAGTTCCTGGGCCCATGTTGACAAGAAGGAGGAGACCGCCACTGTACAAAGATATTGTTAGAATGGAAAAATGAAAGAAACACGAGGTCGGGCTGAACATACACAATGGATAGAACCTGGAAGAAGTCGTACTTGGCAAAGTCCTTGTTGGGATGATTCTTGTGTAGCTGTGTTCATGTGAGTGAGAGCTGTGCCAAACGATGCTGCGGAGCAACGTACCGTCCAGAAATTGTTGACCAACACGTTGAACACACTCAACAGGATGACCAAAATCACGGCACTCATCTTCGCCTTGAAGCCAACAACCACCATCACGCAGGCAATGAAGCCGAAAATACTGACAATTACTCGCCAGACGCTCCATTGACCCGCAAACACGAATCCGATGAACAGGAAGATCAGCAGCACACGTCCAGCCAGCTGCACGTACATCTTCCGGTCCTTCTCGTCCAGTTGCGGTAGGCCTGCTGGCATGTACTTCTTCCGCACCCAGGAATCCGAGAGCACCATCAGGAGACCACCGACAACGCTCAGATTGCGCAGGAAGAAGTTTAGGTCGAAGATCAGACCATAGCCCAGAGCCTGTGTGACGACGACCGCCAAAAGACCGCTAACAGCCTGCACCGAGCGTTTCCGCGTAATGACGAGGAATGAGCAGACAAGCATCGTGACCACGTTAAAGATCAGGAAGAGGTGCGTGATTCCCCAGGGAACTATCATCCGTCAATAAGTTCAGAAAACATTAGTTAGACGAGTCGCAAAATGAATCGCTATCTATTCCTGCATTGGGTGCCCTACTGTGTCGGTACGTCCGCAGAAAATACAGCTGGTCGCTCCATTGCGTGATGATCCGCAGCGAGTCTTCAAGGAATGTCACGACGATCAGAAATCGGCCGATTGCAGGAACATATCTAATCAATATCCACAGAACCGTCAGTCGCTGTCAATTCCACCTCTTGCTGCGAATAGGCCCTCGACAAAACATACGGTTTGATCGGATCGGACAAAGTATCCAGCCAATCTTCAATCTTGCTGGTCTGCTCACGGATGGCGTCCAAGGGAGACGGATCGCTCGTCGCATCTGCTCGATGGGGGCTGCCAAAGGGATTCTGATGGCCGAGGTTGTAGCCAGCGGTGCCGCGTATTTGAGCCATGACTGCGGGAACCGCGGTGGTTGCTTTTGTTTAGAGTCGTTGTGGAATCACAAGAATCAGAGGCACAGCTCCGCAAACAAATGCCGGAGACAAGTGTATGGTCGTTCAACGGCCGGGGTTCAAGAGTATACCTGGAGGAAAAAGTAGGAAAAGAGGGAGAAAAGCTAAAGATGTTGAGCTATGTAACCAAGGACTTGTTCTGACGTGAATCTACGGAATGGTCAAGCTGGCCTCATACCTCGGGGCTCGAAGCGGAAATGCCCAAAAGGACACGATTCGTCGGTTTGATCGACGGTTCGCTTATGTAATCACTAGGAACGGTGGCGTCTATCCGAATACGGTTTAGTTGCCAGGACACCTTAAATCCCCAGACCCAAAATAGGATCAAATCCTCGGTGTACCACTGTACCCTGGCCGGAGGGGTAGGGTCCACGAACAGATTGTAACCTTTGAGTAGGATTACAGAACCCGGTGCACCACTGGTGATTAGTGTAGTGTGTTGGATTTACTGTACAGTAACGGCCTACGGAGTAGATTAGCGATTTCATGTATTATATGATGTACATGTACGAAGTACTTCTTGGTAAGCAAGGTACATCGTAACTGCGCGTGTAATTATCGTTGAATCATCGACTCTAGGAATAGGGAATCGAAGGGTCTCTCCCTGTCTGCAGACCATCCTCAGGGCCCAAGGGGACTACATAAGACATGCTTTCAATGCATAGCATAAATGGTATAGACCGCCTTGCTCGCATCATTCCACCACACTGGCTCATACTAGCATAATACCACGAGAATATATGTATTTGCAGGTGGTCGAGTGGTTTCCTTCCAAAAACTGCTGTTGGAATGGCAATCCAGAGGTCTGGTCATATCTCAATCAGTAAGTTACATACACTGCCAAAGGGAATAGCTGATAAGTTACAGAGAGTAGGTAGTCAGCGAGAAATGTCTCAGTCAGAGCATCGGAGAAAGGAAAACCAGAAAAGCAGACACCAGGAGGACCAGAGTACAAATTTTGCTGGCCGGTTCAAATCTAGTACAAGCAAAACTGAAACAGGGCGAACATAACGGAGACAAGTTGGCAAATAACACAGAGTCACGGAAAGAAATAAGGGTATGTCGAGTCAGAGGCGCGTGCTGCAAACAATCCCTGGCTCGATAAGAAACTTTTCCTTCCACCAACTTATTCTCGCCGTAGAGACAGAATATGCGCGTGGAAATGAAACCAGGCATTCTCTGCTGAATGCAATCATAAGTGCAAAGAAGAAAGCCGGGCCATAGAAAACACAGTCAAGAATCGAAACACATGGCATGCATCATGCGGCCCAGTCGGAGTCAAGCGGATGACCCTTCACTCGAGCGTCTGGAATAGGTATTCTGGCAGGGGTGACAGTCTTCTTTGGTGCCGTCCGCTCAGTGCTCGACTCGGCACCAGCGGCAGGCGTATCAGACGCGCTGCCATCGGCACCGCCATCTTCAGTTTTGGTAGACTTCTTCTTGGCCTTCTTAGATGGCACTGTGGTCCAGTCATCGCTGGACTGCGAGACTCCGAGAATCCGCATTTGCTCCTCTTCTGGAGGCAGGTTCTGAGTCCATTTATTCGAAGACTCAGATGGCTCCGGGTCGAACGTATCCAGAAGAGGAACGTTGGCGGCAGCAGAGACACCGTTGACCTTGGCTTCTGACTGGGTCGCTTTCCAAGCGTTTGTGGCAGGTGCACTTTGAGCTTTTTTGGCCTCCTTGCGTTCCGCCTCCCGCGCCGTATGAAGCTGTTTTTCGAGAAGCCGGCGCCTTTCTTTCTCGCCCTCTTCAATAAGCTGTTTCTGCTCCTCATTCTTCCGCCGATTCTGGCGCTGCTTCTTCGTCTCCGCAGGTTTCTTGGTTGTTTGCTTCGCCTGCTTCGGCTTGGACTCCATAGATCCCGTCAATCGCAGAACGGAGGCGCCAGGTGCTGGCTTCTCCAACATATCGGAAACGTCATCCTTCGAGGGCAGATCACTGGATGACAGATCGTCGTCCGCATCGGCTCCGTTGGTAGAGAAACGCCCAGAGATCTCGCTGCTGCCGCTTTCAGGCGCATTGGCGATGGGCGTTGTCCGGATACGTCGCTCTTTGTTCTTGGTTTCGCCAACCGACACGCCAGTCCGAGCTGCGGCGAGCTGCTTCGCGAACTCCTTATTATCGACGTCGGTCTCCTCGCCGGTAGTGTACACTGGAGCGCTCTGCGCCGGCTTGTCCTCCGCTTTCCGGGCAGGAGCGGATGAAGCCCCGGGCGACTTACGGGGCTTCTGTTTCTTTTGTTTGGGAGCCGCCGAAGTAGTCTCGTTCTTTTCTCCGGCTGGTCGAACCGGCGTTCGACCTTTCGACCGCGACCCTTCTGTATAATACCATCCTAATCCTCCAGCGACCACCAGCACGATGGCCCAACTCAAATAGGGATTCATGGTGCCTTCGGGACGTCAGCGCAGCCCGTTGGCAAGGATTCCTGGGAGCAATGCGATCCCAGGGACGGGGTGGGAAGCGTTGAGAAGGAACGGAGCGGCGAACGGTGGTGGACGCGCCGATCTGACCGCGGAAGCAGCTCAATGGCGACAAATCGTTGGAGGACGAGGTTTCTGGCTCACCGCATGGGAAACGAGTCGTTGACCGCAAAAAGCCAACGAGTTCTGTCGCTGGTCGCGTCGACTTGAGTAGCGGGGTGGCGTGGTTGGAGGATGGATGCAGGGGCTTGGGGTTGCTTAAGATGCCAGATGTCCTCAGCGGCTCAGGGGAGAGGGGCCCCCAAGCTTGGGTCCAATTGCGATTCTGGACGTTACAGTGCAGAACACGCAACTATGATTCGCCTTTCACACCAAGCCAATGCTTGATGCGAGGCAATATTGGACTTGAAGAAGAGACAAGCAATTAAAAATCAATGCTGTGGTGTCAAACTCTGACCGAGTGCGAGCCATAAAAAGTCGGAGTTTAGGCCTGACACCTCCAATATGTAATCCTTTAAAATCTATTCTAGGTGAACAAAATTCAAGAATTGGTCTGGCCAGGCTCTTTGGATTCCCATATAGAGAACGGTCAATGATTCTTGCATTACTCACTCTGTACAATCTGAGTTCAACAGATGATTTCCGCGGCCCTCGCTGGAGAAAAAAAAAACCACAATGAATGATTGGAGAGATCAGCCATAGACATTTAGGTCAAATACCACATGCTTGCGCCATGCTGGTCCCAGGAACAATGGTATGTGCACGCAAAGAATGGATCACACAATTAATTTTCCATGTACGAAATACCCGTCCTATTCCTTCGATAGGAGCCATATCCAGAAAGCAAGCAAGACAGGAAGCTGGCCGATGAGTTCTGAAAGGCCTCCGGCCAGTATTTAGCTTTAGATGAGTTCTGAAAGGCCAAGTCGAGAAACGGAAAATTTCCGTCACGTGAATTGGATGGGCTCTTTGAACAATGATTGGCAATCCCAATCACATCCAAGACAACGTGTCCGAGTGGTTAAGGAGACAGATTAGAAATCTGTTGGGTTCGCCCGCGCATGTTCGAATCATGCCGTTGTCGACATTTTTTTTTTTCCGTTTCCCTTTCTCTCAACGCCGTCTTAGCGCTTCGTGAGCGCTGAGAAACTGGCTTTTTGATCCGCATTTTCCCCACGGAGAAAAACCCGTACAATGTAACCTTGTGAGGTTGTGGATATAGCTCATATATCTGATCTTCTACGCCTCGGTACTTTGCGCTCTCTCGTAGGTTTTGCAAATACAACGGAAGTAAATCCCATAAATATTGACAAAAAAACTTCAACTCTCTTGACTTTGGCCCCAACTGGTGAATCTGTCTTTACTTTGAGTGACTTGACGTCATGGCCAAGGCAAAGCTCATCATTGATACCGACCCGGTATGTTATCTCGGTGCCGTGCACCTTGAGCGTTAAGAATGTCTAATCAAGATTCAGGGTATCGACGATATTCTGGGCCTCCTTCTCGCTCTTAGCTGGGCGCCGGAAGACGCCGAAGTGTGTCTCATATCCCTCACCTTTGGAAATGTTGAAGTTCAGAGGTAGTATCAACCACACATGGTGACCTTTCTTCACCATAGAAGTGTTGGTATAACAATAATGACTAACAATGACATGCAGTTGCCTGCGAAATGTGGTGTCCATGCTGCACATCATCCAGCGGGAAATGGACTGGCGCAAGAAGCACGGCAAACCCGCGGGATTCGATGTATTGAGAGCCCGAAAGCCCATCATTGCTGTTGGTGCAGAGCACCCGCTGGATGACCAGAAAATGTTGGCCGACTATTTCCGTAAGTGTCAATTCAGCGGCTCTCAGCTCAGTGTGCTCTGCGGACGGCAGGCGCTAACAATCAAAGATGGCAAGGATGGTTTGGGAGGTATCCATAGCACTGTAAGTGACCCGGTGCGTACACCAAAGTTTCCTGACAAGATTTTTGACACAGTCAGCACCCGCATCTCACTCCTAGCGAGACTTGGGAGCACTTGTTCGATCCATCAACCGATGGCAATATCATTGAACCAGTTCCAGAGGGAGATGACCGCCTTTTCATTGCCTCTAAAAGAAGGGCTCACGAAGAGATCTTGCGGATTCTGCGTGAAAACGACCCCGGCACTGTCACAATTGTGGCATTGGGCCCCCTGACGAACCTTGCGTTGGCAGCCGCTGAAGATGTCGAAACTTTCCTCCGAGTTAAGGAAGTTGCCGTTATGGGTGGTGCGGTAAACCAGCCTGGAAATGTAAGTCAGTGTTTACTGGGATCACAGGCTGGAGTTGGAAACTAAAGAAGATCGACGCTTAGGTTACCCCCGTCGGTGAATTCAACGTATACGCAGATGCGGTTGCTGCAGCTCGCGTGTTTGCATTGACCTCGCCAAACCCCGCTACAACCCTGCCTCCTAGCAGAAAGTTGAGTCCCTATCCGGACGGGCTGAGCAAGAGGCTTGCCTTGCGTCTTTTCCCATTGGACATCACCCATCGGCATACAATTTCGCGCGGCGAATTTGAACGTACAGTCAAGCCGCTTCTTGAAGCAGGTTCTCCTCTAGCGGAATGGGTGGCCGCTTTCATGAGCCACGTTTTCCTTACCGTAGAACGCCTCCATTCAGGCCCCGGAGGGGATAAGACGGTGATGGAACTTCACGACCCTGCAGTGGTGTGGTATGGGTTGACGGCGGATGATCCACGTTGGACTCCGACGGCGACGTCGCCGGAAGACATTCGTATTGAGTCGTTCGCACAATGGACTCGAGGCATGTGTGTCGTAGACCGGCGCAATCGACGTGTGACTTCCGAGGTTCAGGAGTCTCACTCTGATCATGGGTTGTGGTTGAGCCGTCACTCAGGGAACCGCATCGTGCGGATGGATGGCTCCCCAGGGCCTGCTGACTTAGGAAAGATCATTCTGCAGAGGGTGTTTGGTTTAGAGTGATCATTATATCTACCTAGGTAGGTTGCATTCATAGACGGCGTGATAGAACTCATCAATTATGAAATACTTGAACTTGCTCCCATAGCACGCCATATAGACTGGACGTGCACATTGGAATGCATCAAAAATGCAAAATAAAATACCTTTGCTAGAAACTTGAAAAAGTACATATTTCCAGACTGCAGGTTCTAGAGTTGCCCGTCAGATTTGTCAAACTGAACAGGCATAGGTTACCTGGGCAGCCGAGTTTGCAACTCATCCTGCTCCGCCTTGCAAGGCTCGATCCATGCGACTTCATGATCTATAATTTCCTTCCGGTAGTCCTAATGTCCTTAGAGAAGAAGAAGCCGGTCTGACAAGTCTCTCGGACGCATGATATTTGTGTCGAGTTCTCACCATTTCTCAAAGCATTCCGATATATGTTCCATTCATCCGAAATCCATCATAGAATGTGCTGCGTCGACCGGCCACGGGAGGAGGAGCAACATCAGTACATTCAATGGTTGATACTCGGGTCGCATCAGATCATAACGAATGAGAAGATCCTTAGAAATCGGATACTGTCGTAACATCGCAATAGTCGCTTCTTCGCTGGGGACGATTGATGGACCCTCAGAGTGTCTCCTATGGACTACTGAACATTCAATGAATGAATCATGGAGCAGTCTCGAGCATGCATTCTTCCGAGCCCACAGTGGACTGATGAGGCTGCGTGAGGTCAGGATTGGCTTTGATTGGGCCATGGGAGTCTGGGGAGGAAGAGGGATGAAGAAAACGGTTAGACCCTTGGAGCGATGGCAAATTCTTCGGGATTGAATTCAATTTGTACCTTATAATGGGAAATTGCGATAGACTAGATACGAGTCAAGATCAACTGAACAAGCCAATGGAGTCGAACCAAGACCCTTAGTGATTCGTCCCCACGCGATTATTGGCCAGAGGAACGTCCAGGTACTACTGATTTCGGCAACCGAAGAAGTCCCAGAACTGAAAATTGCACCATGCAGAGTTTGATTGCTCTCTTGCTGCTGTCAAACAAATCAGGAGTCGCCGTTGGAGTGGCACATGTTAGTCTGGAGTGGACGAAAGGTCCAGCTAGGGTTGATCACAAGATAATCCCGACAGGTTCATGAGCCTGGCCAATCACCGACATGGGAACCTCCATGTGCTTGATTGCCCTATCGGACATGGCTGCTGCGTACCTTGTAGGTCACCATCCGCCAGCACGCGACACCTTTTTCAACATGGATGACCAGGAGGCACTGCCCCGGCCTCCCGTGGGTGGTAGTCTCTTTTCAAGACGCTGTCGCACTCTGAGTCGCCTGCGTCGGGTCGTCATCCAGAGGCCTTTCGGTGAAGGACGAAGCTAAAAGCCCCATCTTTTTTGGAATCTCATTCCCTCCCGTGATGGCGACAGCGACGCCACGCGCCCCAGCGCCATTGACACCGGCAATGTCAGGCGAATCGGTGGATGGTGATCGCTGCGGAGTTGACGTGCCCGACTCTTCGTTTTCATTGCCTCCAGCTGCTCTGAGTCCTGGTGATGGGATCACGCAGAAAACTCGGCGTGCTGCGCCAAAGAGCTTTAATGCGTCTTATGTGCCGGTGTCGCCTACGTCTCCTAATCCAATGGAGCTCGATCTCGGCTCCGACATTGGGACTGTCGCCCATGCTGGGACCAAGCGACCACTGGACGAATTCAACCTGCCACCGCCGCCAACCCGTGCCCGCAAAATCATTCAAATGAAGCCCAAGATCGAAAAAAGTCAATCGAAGACGGGGACATCGTCACCATCGTCAACGTCGGCAAAATCCCAGAAAGACGGAAACAAGTCATCCGCCGCGTCGTCGTCGGGCACGAAGAAAAAGCAGTCCAATGCC
The DNA here is from genome assembly GCF_041956635.1 of Thermomyces lanuginosus. Lineage (NCBI taxonomy): Eukaryota > Fungi > Ascomycota > Eurotiomycetes > Eurotiales > Trichocomaceae > Thermomyces > Thermomyces lanuginosus. The sequence continues at coordinate 336,286 of NW_027192341.1, read as the reverse complement.
GCGACTGCCGCCGGCCGGAAGCATGCAAGGAAAACAGCACATAGCTTGATTGAACGAAGGAGACGTTCAAAGATGAATGAAGAATTCAATACGCTGAAAAATATGATTCCTGCATGTCGAGGCCAGGAAATGCACAAGTTGGCAATCTTGCAGGTGAGGAGTCATTCTCATCCTGAAAGATGGATGGTGGTTGATTGGATATCAGGCGAGTATCGATTACGTCAGGTACCTCGAGCAGTGCATTGTTGAACTCAAGGCGGCGTCCAGCCGAACAAATCTAAGGGAACCGCCTTCACCCACATCGCCGGATGTCATGCTGAGGGGGAAGTCCGGCTATGATAACCCTGCAACGACCGAATCATCAGAGCTTAGCACTGGAAGTGAACAGTGTTCGCCGGTCATGTTTCCGAATGACTCTTCGTATGCGCAAAGTAAGCAGGGAAGTGCGGACAATTGCCCTAGTGCTCTTACAAGCCCGAACCTTCCGCCGTCGCGGTCATCTTCGAGTTCTTCAGCTTCGCATCAGTTCATTTGGCAAACCACTAAGCCGCCGTCTTCAGCATCGAATCCATCATCAAACTACGGAGAGCATCGTCACAGTATCTCTTCGGCGATCGAAGCAGATACGGATGCTGATCATGAGGTATCTGCAGCTTTGCTCATGCTTAACCGGGACCCAAGAGGTTCAATAGATTGGCAAAGGCCACAAACTGCGGAAATCGCCGCAACTAGTAACGAGGAGAACGATCCGACAGGTCGACGAGGAAAGTTGGGCCTGAGTGTCAAGGATCTTTTATCGTGATGATTTGATGATGATATCATGTTTGATGGTTGAGTCCGTTCTGCATGGGTTGTGCATGCTAAAAGTAGATGTTTTCTGTTGAGTAGTCCCCGTCTATACCCAACATTGCTGCTATTCACTTGCTCAAGATAACGGAGATGTTTCATGGCGAGTGCCGTTTCGTACTCACTCGAGGAAGGCAAATAGGAATCACGGACCAATACCGAAGGACTTCTTTAACCAGTGCCGTGATATAAGAAGTTCCACGTACGGAGAGGGCATTGGCGTGACAAGTAAGAGGCAGACGGGATGACGCAACCCGAAGGTGAGGAGGGCCATGCACTTAAAGTCTCAAAAGTGACGAGCAAGACCCTCGCGGAACGACAACAGTGAGAGAACGGACGTTCCAGATAAACAAGGAATCGAGAAGAACGTCCAATTGTACGAGTAGGTAGTACTACTACATTGTATGTCAAGAATGAGATGTCGAGCGCGGCAAGGTCTTCAAAGAGAAAGTTGTCAGAGACTGCCTGTCTAGAAACAGACGCTCATAGTGGCCAGCAGCCTGACACAGCACCGAAGGTCCGAGGACTGAAAGAATGTTCAAATGAAACGTGCAAAAATAAAGAAGGGGCGCAACAGTTTAATGGCCCCGATGCCTAGCACTTCAATTTGTGGTCCGAACTGTGACAAGTTTTCTTGGAAAAAGAGCGGCAGCTTGGGTGTTGAATTCGAAGGATGAAGTCATCGATCAACCTCAGTCCACGTTACGTTGTGTGCAGAGGCCGTACGAAATGAGCAGACCATGGAAGGGAACAGCAATGTCGCGTATAGTAGAGCGCCCAGAAGAACCTGTAAACTTGGAAGACACGTACCAAATGAAGGCTCTTAAAATGGACATCCAAGATGATCGCCAAAGAACGATCGCTATATTCATTGCACAGTCATTAGGTCGAGACTGACGTGGTGCGGCTATTTCGTTTCAGGGTATACGTGCCCTAGCGCACGTCTCCAGTTTTTTTTTCTCGTTCCTTTTTGCTAGATACTACATCCAGTATGTTCAATTCAACTCTTGAAACATCACATTACCGAGGCCCTCTCTTCGCCCGCCCGAAGCCACTCTTCCAACTTGGCTCGGTCCCTCACACGGAAACCGATCTTGAATGGTTTCGGATCCAATGTGAGACTCGTCTTTGTTGCATTGGCCTCGAGAGCATCCAGGATTGGGTAATCGGCCGGATCTTTGGGCGGCACGATCTCGAAAGCGCAGATGAGACGCAGGAAAGCCGTGTAAAGTTCGCGATTGGCGAGATGGGCACCGATGCACATGCGGCTGCCTGCGCCGTAACCGTAGTGTGGTGTGCCATCAGTGTCACCCAGATAACGTTCTGGATTGAACGTGAAGGGAGAGTCAAAACGAGCTTCGTCGTAATTGGCGGCATAGGCATTCTGTCTTCGTCAGCAATCTCCTAGCAGCCCAACAGGATGGATTGGCGAGGTCTCACCATGAAAAACGTGGTTCCGGCAGGAATGACAGTGTCTTTCCAAGGAATGTCTTTTGTACTCACTCGAGGAAGGCAAATGGGAATCACGGACCAGTACCGAAGGACTTCTTTAACCAGTGCCGTGATATAGGGCACTTTTTCTTCCTGTAGACATCGCTCCCATGCGTCACCATCGGGATATACTTTGTGGATCTCCTCATATGCCCTTTGTTGAATATGTTGCCCGTGCTCAGACGCCAGGTAGGCCAGGCCGCCGATCAGGTTGCCTGGAACGGTGTCCAGTCCAGCAGAGACCATTGTGAGACAGATCGATTTCACCTCAGCTAATGAGAGTAAGGAAATTTTACTTAGCCTCCATGTTAAACAATTCTTGGGAACGAAGATTCACCTTCGTTAAGCTTTGCTTCTGGATCCTTGAGGATATTCCCTGTGATACAGGGCTTATCTGTTCCATTTGCAATGCGCTCCTTGAGCATTTCCAGTAGTTTCGTCATGTATCTGTCTCGCCTCTCTCGCCAGAGCTTGGCTTGTGTGTCTCGACTGGGCCAAATCCTGAGCAAGGGGACATAGTCTTGCCAGTTATTGCTTGTGCTACGCAAATTGCTGATCTCACGCTCAACGAGGACAATCTCCTTGAGCAGTTCGTCATCAATGTTGCCTTCAATGCGGAATCCATAATTCAGAGTTAGACTGGTGTTGAGCGCGTAACGCTGAAAATAGGGAATCGGATCGATATCAACGGTGCCTCCCTTGGTGTCGTCGAGTAACTCTCTGATGCTCGCCGTCAGCTCTAGATCTATGATCGGCATGTAGCTCTGCACGGCTGGACGGTTAAGAGCCGTCGCGGCGGCCTTTCGTCTCCGCTTGCATGACTCGTCCCACGGCGAGGTTCCGATGGTGAATCCCTGCGAGCTTGAGACGACATTATGGAAGGTATGGAGCGTTGGCCGAGAAATCAGGCTGGACTGGTGAGTAATCCAAAAGTATCTGACAGAGTCAAACGAATTGACAAAGACAATTCGCTAAGACATTCCAGTTAGAAACGACTTGGCAATCATTCTAGAAACAAGAAACAACGGTCAACGGCTGCTCAGATACCTTGTTGCCTAAACGGACTTGGAACACATCGCCATACTTCTTTGCCCACTCCCGTGCTCGCCGGGCATGTTCATCGCCCAGCTGGATGAGATTCCCGAAGATGGGTACCCCCGGTATCTCAGGGAGATTCTTGATTTTGGGTCGGTCCGTTTGCTGGAGTAGCCGCAGCAGGACGGAGACGATCACCACCGAGATAGCGATCGCCAAGGAATGCGATGTGCCCGCCGAGTCGGAGGTCATACTAATTATACAAACGCTGATTGATTTGAGTCTTTGGTACTCTGCAGGATGGCTCAAAAGTTCGTTGAAGAATAATAAGGTAGCCTAGTACACCGCCACGCATTCAAATAAGGCCTGAGAGAGGTACCTGGTGGATGCTACCAGGTTCTTCTGATCCATGCCTCTCAGACGCGTCAACACAGCTTTCCCCATGTTGTATGAAGAATGCAGGGATCTACAAAGCTAGGTTAGTGTCGGACGTCGCAGCCGTTCAACAGCGCCTAGTGGAATCCCGCACAATGCCCCCTCAATTCAGGTCACACCGTCACCCACATTGTGCTATGATTATGAATCAGCACCATGTTGGGCGGAGTCCTTGCACGAGTAGACCGCATTTTTTGATGTTTACCCCCAAAAGCTGGTTATCCTGAATTACACTTTAGGTTAGGCTTCTATTATTATTGAACGATTTCTTGGCCAAAATGCCGCCGAGCCATCCAGGGACCTGGAAGTACTCCGTCCACGTTCAAGTGGGAAGACGATCCTCGCCATGGCCAATTGGCACGCACTACGTCATTGTCTAGCGCCGCTAGCTCCTGTAGGTGTCGGCCTGAAGGGAACGTGAACCAGGGCGGATCTGCATCCGAACCTCAGTTCCATCAAATGAATGCCCAGCACGGGACGGCATGCCGTTCGGTCCGAACAGGCAGTGAGATAGATTGAACCCTTGAGAGTCTTCACAGTGGGAGTGGTGCCTGTGGCGAACACGTCTCAAAAAAGAGTCACGAAAATTCCATGGTGATAGACACGGCCTCAGGCCAACTGGCGGGGACCATAGCCTAAGGGCCAAGGCCCAAGTGAGTGAAGTGACAACAAACGGAGTCAAGTCCGTGACTCCAATCCGATAGCCTTCTCCCTCTCCACATTTCACTGTTCTATGACTTTTACGCTTTCTCGGCCACGGGCCAAATTCCCCAGAGTGGTGTTTTGCTCGTTCTGGGCCTCTTCTAGCCTCGTGCTCCATTTTGTCAGGGAGCCGCCACAAGCTCCCGAAAATCTCATCCACTTCCCCCCTGTCGTGATTGGGCGGGGAACCATCACTGATGGCGAATATAGTAAGTCACTAACCCCATGGAGTAAATGATCCCAATTTCAGTAACTCGCTGTTGCCGACTGCCGAGCATGCTGTTCAATTCGGGATTACCGGTCACGGGACCGGTGAGCCCTCTACGAGTATATTTGCTACGGCTCTTCCCTCCTTCGTGAACGACGTGAAGATTTCCTCTCGCCCGGTCAAAGACGAATCCCACCAAGATCTCGCGCAACGCAAACACCTCCTGCATGGCTTTACTCGTGTTCACATCCAATTGTGACAATACGACAATGCTGGATCGTCCTGTTCTTCCACTGGCGGGCATTGCTCGTTTGCGGCGCCGCCTCTCGCTCAAGAGCTACCGCGAGAGGGAATTCTTGAAACGTGCAAATCGTTCGGCACGTCCGTTGACGGAGAAAAACATTGATATGTTCTGCATTGTCCAAGACCAGCAGGATGCTCGCATGAGACGGGCTTCCGATGTCTATGTGGCTGAGTGGCTGCAGAAACTGCCATGACTGTATGTTGTCATGGAGTTTAAACACAAGTCGGACGGATGGCTGACAGCAGACGTTAGGAAGATCGTTGTTCAATGCGAATCAGTCAATCGCCGCGCCATGGTGAAGCATGGCGGTAGGCAGGACGTGCGTGCGATTCCATGCGTGCCTGGCATCTCGATCGGCATTATGATCATGACGGAAGCACGATACCTGCGGGCATCTCTCTATTCATCCATCGAGCCTATACATCTCGCGAGATCCAACCTTCTACATGACCGAAAGATAGGATTCAACAGAAATTACCAGCGGGTGGTTCGAGACATCATTCATGGACTGGGAATGTCAGTCTACCATCTGCAAAGCGAGGGCACTGTCGGTAAGTTAACTACTTTGTCCTTGATACCCCAGTCTTTCCTCGTCGATCTATCGGCCGAACGCAATTTCCGTAATTTGGAGATTCGGTTCTGACTGGGCGACGGACAGGCCTCTACAGAATTTGCTCAGATTGTCTGATAGAAGCGGAGGGCTTGCTGGCGAGACCTCGAGTATCGAACATGGCATTACCTGATTGACGTTACGTTGAAACTTGCGCATCCTCGAAATTTTCTCATCGCCAGTCAACGTTTGCTACGTCAACTAGTCCTAATGCTAATCACTGAGATGGACGCCCAAATGAGGGGACAATACAGTCACTCAGTAATTGCCGTGATGAATTACTAGTGCTAAATGTATTGCACGTTCCTCCAAAGCCACCACCAAGCGAACTGGTGCTCAGAATAAGCAAAGCATCTCATGCAAATGCACTGACCGCGGAAAAGTTAAAGTTCGAGAAAGATCCAAAACCCTAAATTCACCGACTAGCCCAAGAACGTCCAAGGGAGGACGGAAAACGACAGGGATTATTTTGCCCCGCGCATGACGCAAGTCGATCAAACCCCCTTCTGACAAGCCATATTTCCCCATCCCAAACTGTCTCATCTCGATCCTTTTTTTACTATGCCCGCTCGCGCCACCATTCCCGGCGGTAGCCGCTCATCTAAGAAATACCATACAAAATTAGTTAGATCGTTACATCTGACAAGGGTTTTAATAACACGGATATGCGGATCGATCTACCACTTTAATTGTTTTGAGGGGCAAAACGGCCAATTTTGGCCACTTCAACAGTGCGCTAGTGTTCCAAAAAATTTTCCCCCCCTCCCCCTTCCTTCGCTAGCATCGCGAGTTATTATCGTGGTTGTTCCCATTGTCCCGATCGCTTTTGATTCGGGGACAGTTGGGGGGGAGCTTTGACCCGTCAGGTCGAAAGCAAAAACAAAAACGTGGTGCATGTGTCCTGTCTGATTCGAGCCTAAATGACGATCAAATCGCGTGGCCCTATCGGCTCGGTAAATTTCACTGAATTCAGAAGGTCTGGGGAAGGTTATTTACCGATGTTTCCCGCCGGATCTCCATCATACGTTCATCAGACGGGCCTATGTATTTTCCGGTCTTTGCGGGATGGTTTCTATTGAGTAGCTGCATGCGAGCGAGATCGGATGTTGCAAATGGAGGGCCAGTGGCGAAGGTGCTGCAGCGACAGTTTTACGGTTCATCAGATATCCGAATAATTCTCTCCAGCCAGAACGATCGAGCACGCAGCGATTACTGGAAACTTATATGTTTACAGTATGCACTGTGTTATCGAAATGCTTACGACCGAGGATTTGGTAACCTGTTATGGGAATCGATATGAAAGTAAGGTAATTGTCATCGAACTTAAAACATATCTTTGGCGACTCGTCGGCGATATCGCTATGCATTTTATTCCATCGAGTTCGAAAGAGATACAAAAGACGAATATCGGCACAACTTCGGCGAATTGTGGTTTTCGATTCGACGTACGAGGAATGAATTTTACGGCAACGTATATCCGCCGTCGATGATTAGGTCAGCTCCCGTCATGTAGCTTGACGCATCCGATGCCAGAAAGACGTAGGCCTATTGGCAAATGGGTTAGCAAGAGCCATTCCAATTGCTCAGAGTCGGTTCAGAAATGTTACGTACTCCCTTCAGCTCGTATGGGTCTGCCATTCTTCGTGCCGGGATCATCTCCAGCCACTTCTCCCGCCACTCCTTGGGGTGATGGTCGAGGATGTCGGTGACAATGTAGCCGGGCGAGATGGAATTGACACGGCAAAAGTCGATCCATTCCACGGACAAGCTCTTCGCCAGATGGACAACAGCAGCCTTGGAAGTGTTATACTGCATAGGTTTGTTAACTACCAAATCTAATTCTTTCCCGTCAGATATTCAGTGCTTACCGCTGCCTGTGTCTGCGGCACATTCACCAAGTTGGCGCTGACCGAGGCCGTGAAAATAATACTTCCTCGACCCTGCGTCTTGAACACTTTTGCCGCGGCTTGCGCAGTGTAGAAAGCGCCGTCGAGATTGATGTCCATGATCTTGCGCCATTGCTCAACGGTGTAATTCTCCGCGGGAATGTTCGACGTCACACCTGAGTTCACAACGGCGATGTCGAGCTTGCCAAAGTCCTGAACGACCTTGTTGATGGCAGCTTCGATCTCTTGTTGGTTTGCGACATTGGCCTTGTAGGCGCAGACGGTGACATTGTTTTCTTTCGCAATCTCCGCGGCCGTTTGCTCGGCGGTTGTCGAAGAATTGTAGATCAATGCGACCTTTCAAAGGCCGACGTTTTGTTAGCCGCTAATTTGACCAAGGTGTAGAATCATCTCCTAGGACAAGGAGTACAAACATTTGCTCCTGCTTCAGCCAAACCCTTCGAGACCTCCAAGCCAATTCCACGTGCACCGCCTGAGGATATCCTTTGAGCATCTTGACGCTGGAACCAAATTGGCGTGCGATGCGATCACCTACCTGTAACGACTGCGACCTTGCCGGAGAGATCAAACAGTTTCGTCACGTGTTTGTTCTCTGGTTTGTAAAGCACCATCTTGAAGCCTGCTTGATTTGGACCTGGCTTTCAACTTCTGAAGGGAAGAAACGATGCAGTTTACGAGTGAAATCGAGGTTGGACTCTTAACTTTTGATGGATCTCTGGACTCGACATTTATCCGGTGAAGGACCAAACCCGCAGAAATAAGAAGCTATTAACTTATTCCTCTGTCTGCTACCGGTATACGTACGTAGTGGGGCACGAGGAATCAGAGCAAGAAATGAAGGAGGGGCTCTTCCCCAGGCTTGGACGGCATCGGGTCGTTGATGTCCCGTTGCAATCGGATGGTCCTCCGAGATACTAGTAGTATTCCCGGTTCAGTAGGTCCCGTAACTGCGGTGACCATCAGTGACGTCTTTTGTCGGTGCATTTCACTTTCAATGACTTTGACTCTAGTTGGAGTAACTGATAACTATCTGGTGGGTAAATTCATGCTGCATTTGTCTTCTTGCCACAAACTTACTTCCGCATCAGATCAATTTCATGATGGTGAGATCATAAGCACATGTTAAGTTGTGGCCGTGTGCGCTAGACCAACTCTTATGATAAAAAACGGAATGATCATTGAAGCTCTTGGCCTGTTGGCCTAATGGTAAGGCGTTGTCCTCCTACTTGTGGACTTGCTTCATGGGCAAGTTCATCGCGAGACAAAGCATGTGGGTTCGAGTCCCATACAGGTCGGAAATTTTTTGTCGACTTTTTTTTACCGCGTCTTTCCTCCTAACTTTTTTTTTTTTATTCTGGAGCATGTCCTATTCAACAGCATTAGTTCGCCTCAAAATGCCACTAGTTCAGAATGCAATGTATAACCATCCAACTGCCGTATTGGTGTTGGTTGAATCTCAACTTCACGGCAACCTCACCAGTGTCCGTTGTTAGATCACCGATTCCATACCAAAGTCCTTATAATATACAAGATGATCCCCATTGACCGCACCATACTTATTTCCAGGTTACACGCCAACATCAGTATTAATAGACTCATTCTCAGTCATCATTGTAAGTTTATCTGATCCCAGTGTCCTATGACTCCTACATCGGGCTTCTTCGTCAATGTGTGCGAAGTACGTTGAATGGTAGCAGAAGGTGCCCGAGGCATCACCAGAATTCGGTCAGAGAAGTTATCAGCCTGTTTTTGGTCCGCAGTCGTCAGGGATTCGAGATCAAAGAGATCTTGTATTCTTTTCCGGCTCCAAGATCTAGCCAGTAAACCCATTTGTTTCAATCGTCGTCCTGCCGTTGCGCTTCCGATATTGCCTTCATAATTCTTGTGGTTATTCTGCGTGCCATAACCTTGTCTAGGCTGCTGCTTCTGCGAGGCTGATTGCAGAGACGCGATGTTTCCTCTTCTGTCATGCAATAATTGCTTTCCGAGGCGTTTCTTCGGACGCTGACTTCCCAGGTATATGACTGCGCCGGCCGACAATGTGAGTAGCACAATGGTCACAGCAACCATGAAGAGCATTCTCGGTTCTTGTTTCCATTTGGCCATGCAGCGGCCATTTATAAGCCCCATAGTATGTTTCGGGTGGCCGACATCGCAAGTCCCTTTCATAGTCAAGTCGTTCCTTCTCTGCTTTCTATCGCAATTTTCATGAATTTGATCTGAGCGATGGATCAGGACATCATAGGCCTCGCGATAAAATTTGGAAGGATCACTAGAGCACCTCGACTGAATAAAGAATTGTACCATGCCCGATGGCGGCTTATTGCATGGCACAGGTAACAGACGATGGAATGGATTAACCAAGGATCCGGGCACAGACGGCAAGATAATTATTCGCCGTTTGTGCGAGAAGAACAGAGGTTGATTATTCATATGCAGCAGCGTGCTTAGAGAATTAAGCACCATTTGACATTCCCGTAAGCCGTCAGCTGTATCGTCGAGAGTGAAATTGTCATATATGTGAGCGGCAAGGTCAGCAGTGTCATGACAGAGACAAAACCCCAGGCGCGACCGGCTATCGAAAGTCAAATGTGCTATAGAAGAGAGTCCATCAAGCACAGTTCTCTTGGAATTTTCTGTCGCGCTCTGAAGAGCAACAGCGGACTGCCAGGCGACGAGAGAAAGCGCTGCGATACCCCAAAACCTGATGGAAGCGAGTCTGTGTGGGGAGCACATTGACGATGCTGTTGATTGTTCATGCAATGATGGAGTATTGGATGCATTGGGGGGACTCCATAATTATTGACTGATATGATGATGATGATACTGGGCTTGCGAACGAGCACCATCTTGTATTTCCTCTGGGGGAAAGAGCAAACCCGCATCTCAAGCTTGGAAAGTAGCAGTTTCATGCCGCCAGACCTTTCTGCGCTTTCTTCTCATGAAGAAGACGATAGCAGATTGGTGATAAGAGCCATCCACAGCAAGTCATGGCTGGAGTTGCCCTCGCGACAGCAGGATTCCCTGTGAACAGTCTCATTATCGTGCTATGTTTCCAGCAACAGATTTCAGAAGACTTCTCCAGTTCATAGTTTGCGGCTCCCAGCGTGATAATGTAACTCCCCTGCTTTTCTCACGCACGTAAGATCCGTTAATCTTGAGCAGTCGATTACCTTATTTTTCCATTGTATGCGAAACCAGTGACCATTATTTGGGATGCATCGTCTTCGAGATCTGGCATGGTACTCGCACTTGGATAGGAGCCCCATGGCCGATGTGGCAGGCATGCTATGCCAGGTGCGTTTCCCGCAGAGAGGGTTGCGTGACTATATCGGTAAGTGTCAAGGCGTTGAGCTGATCAATGGCGAGATTTGCAGAAAATGCTGTGCTTATATACTCCGTATAATGAGCTGCCATCGAGTTTGAGTCCATTGACAGATCTCAGCTGAAAGATCGAGATGCTAATCAGGAGAAGGTCACTAAGTATTGATTTTTTCAATCTCCAAGGTTACTAGTACTGTTACTGTAGGTCCTTGTTGACTCGTTGCCAAGTCGCCTGCCGGCTCACCATTATTCGGATTGGTGGAAGAACTCGAATCTGATTACGCCTCGCACTATGGGGATTCGGCGTGTTTGGAGCCATAAAGGCTAGCCTTGTTAGTACAAAGCCGACGCTGTTCGGTAACAGTCGCTGACTGGCAGGAAGGGACGGAAGTTCAAGGATGGAAAGTTACGCCAAGACGTCCTCTTGAGGTTAGCGCGCGACGTGCGACTGACAAATTCGCGTTCGCTGATCACGTGATGGGATTTCAGTCGCCTTCTGCCTCCAGCCCTTCGATCAATTCTTCGCTATTCCAACAAAGGCTGGTGATCCCCCCTCCACGCCTTTGTCGATCTGGTATTTGTTGCTTCCATCCGACATTGCGGCGGACAGTCATTCGATGACAGGAAAGTAAACTGGTTGGCATGCTGGTTGTCGCGCGACTGCCCTAGCTCGGTCTTCTCGGTGAGCCCGATTTCGGCTACCCGGCTCTCCGTTCGCCTTCGCCGCCATCAGCACGTCACCGTGGTTGGAGTCGTGCCTGCCGCCAGAAATCGCGCTCTGGTGTACCTTTGGTAGATAGAGGGCACATGCCTGATTTGACTCCGTCGTTGTCTTCCCGAGCCCACCCTATTTCCCCCGTTTCATCTCCAGAGGTTCTGAAGGCGAATCCATCTCCTCCATCAACAGTTTATAATCCAAATACGCCAAATTCACCTCCGTTGATGTCTGTCGGCACGCCGAGCCATGCCTCCAATCTCGCAACGTCGCAAACCTCCACCGGCTACGTCCCGTCGAGTGGAGATTCTGTTCCGTCCCCTCCCTCGTCAACCCAACTTTCTCGACAGACGGCGCTGACGTCAAATGAGTCATTTTCGACGTTGGCTAACGGCGTAGATCCCAACGCGACGTCCATGAACGGTCAAGATAATGTCAAAAACGGCCTGAAACCCATGATGCAAGGGTCATATTCAGATTCGATCGGCCTTGGGATTGCAAACGCGTCGGAAGGCGGTAAAGGCCACCAGTTCGCGAGGACAGACCATGACCGACAAGGTCCTAATGACGGGATGTCGAACCTGGATGGCGGGCCAGTGTCCAACAGGGACGCGACAGACGCCGCTATGAATAATAGTGTGCACGGCGATCCGTCTATCGACGCTCTGCAACGGGACATTGGCTCCGCGTTTCACCTTTGCAAAACCAGTAAGGCATCCTTTCGTATAGATGACCCTTTTTACTGCTCTGTCTGTATGCTCAGCTCTCTGGAATACGTGGTGTTGACACTTGTTCAAAATGCATAGGTCCCGTCATTTCCGGGCCTGACCCCAGCTTAGACCTAATCTCATTGTACAATTTGGCTCCGATAGGGAAATCGGTCATGCGAGCGGATCCCGTGACAGGCGAGAAGATCAACCGGCTCCGCAAGTCTTACGAAGGGAAATTGAAAGTACTCGGACTTTCCGGGAGAAATAAAGCAGTTAAGCATGAAGGGCCGTCCGGGGGACTGAGGGAATTGACTATGTGGCCCGAAGAGGAGTGGAGGAACCAGCAAGTCCATGGCAAGGAAATCAAAGTCGCCGATATCGACTCCTCTCTCTACAAGTTGCAGATGCGAGCCATGAAGATGGAGCCGGGGCCTTTGCCGAACAATGAACGTTGGGAGGATCTTCTCGGTCATGAGAAGCCTTCCAAACACCAGCCGGTGGAGGTCAACAAAAACATAACCACGCCGTCAAATATTCCCCGGCCGGGCCAGGCCAATGGCGTGGCACCAGTGGCTGTCGAACCTGAGCGGGTCCGGTCAACTCGTGGAAAGAAGAGAAACTACGACGATAATAGTTTTGTTGGTTACGGCGAGGGCTATGCTGATGACGATGATGAGGGAGCTTTCTATTCCAATGCGGAAGAAGGCAGGGGCAAGAAAAAGAAACGGAAGAAGGTATAAAAGGGCACGATAAGACCAATGTCTGTCGGCATCAGCGGTCTGATTGCAAGATAGGATCATCTATCCAGGGTAACAACTCCAATTCTGGATCGCGCCAACAGCGTTAACGTTGGCATGTACGGGATTGGAGCAAGATGAATGGCTCGGATGCAATCATCTGCCTTCCAGTGTTTCGTTCGTGCTTCGTATGTTCTTGTTGTTTTCATGCATCGTGGCGCAGGATATACCCGAGTTCAACAAATCGGTCGGCGTTCAAGGGGGGGTTTTCGTCATGTATCATGTCCCAGCGGGAACTATTGTTCTTGTTTATCCGAGAAAGAATTGCCTTTTTGCTTTATGTTATTTCCGGGCCGCGGTTGTTGTGCCTGATATTTAGCTCCACGGGGTGGAAGCCAAAGAATGCGAAGGGTCCATGGTCATAGGACAGAACGATGATGTTCGTGGGTTCAGAACAGAACTTCAGGGCCTGGTTGAGTCAAATAACTACCTCAAGGTACTAGGTAGCTAATATATTGCATATGGGATATTCATGAAGTCGTCGATAGACAGCACAGCATTGAAGTAACAAGGAAAACCTTTTATCATGCCCATTGGTCACAATAGATACTATTGAACTCGTCATAAGCCGACCTTATTTACTCAGTTCCCGCAATTCTGACTCTACTGCGTCAGCAAACTCCCCCAGGGAACTAAATCTCCATCCAAAGGAGATCCTGTTTTGTGCGGCAAATTCTTCTAACTTTCCTCCCATGCCGCTTTTCCCATCCTCTCCACGTGCAATCCACACGCTCTCTAGCCCCATTTTCTTCGCAGGGGCATGGTCATGGAACAGACTCTGTGCAACATGCAAAATTTCATGTTTGGGAACACCAAAGTCCTTCTCGATGTGAGAGATGAGGTATTCGAAATTAGACAAGGAAGGCTTGTACGAGCCAATGTCCTGAGCGGTGTAAACCGCACTGAAGAACGGATCCAGCGGAGTATCCGGTGTGATCTTAGCTCCATTTGGGAGAGCCGGAGACGTGGCGATCTCGTCGGATGAGAAGGGAGTCTTGAGTCCGGCCAGTGGGCCCGAGAGAGTCATCCCAAACGACGTTCTATCCACGTTGGAGAGAGGAACAAGAATATATCCGAATTTTTTGAGCTTGCGCATGGCTGCTACGGTATCGGTGAACGCCGGCCAGCGCGCAATGCTTCCAGCAAATGCAACACCCTCCTGAAACGCGGCGGTTTCGTCCGCTGGGAGAACGTTTAGTTCGCGCGCCAGTCCAATGTAGGCGTCTCGAAGAACACAGTCGTAAGTGAGCGCCGGTGATTCGGCTTGAATACGGCGCTCATGCTTGTTGAAAAGTTCACCAAGAGCGAGCATGTCATTCTTCAAAGGGCTCCCTTCTGGGAGTCGAGATCGGAGGGGCTCAAGAGCATCGTGTATACCGCTTTCCCAGTCAATTAGGGTGCCGTAGATGTCAAAGGAAAGGACGCGGAAGGATGAGAATGGCCGTTTGGTTTGCTGCGACATTGTACTTGCTCCAGATGTACTTGTGGTTGTATGTATGCGCCGTTGATAGTTGATGACATTTTAAGCACTAGGTACAACTATCTGTTGACTCGATGATGTAGTACGGATGAATCGCCGATAGGATAGTTGCAGTACCTGCTACAAGACTATACTTATTGTATCAAACTATTCTCTTAGGATAACTGCCGTACCATTTCACCCCGTCACATCTGAGCAAGACTGAGACTCATCATTATATTCGGTTCTTGTACATATCTGAGATATCAGAAACACGAAAGGAAGGATACAGCTCAGCATTCGCTGTATGTTCAGTTTCCTTTACTCCAATGAACCTGTTCAGTTGTAGATTGGCCCTGGTGGCGGAACCCCTACGAGCCTATTCTGACTCGTCGTGGGAGCAAACTTGCGCTCCTTGCCAAATAGCTCGGCGCCCTTTGACCGATTCTCGACCTCGGCGAAATCGAATTTCTTCTCTGGAAGAAGGTCATAGATCCCGCGAGCATACTCCGGTGCAATGCGGTAGCACTGTGCCAGATACTTGACCTGGATTTCAGGGTACTCCACCTGCTGCAGAAAGCGGGCCGTGTTGCTGTGCAAGTTTTTGCGCGCCTGCTCCGTCATCACTTTTTGGTACAGGACGCGCGGCTGCTCGTACTCGGACGGTTTGCCCTCGTGGTAGAAGTGCGACTTGCGGCTGACTGTCTTGTCGGCTAGTTGATAGGGAGCTTCGGCGACATCCGGACGGAATTTGTTGACAAAGCTGTTTGGTGCATATTGTGGGTTCATTGCATGGTTGGCGTCGTTTCTGAGTTGGCCATCGAAGTTCAAGGAGGATAGAGACTGAGACATGAAAGGACAGTTAACTGGACAGAGGGGTCAGCAAGAGCAATGATGAAAACGATTTGTTTTGCGACAGATACGTACCGGGTACTTGGTGCCAGTTAACTCCGAGGCGATGATACTGTGCGTCTCGATAGAAAAACATCCGGAAATTCAACAGGGGGTCCGGGCTGTCCTCGATACCTGGAACCATGGAACCTGGGGAAAATGCAGCCTGTTCGACGTCTCTGTGGAAGTTCTCTGGGTTCCTATTCAGGACGAGCTTTCCCACCTCATGCAGCTAAAACATTCAGAGTCAGCAAACGACCTCAAATGGAGAGGATGTTGGGAAAATACTTACCGGAAATTGTCCTTTAGGCCAGACCTTCGTGACATCGAACGGGTCAAACCCGAGCTTCTCGGGGTCTGCCTGATCCGGATTCATGATCTGAACATGCAGCGTCCACGACACAGGGACCCCTTTCTCAATTGCTTCCCAAAGGTCTCGCTTCGAGTAATCAGGATCTTCACCGCTCAACCTGGTTGCTTCATCGGCTGTGAACTGCTTCTGACCAGAGTCCGCAAGGAAATGGTACTTGATATAGACAAATTTTCCTTCCTTATTGACCCTGAATGTTTTCGTCGTTAGATACTGCTTGATAGATGTAGATTAGGGGAGTATTACCATTTGAAGGTGTGGCAACCATATCCATGTAGGTATCTCCATCCTACGGGAGTTCCATGGTCGCTAAAAAACATCATGCCGGCATGGTTCCTGGAACGTATAAGCAGAGAACTGTGATTAGAAAGTTGATCACGAACCCCTCAGGAGTATTGGCGAGAAGATCAAACAAAGAGTTCTTGTCCAGAAGAAAGTTCTTCGGATTGCGATACTGCGAACGGATCACATCTGGACCCTGAATTGGATCACGGCAGAAGAACACTGGCTTTTCAAAGTTAGCTTGCTTGTTGATAACAGGCCATTGGCAATAGGGTACATACAAAGTTCAGACCAACAATGTCGTAGTTCCCTTCTCTGGTGTAGAACTTGACCGCAAATCCACGAGGGTTGCGAGCCAAGTCGGGGAATTCACGTCCGAGCGTCACAGTAGAAAACCTCGCGAATACCGGCGTCTTGACTCCAGGCGATCTCAGAAAGTCTGCCTAAAACGAAGTAAGATCATGTATCGTCCATAAAACATTGGCCTCATGCACCTACTTTGCAGTACTGCGACATGTCTTTAGTTGTCTGAAAATAGCCAAAAGCTCCGCTGCCGCCTGTTCGAATCTATTAGTTTCACGTCAAAGGGCTCGGTTTTCGTTAAAACTTACACGGATGCACCATGCGCTCCAAAAGCTTGGAGCGATTGAAATGTTGCTGTTTTTGCAGCAGAAACGGGTCCGAAACTAGCGGGAGACCTCCAACGTTCTTGCTGTGCGAAGGATCCGGGAACGGAAGTCCTTCGTTACTAGTGAAATAGTATGCATCGTCTTCCCTCTTCCCACCTTCCTGAACACCGGTGATTTTTGCGGCCGTTCTCGCCGGACCGTCATTCGCGCCTTGGAACAAGGATGATAGCTGTGGAGCTCTAGGGTCGATGCCCATGGAGCCCACCGCTTCACCAAGTGCTTGCGCGGGATGTCGAGACATTGTGATTAGTGTAACTGGCACAAAGTTGGTTGTTCCTGTTGAATTGATGAATTCTTTTTCCTACTGTGCTTGTACGTCTAAAATCTCGCCCATCGTAGGGTTCATGTCTTTATGATCAAGTTCGAGACAAGGTCGCATGACTCGATCGGCTATGAAGGAAGCATGACGTCCATGGTTGAGTTCGATGGTAACCACGCTCGAATGCAAGTGATGAAGACAAGCAACCCTAAGCAGTAGTGACGAACTCTTACATCATGTTCGTCAAGACTTCCGATTTCTCAGTATTTACTAGTAGTCACGTTGGTGCGATTGGCTCTAGGCTTCTTATCATTCCGCCAAATAAAAACCCGGCAAAAAGTTCAAATCCTTGAATATTTGATCGAATTGCTCGATGGGTCGCGACTATGTACGACAAAACCTGGATGCGACCCTTGCAAGTACTATTAGTACATGACCATCAACAAACGTATTGGCTACTGCCAACATCCATTGACAATGTTCATTCTGCAGAGCGAGTGTCATAATCTCATCAGACATATACTTCAGAATACGCTTCACAAATTCGCAGGCAATAGCCCGGCCTTCTGGGCAGTCCAAGTCGCAATTGCATCCATCAACGGCGGGGACAGAGCATCGTAGGTTTCCAATCCAACAGACTTGAGCTTCTGCCGGACCTCGTCGATGCCAGAAGGATGGAAGCCTTGTTCAATGATCGACGAAACGAACGCTGCAAACTGTGGCTCTTGCCATCCTTTTTCGTTTGAGAGCTCGACATGGACAAAGTCCAACCCCTTGAATGGGTGGTCCTTCTCGATGCGCCCGTAGAGGTGAACACCACATTGCGTGCAAGCATAACGTTGAATAACTGCGTTCGGGTCAACGATCTTGAGCTTCGACTCGTTCGCGGTGACCCTCAGTTTCTCCTTGGGGATGACGCCGACAATGGAGAAGAGATATCCTTTCGGCTTCCAGCACTTCGAACAACCGCAGGCATGGTTATGCGCAACGTCGCCGTCAAGTGTCACCTCGACACGATTGTTTGGGCAGTGGCAGTAGAGCTTCCCGCCGGGGAAGTTTTCCTTCCCCTTTGTGATGCCATTATCGATCAATGGGTGAAGCGGTGGCGCCATCTTTTCGACGATGCTAACGACAGCAGTATAAGGCCGCGTCGACGTGCAGGAATCGATACCTTGTTACTTGAAGAAACTACCAATGGCTTCCTGCACTCGGAGAATCGTGCCCTATTTATCACTTCCCACGATGAGCCCTGACGTGATCCGTCATGTCTCCAAAGCTGATTGCGATTTCCTCCGCACCCCGCGTGCGGCTCGTCGGAGTGGTTTTCATTGCCTTTATTGGCAACCATCTGTCATCGCCGGACATTGGTTCGCAAAGCTAATGACATTTGAACGATTAGTGTAGCTTTGCCTCCCGAGATCATGTCCAGAGGACTGTCCAAAAGCGCTGGATGGCAAGGTCAACTGGCAATTCGGCACGTAGGCACCCATTCCTTCATAGGAGACGTGCTGGGCATGTCACCGTTCTCAATTATTACTGTGTACCTCTAAAATAAACCAGCCTTCGTCATCGAAGCTTAGTATCACCTCACAGCTGCAATATCAGAAAGCAAAGGACTAGCAGTCGCTGAGCCAATGGCATCCGGATGCGGAGGAGCAGTGAGGGGAATGCCAAGGTCGGCCTTATCGCATGAGGGGTTCGGCCGCCAGTAAGAGGGGGTGTGCATGTAATTGGGGTTTGGCTTCCTGTTGCAGTTAAGTGTCAATTGGGGGACCCTTCTAGCTCCTAATTGGATTTGGTGTGCCAGGAGGCTAACGGGTTCTAGAAAGGTACGTCTTATGAATAGGTTAGGGTCGGAGCGTCGGAGCAATGCGACGGATGGACCCATTTAGAATCTGGGGGAACCCCACATCCAGAAATGGCAAACAGATAGCAAGACGTACACCTCCTTCATATCACAACCCCTTTGATTGCATTGAAGTCCGCGAATATCGGACAGTGGCGAGTTCGGATCAATCCAATGTATATCCGAAGTTGTGAATGCACGCTGACAAGAACTAATACAAAGAGCTACACGCAGTACCTCATAGGTAGACGTTCCGTTAGAACGGCAGTTTTTTTAAACCCTTACGCATGCAATCCGCAACCCTAATTCATGTACCCCTCTGTTGATCACAAGACCCTGTGACAAGATTCGTCAGACAAGCCGGACATAAAGAAGCTCAAATTAGCATTTAGCCGACCAAATCAGAGCACCCGCCAAGGGACCGTCGTCTATTAATCAGCGCTCAGTTCTAGATCTACTGGAGCGGGGGAACGGGACTAAAATGGATATGGTCGAGAATATGGAGGGGAGAAATGCGTAGGATTTCACCTCGGTAGAACAAACAGAGAATGAGTATGGTGATGAGGAGATTGCGAATGGGCTTCCAATCATGATGCTGTGACTTTCCATGCCCTGACGCTAGTGGTTGAGGAATACTGATAGACCCTCATAGACGTTACGCCGTCTGTTTGCGTCAGGCTCCCGTAGGAGAGAGCCAATTAATAATGGGCATTTGCCTCTGAAAGCTAATATAAAAGGCGGGGTTCTATCAGCGAAGGGGTGAATTGCGTGCCCTTCCTTTCATTCAGTACGACTCCTGCACTCCCGACTGTTGCTCGTGTCCAAGCCCATCCTCTCATCATCGATTGACGCAGAAGGCAACAAAATCGAGAGCGCGACCATGGCGGAAACCAAGCTCAACAACGACCGTTTCGCCCAGAACGTCGCCGGTCAAGGTACGAAGAACCGCGACTGGTGGCCAAACCAAATCAACTTGAACATTCTCCGTCTGCATAACGATGTCTCGAACCCCCTCGGCAAGGACTTTGACTATGTCGAAGCCTTCAAGAGTCTCGATTACTTCGCCTTGAAGAAGGACCTGCGTGATCTGATGACAAATTCCCAGGACTGGTGGCCTGCGGATTTCGGTCATTATGGTGGCCTGTTCATTCGTATGGCTTGGCACAGTGCTGGTACCTATCGAGTTCACGATGGCCGCGGCGGTGGTGGTCAGGGTCAGCAACGTTTTGCGCCGCTCAACAGTTGGCCGGATAACGCGAGCTTGGATAAGGCCCGGCGCCTGTTGTGGCCAATCAAACAGAAATACGGCAACAAGATCTCATGGGCCGACCTGATGTTGCTTGCAGGCAATGTGGCTCTCGAGTCCATGGGCGTCAAGACTTTTGGATTCTCCGGTGGTCGTCCAGATACCTGGGAGGCCGATGATTCGGTCAACTGGGGTGGTGAAACGACCTGGCTGGGAAATGATGTCCGCTATGCTTTCGGCTCCGAGGGCAGCAAAGAGAAACAAGGTGGTGTTTTGAGCGGCGATGAGCCGACCCGCAAGGACATCCACACTCGAGAGCTGGACAAGCCGTTGGCAGCAGCCCACATGGGCTTGATCTATGTCAATCCCGAGGGTCCTGATGGCATTCCGGATCCCGTTGCCGCGGCTCGTGACATTCGGACGACGTTCGGACGCATGGCGATGAATGACGAGGAAACCGTGGCCTTGATCGCGGGTGGCCATTCCTTCGGCAAGACACACGGAGCTGCTCCCACCAGCAACGTTGGCCGAGAACCAGAAGGCGCCGACATTGAACAACAGGGTCTGGGATGGCAGAACAAGCACGGGTCTGGCGCTGGACCGGATGCCATTACCAGCGGCGTTGAAGTGATTTGGTCCAAGACTCCAACCAAGTTCAGCACACACTTCTTGGAGTACCTGTTCAAGTTCGAGTGGGAGCTCGACAAGAGTCCGGCCGGAGCGAACCAATGGGTGGCAAAGAATGCCGATGCTTTTATTCCCGATCCCTTTGACCCCAACAAGAAGCACAAGCCGAGAATGCTTACGACTGATCTTTCGTTGCGCTTCGACCCCGAGTATGAGAAGATCTCGCGCCGTTTCCTCGAGCACCCAGACCAATTCGAGGATGCCTTTGCCCGTGCCTGGTTCAAGCTGCTTCACCGTGATATGGGTCCACGCTCTCGATACGTTGGACCAGAAGTGCCGAAGGAAGTGTTGGTCTGGCAAGACCCTGTTCCGGATGTGGACCACGCTTTGATCGACGACAATGATATTGCCGCTTTGAAGAAACAGATCCTGGATTCCGGTTTGGACATCTCGAAGCTTGTCTTGACGGCCTGGGCCTCTGCTTCGACATTCCGTAACAGTGACAAGCGCGGTGGTGCCAACGGTGCTCGCATCCGACTGGAGCCGCAGCGCAGCTGGCCTGTGAATAACCAGCCCTGGCTTCATGAGACTCTGAAGTTCTTGGAAGGCGTTCAGCAAGGATTCAATGCCTCCGCGCAACAGTCTGGCAAGAAGGTTTCCATTGCTGATCTGATTGTTCTCGCTGGTACTGCTGCGGTTGAGAAGGCTGCTCGGGACGCTGGCGTCAATATTGATGTTCCTTTTGCTCCTGGTAGAACGGATGCTTCCCAGGAGCAGACGGATGTTGAGTCCTTCAACCACATGGAGCCAATTGCGGATGGTTTCCGGAACTACGGCAAATCAACTTCTCGTGTGACAACCGAGCACTTCTTGGTCGACAAGGCGCAGCTGCTGACACTGACGCCGCCGGAGCTAACCGTTCTCGTGGGTGGTTTGCGCGTGTTGAACGCCAACTACGATGGATCGTCTCACGGCGTGTTCACTCAAACTCCGGGCAAGTTGACCAATGACTTCTTTGTGAACCTGCTTGATATGCGCACCGTCTGGAACAAGGTTGACGGCTCCATTGACTTGTTCGAGGGCAAGGACCGCAAGACGGGTGAGAAGAAATGGACTGCTACCCGCGTGGATCTCATCTTCGGCCATCACGCTGAACTGCGTGCGATTGCTGAGGTCTATGCTAGCGCTGATGGTCAGGAGAAGTTTGTCAAGGACTTTGTGAAGGCATGGGTGAAGGTCATGAACTTGGATCGGTTCGATTTGAAATAATTTCTATCGAGATTGACCATTTTCCAGATGATGTGAGCTCTACTGTTGATAGCAGGACTTATCTAAGTATTTCAGAATTCAATGCACAAAGTATTATTTTGAGATTTGCCCGGGCACCTACCTATGTATTTGAACATGCTAGCTCTAAGCAATTTCTGACTGTTCATTTTTTTAACACTCATTCACGGGCAATCGATGTGTTTGTAGATTTGGATGCACAAACGGCGTTTGATGATTTTCATTCGTAACTGCATAAAAGCGTCCAGATCTACCTATTCATAATCATTTCCAGACCCGCGTTGTTAGTGTACGGCTTGCTGCGCCTTTACCCAATGTTCTTCCGCCGAAAGAATGGTACTAATGACCATTGCCATTCCAACTAGCAAGTCACTGACGGGGAGCCAGCCGATGAAAGATCCCGGAAGGGTCAAGTCACAGGCGTCGACAATGATTTGCTTCACAAACGGGGTTTTTGATGGCAAAGCCACTTCAGTAGTCTTGGACTTCTCATTATTCCCAGTTTTTGATGGCTGGGGAGAAACGGGGATGAAAATGCGACACAGGGATCGCAAAATGGAGAGAATAATGGCATAAAACCACAGCTTGTTTGCCTCCACCAGAAGAGGTCTGTACCAGGACACCAGCATGACATTCATGTCATGGAGCTTTGATCAGGTTAGTTTCGACTGTGTAGATCTTGAAGAATAAGGGAGTTCACGTACAATGGTCAGATTTTCC
Organism: Thermomyces lanuginosus; assembly: GCF_041956635.1. NCBI lineage: Eukaryota > Fungi > Ascomycota > Eurotiomycetes > Eurotiales > Trichocomaceae > Thermomyces > Thermomyces lanuginosus. Next base: position 313,526 of record NW_027192341.1, on the reverse strand, counting down.
AGTAGAAGATACAATCCCAAGAACGTAAATTCAGCTGTCTCCATCAAGTTCAATATGGAGGATTGCACAGGGTTGGTCGTGAGCAATTCTTGGACCCGTTCAAAACAGCCATAGAAGTCCAACAGACGAAAATACCTTCGCCCTGCAATATTCCGTTAATTTATAACGTGGCGATCTCTCCAAGGATTTGGATCTACCTAGGGCCAATTGATCTCTAGCGATGAGGCATTTTGCGGATAGTACCTCATCTGTCCCAAGCTCGCCAGCGACCTGAGCTAACGCCTGGATCAGGCGTAGGGTCTTCTCCAGACCGATAGTATAACTAGTAAAATTGACCAATTGCTTGAGAGGAGATGCCTTGTCCATCTGTGCACACTGGGCTGCGAGGGAACAAGGCAGTCCCAAGAAGGAGGATAAAAATGAGGTCGGTTGGCCGGGATTTCGTGGTGTACCTTGAAAACCTTCAGCCACAACCTTATCAGGCCACGGGCAACTTTAGCTAGGGTTTCTCTGATCGACCCGTCAGTACGGAACTGGCGCAACAAGGATTACACTGAAGTCCTGATATGGACGAGCTGAGGCGAACTTGGAAAAATCGTTAAACCAACTTTCCCGCGGAAAACGGTTTGCCTCACTGACTCGTCTGTGTAAACACGTCCAGGGCTTCCATTCCTGTCTGGTTCTAACGCGACCAGGTATCATTGCCCGAATGAGATGCATATTTACAGTACCCACTTCCCTGATATGACAGTGATCTGCCAACTCCAAGTCCAATTCGGTTTAGTTACGGTAAGACACATGTATTAAAGTGTATTACGCGCATCGTCTGTATCCGCAACGGGATAAGATTATCTCCTGCTTATCAGTGAACTACAATCCTCTTCCATCTCTGTAACAAGACACTATCGATCGTCGTTCTTGTATTACATACGAAGACGAGACGATACGAGTCACACGACTCACCGTTCCAATTGCGGAAAGCTTTCAATGATTCAATCCTGGTCCTCTGGATCCCCCCGCATTTTCGCTTCTCCACGATGGACAGTATACCGTGGAGAGACTCCGAATGGGTCGTGGGGAAGTCGGAAAGGCTCTCTGGAGAATGGGTGAGCGTCCGGAAGTCGAAGAGCACCGGTAGACAGTTGCGTGCGCCACGGTGGGAATAGCTTTGCGAACAAATGAATCGCCTCTTGCCGGGAGTGTGGGTGTATCGGGCGAATTAGACGATCAATTGTCGCCTATCTGACGAGGAGATAAACGAGGAGATAAACGGATCTTTTCCGTGTTTCCAGCAAATGACAAGTCTCGAGCCCCTCAACCAATTGCTGGCGGGCATGTCAATTCGCTATCAAGCGCTATGCCCCTTGCGAATACTAGCGCGCCTGGATCTATGCCGTGGGCTTGGAATGGGGAAGATCCGAAGGTGGCAATAGCTGAGTTCAGCTTTGATCTCTGACTGGTTGAAACCATCAAGCTCAAGTCGTACTACTGGAGATAGCGAAACTCAACTTGAAGTTTGTTGGATCTCTGATATCATAAAAGAGAAAGGTAGTATCTGACAGCAGAGGAGTTGTCTTCTTTATTTACTGAATACGATAGAATGGCCAATTCAAATCAATAAACAACGAAGGTTCTAACAGCTCATTCGATCGTGCCACAATGACGGGAAAAGACTTGAAGGACCATACAGCCGACCTCAGTCCGTCCAATTCCGCAAGAAAGCCGGATGGTCCGGTTGAATCTGTGCAGGAGGATGTCGACCACAAGCCCAGCGAGGCGGCTCTGACCGGCGAGTTGATCTCCGCTGGCTCCCAACACCTGCATCGAAAGCTGGGAGGGAAGGAGATTCAACTGTTCGCCATTGGTGGTGCTATTGGGACATGTATGAAAGCACCAATCTGATCTTCCAGCCCAGGTGCAGGCCACTAAGATGATGTTCCTGCAGCTCTCTATGTCCAAATGGGTGCTTCGCTTCCGAAAGGCGGGCCTGCTGGTTTGTTCTTGGGTTTTCTTGCATATGGCTCGATTATTCTGGCCGTGAATCAGTGTTTCGGTACGTAAACTTCTGTTTATGGGCTGAAGGGCGATGACTGACCGCAACCTTAGCGGAAATGGTCACCTATATGCCAATCCCATCTCCATTTGTTCGGCTAGCAGGGTTTTGGGTGGATGATGCCCTGAGCTTTGCCATGGGATGGAACTACTTCTTCGTCATGGGTACGATTTCTCGGAATATCCTGCAGCCTAGATTCGCATCTGACTTTGATAACAGCCTTCAACATTCCATACGAGATTACCGCGATCCATGTTCTCCTGACCTACTGGACTGATAAGATTCCAGTCGCGGTGGTGACCGTCGTTTGTCTTGTCATCTACTCGTTAGTGCCCTGCTCTGATTCGACAGAAAGTGCGAGAGCTAACAAAGATTTTCAGGGTCCTGAATGGGCTCACTGTAAAATATTTTGGTATATCCGAGTTCTATTTGTCCATTTTCAAGGTGTTCCTCATGCTCGGATTGATGATGTACACCTTTGTTACCATGGTCGGCGGGAATCCACGCCATGATCCTTACGGGTTCCGTTATTGGAACAACCCAGTACGTCTCATTCCCATATGCGATTTGTCCTCCTTCTAACGTCCGAAGGGTGCGTTTGTCGAATATCTTGTTCCGGGAGATACTGGCCGCTTCTTGGGAGTGCTCTCATGCATGATTCAGGGTTCTTTCACGTAAGTGTACTGTTTCTCCAGTGTCTCGAGTCACTTACTAATCTCTGCAGCATGGTCGGTCCAGAGTTTATCTCAATGGCCGCTGGTGAGGCGAAGAACCCTCGAAAGCTCATGCGACGAGCCTTCTCGTCTTTTGTGTGGCGTCTCATGTTCTTCTTCCTCGGAGGTGCCTTGTGCGTTGGCATTGTGATCCCATACAATGACCGAATCCTTCACGAAACCATTGCTGGAGAGCGGGAGGGAAGCGGAACTGGTGCTGCGTAAGTTCTCTCACTGTCCTCTCTTCTACTTCGGACAATTACTGAGAGGCAGCTAGCTCTCCGTACGTCATTTCCATGGTTGAATTCGGCATCAAAGGCGTCCCCGACTTAGTGAACGCTCTGATCATGACGTCGGTCTTGTCTGCCGGCAATAACGTCATCTTCTCTGCCGCACGAACGTTGCATGGAATGGCTTTGGACGGAAAGGCACCGGCGTTTTTGGCCAAGTGCAATAAATACGGTCTCCCATACTATGCTGTCATGGTGGCCTTGTCGTTCTGTCTCTTGTCCCTACTCCAGATCGGCAACACCTCCTCGACCGTCCTGAGTTGGTTCGTCGGAATTTGCACGGCATCGTATCTGCTGAACTACTTTGGCACCGTGGTCACCTACCTCCACTTCTATTACGCAATGCGTCGCCAAGGGATTGACCGCAACACCCTCCCTTACAAGGGCTACCTTCAGCCTTATGCCGCCTGGTACGCCCTGTTCGGAACCTTTGCCATGACCCTGGTGATGGGATATACCGTCTTTATCGACGGCCATTGGGATACCACCACGTTCTTCACCAGTTACACAATGCTGGGTTTCTTCCCCGTCGCTTTTCTGTTCTGGAAGATCGTTCGACGTACCAAGTACGTTCGGCCGAGTGAGGCGGACTTGAAGCTTGGAAGTACCAAGGACGATATTGATCTCTATGAGGCGCTCTATGAGCCACCAAAGCGAGGAAAGATCTTGACCTGGCTAAATAGTTTTTTCGAGTGATGGAAGGCACTCGAATTATGTACCTAGGTTTTATACCAAGATTTGTTTGTGCATACGCTTCTGTACAATTGACTTTCTATCTTTACGATCGGAACTACGACAACCTTTCTGTGATTGAAATGATGTCCAAAGAATCAGCATCTGAAAAGGCCAAACCATTCTTTTCTAATTCCGTAGACATCAACTTTTATTTATGACACAACTCGACTCCGGCGCCACCGTACTATGAACAAAACGTCTACATTCATGACAACAACTCCAATTCGGCCCCATCACAAAAATCATGAGGTGACAGCATCATCGGCATTCAGAATCAAAGTTGCAAAGAACAACGGCTCCCTAACGAATTCCTCCGCCCGAATAAATTCATCTGTAGTGTGGGCGCGATTGAGGTTGTGAACCAAATTGATCGGAGTGAATCGGTAGATATTCTTCGTCAACGCCCAGAAGAACTTGGTGTCAGTGTTTGCAGGCATCAAATACGGCGTGACGATGAGTTGCTCATCCTGATCCAACGGCCGGAGAGTGTTCTTGATTGTTCCAGAAAGAATCTGAAACGCCTCGGCATCAACCGGAGAGACTGGTGCCGGCTCCAGAGCATCAACGCCATACAAGCTAATCTTTCGGATCTCGGGGGAGTCATGCGCGGAATTGAAACCTTCAAAGACCATGCCATGCTTCTGAGCGATGGGCCGGACCAGGTTCTCATAGTGTTCCTGTACTTGCGCAACTGACGTTTCGACGGCCAGGCGGAGATTAATCATGGTCGTCGCAATTTCCGGGATGGCATTGATCTTTTTTCCACCGTTGACCTTGCCCACGGATTGGCTGGTTCGGAAATAGTATCTCATGGAATCTAGCTCCCTTGCGAGTTGCTGCTGGGCCCTGACATCATTTTCAGCGACTCTCTTGAGCTTGCTTCGCACAGAGGCTGGAAAGCTGGCCTCTGGTGCATGAACCGCAGCGCATTCCAAGAAACCGAACATGGGATTCTTTGGTGTGACTCTGCCAGAGAAGGGATTTGCTTCGATCGCGGTGATGATTTCCGAGAGGATACCGATCACATTGTGATCCGGAGGGTTTGAAGCATGTCCACCCGTGGAAGTCACATTGATCCCAACGTCCAAATATCCCTTCTCCGCAACGCTGACCATGGCGAATGTCTGGTTGAACTCCTTTTGGATGCCCACAGACCCTTCGTCGATAAGCAAATAGATCCCATCGTCCCCATAGCGCTCATGCAGGGCATTGAATATTGGCCGACCGCAATTCTCACCGCTGATTTCCTCATCGCATCCAAATGCCAGAATCACGGTGCGTTTGGGCTTGAATCCGCTCTTGATCAGGAGGTCCAAACTCTCGATGATAGAGATCAAATAGCCTTTGTCATCGGTAGCGCCCCGACCCCAAATGATTTCACCATCGTAGAATCCTTCGTATGGCGGATGCGTCCAGTCGCCCACGTTTTCCTCCAGTACAGGTACCACATCTTGGTGAGCAAGCATCAGAATTGGCTTCGCGTCAGATGCCGGCACACTACCCTCCCAGGTCAGGATCAGTCCATGGGTATTCGCGTGGTCCAGCTTGACGGTCTCGAACACTGTCGGGTAGTTGGCCTTGAGGTAATCCTCGATGCGGTAGAAGACATCCCATCGCGGATCCTGCCCAATTGGTCCTAGGTCATCGTAGCTCTCAGACGGAATGCGGATGATTCCAGACAGTTTTCCGATAATGTCGCGATGGTAGTTCTCGGACTCAACAGTTTGTCGAATGAAGCTCTCGACTTGTTTGTTTTTGGGGGAGAGAGGCGGGAGTTGCTGGCATATCTCCGGATTCCCAGGTGTATATACCTCCTCCAGAAGTCCTAGTTGTTCCAGGACCGCCGATTTCAGAGAGCCACCGTGGGTGCTCAGTAATATTGACGCAACACCAACTGCAATTGCGCCCCGAGCGAATAGCGACCAGAAGCTAGACCTAGCTTTTTGATTCTTCGAAGCCATGCTGTTCCAAGACAATTTTTCTTTCGAATACTAGCAATTGTAGCTACTAGGTGCTGACGTGGTCGGGAGGAATCAAGCTTCCCCAACAACTCAACACCGTTATCAAGTATGGTTACTATCAGTACAATGGCTCTCAACGTGACGGGTCTTTTCAACATCGACGGATTACTACAAACTAGGACCGTTGATCACGACCTACGTGAGCCGTTGTACCCCCGCGGCGATCCATTGATGAAAGTTAGATGGCCGGTCTAGCCAGTCTGCCTTCGAGAACTTCGTACCCGCTTACCGGCATCCTCGTACGCGTGGTCTGCAACCTGGATCTCGTTTCGCGTGCGACTCCGCCTCCGTCGTTTCTCTCCGACGCCACTTGCATTCTTGCAAGCGGATTGCGACCGGAAATTCGGCCATAATTTGAATCCAGACCATCAATTACTTACTGTATTTGGTGGGGTGGCGGAGTCGCGGAGAAATGCTCGCCAAGCGCGGAGGCGAGAGTTAGAGCTGATCTTCTTCGAATCCAGAAAGTAATCTAAAATACTGTAAAGATAAGTAAACACGAATTTACGGTACTGTAGTCCGCGGGAAACGGTTTACGGTTGTACGGAGGATGGATGAGTGTATCAATTCGTAATGTAACCTCTAGTTGTATCGGGCATCATCGAAACGATGGAAATGGAGGAGAGTTCTTCCTCCGTCTCCGCTGGTTCCATGACCTGATTCTTTCATCAAGGCAGCAATTCCTCATGTCCGTATCCAAGAATGCGACCATTGGGCGGTCGAGCCAAAAGATCCACGGGAAACAGATGCGATTCCGTTACGTCTTTGATTTGGTCTGTAGGAGTATGCATGCGTGACTCTTAACTCACATGAAAGACCAGAACAAGATTATTAAAGATGATTTGATAAATTACTTCTGTCAAACAACTACTAAACATTGCAACAACAATAACAACAACGCGTTCCTTCCGGTGCATTTGAGCTTTTCAGTTTACCCCGAGACAACGACGCGAGCTCAATAGCGAAAGATGGCACCCAAAGTATCACCAGCTGCGAACGACTTTCGCAGCGACACTTTCACCACCCCAACTCCGTCAATGTTGGAGGCAATGGCAAATTCCTCTGTTGGCGATGACGTTTACCAAGAGGACAGCGACACCAATGCTTTCCAGGCGGAAATCAGCCGATTGACCGGAATGGAAGATGCGCTCTTTACTCTCTCGGGAACCATGGGCAATCAGCTTGGAGTCCGAATTCACCTCAATCAATTCCCACACTCGGTTTTATGCGACTATCGAGCTCATGTTTATGCGGAAGAGGGATCTGGACTGGCCGTATTGTCTCAGGCCATGGTTACGCCTGTTCATCCCGCCAACGGACTGTACCTGACCGTTGACGATGTAAAGAAATGGGTGACGTTAGGGGACGACATTCACACCGCTCCAACGAAGGTCATCTCCCTGGAAGTCACTATCGGAGGAGTCATCACGCCCCTAGAAGAGATTCGGAAAATCTCCGAGTTCGCACGAGCACATGACATCAAAATCCACTGTGACGGAGCGCGCCTGTGGAACGCTTCAGCTGCCACTGGCCATTCTCTGGCTGATTACTGTCAGTACTTTGACAGCGTTTCGATGTGCGTCTCCAAGGGTCTTGGGGCGCCAATTGGAGGTGTTCTTGCTAGCACGAAGGAAAACATTAAGCGCGCAAGATGGCTGAGAAAGCAACTGGGAGGTGGCATTCGACAGGCGGGTATTCTGACTTCAGCCGCGTTGGTGGCTTTGAGGGAAGTCTGGCCCACGATGAAGACGACTCACGAGAGGACGAAGAAATTGGCCAAGGACTTGGAGGAACTGGGCGTTGTGCCCCAACTTCCAGTCGAGACGAACTTCATCTTCATTGACGCGAAGAAATCCAACATTAATATGGGGGTGTTGCTGGAGCAATGCAAGAAATTCAACGTGAAGCTGATGGACGAACGAATTTCTCTGCATCATCAGATCAGCGACGAGGCTATCGAGAACCTCAAGCTTGCGATAGCTGAGGCCATTAAGATTACCAAGACTTTGCCGGAGGGATATGTCTCCAATGCTGAGAAAGGGGGATATGCGAATAACGCAAAAATGAACGGGTCGGACTAGACTTGAATACTATTATAGACACTGTGCATGTATTGTCAACCAAAATGCTAAGTTAATCAAGATTGTTCAATAATTTGCCATGGATGCCTTGGTTCGACGATGCAGAATCCCTCCCCTTGTGAACAATAACGCCCCAAAGATGGAACCGATGCATCAAGACCCGATCGAATGGCTCAATGCCGGGCGAAGTTTTGATGGTGCATCGTACTAGCCGAATACTGCTAATTAACGGCGCACTCGTAATCAGCTTTACTTACCTGTAATAATACCTTAAATTAACTTTCTCACAAGGCCAGACTCCGACCGACGTTCTTGTGCAGGCCTGTCCCGAAGAACAGCTAAAGTATTCCAGAGCTTTCCATCCTCATTGAATACGATTCCGTTGCCAGCTGCATCACAACAGTGCTGTTGCGTTGGAATATTAGGGTTTTAGGTGGTATTTCCAAGTCGGGATAGGCTCGACGCCACAGGATAAACGAAATACCATTGTTAAATTCTCGTATTTGGTAACTTTTATGGATACATGAAGTACCTCATAACGAACTATGTCTGATTTGGTATAATCATGAAAGATATGTGCAGTACCTCTTGGCATCTCGTACCCTTCTAGGTAAATAATTTCGGATAATCACAGTACCTTCGTTCTCCACGTCCGTGTTTTGTCAGGAGATGCGGTGCTACGCCCATCTAAGGCTATCAGATGAGTCTGAGATAGGAAAGACAAAGGCAGACTGTATGAGTAATTTCTTCAGACTAATCTTGCTATCTTCGTACTCATTTCTCATACGGTAAAGTGCGTCACTACTTTGACGTCTAAGCCTATACTCATCCAAATCCTTATCAGAGACGGCTGCTTCGGTAGAATACCGAACGCGTTGATCGTGCCAGTAGCAACCAGCAACTAGATACTATCAATGAATCAACTTTCCCGCGCAGCCTCGGGAAACAAGAGTTTGATAAAGAGTTTCCGCGGACGACTCCGATCGAAGAACCCGATCTCTGCGTTTCGGTTCGGATCTCCGTGGAACTGTGCCATTCACGGCTCCGGAACAAAGCAGCGGAAGATAGGGGAAAAAAAGAAAAAAGTCGAGATAAGCTCTAACGGCAGAGCGGAAGGACAGGAGACAGTACTGTAATTACATACTACGTCCGGAACCATGTTGAGAGTTCCTCTTGGGCTCCCGCTGTTGCATCCCCCACTTCCCCGCTAATATGCCGTGCTGAGCTGGTCACGTTGATAGCCTATGGAGCAGAGCAGCCCACTACAGAGGAGGCTAGACTGGGCCTTGGGATGCCCGCAGTGGGGTCTACTCCAGGTATGCAGGAGAACTCCCGAAGCTCCGAGCGAGCTCCGTACGGAGAACACGGTACAAGGTACACCTGCTGGACAGCAGGACATCGTACGTTCCAGTCTTTCAGAGTTCCAAGGTCACGGCGCTGATCTATCGAGGGGAATGACCCCGCTTCAGGTGGGATGCATGTGTACTATAAAGAGAGCCTAGTGATGCGAATGAGCAAGAGTAGTCCTCCTTCAGTGCCGCATCAAGCTTCTCCTTCTTCCTTCTCTTCGATAGTCATTGCTACTGCATATCTTTCAGTAGTCCCTTCAATTCCTCGCCTCACCACACGGGAAAATGGCAACCCCTGTTAAGAAGGTTTCCTCCTTCAAGAAAGCCCTCTGGTTTTCGGAGGAGGAGTATGCAGCTCGCCGGAGCAAGGCTCTGGAGCTGATGAAGCGAGAGGGCCTCGACGGATTCTTGATGACCAAGCAGGAGTCCCTGTACTACTTCACCGGCTTCGACACCTTCGGCTATGTTTTCTTCCAAGCTTTGTACTTCCACATTGACGGGTCGATGAAGCTAATCACCCGAATCCCCGACCTTCGGCAAGCATTGTTCACTTCCGTTCTTGACCAGAAGGACATTCTCATTCGCTCGGACGATGCCGGAAGCAACCCCGTCTCGCTGGTTCCCAGAGTCTTGAAGGAATTCGGAATTGACAACCCCTCGAAACGAATTGGGTACGAGCCGGACTCGTGCTCTCTGACCCACCGAATTGGCAAGCTTCTTGAGGAAGCTGTGCAGGGACTCTGCACGCTGGTTGACTGCAGCGATCTGTTCACACGTGAGTTGCGAATCATCAAGTCTGAAGCCGAGATGCGCAAGATTCGAAAAGCCGCCTATCTGGCGGATTTTGCGCTCGTCCGCACGCTTAAGCTAGCCAAGCCCGGTGCATACGAGGGCGACCTCTGGCGGGAGATTGTCGGCACCGTGTACGAGGGCGGCGGTGACGATCCGGCAAACGAGAACATCTTGGTTTCCGGCAACAAGGCCGTCTTGACACGATACTCGGCCGGCAAGGACAAGATCGAGCGACAACTGACCCTTGAGCACGCGGCGGTCTACAAGCACTACCACGCCTGCTTGATGCGTACGATCCCCATCGGCGGTATCACCAAACTCGCGCGACGGATGCACGAGGTGAACAAACTACAGATGAAGGCCTGCATGGAGGCCCTCAAGCCCGGCCGACCAATTGGCGATGTGTTCGAGGCATATGCCCGCGTTGCTGACGAGAATGGCTTCCGCGACCAGCGTTTCAATTCGTGCGGATACAGCTTGGGTGCTACCTTTTCGCCGACTTGGATGGACTACCCCATGTTTGTCCGCGGACAGAGCGTCATTGCTAAGCCGGGAATGGTCTTCTTCATCCACATCATCCTGATGGACAAGGCGACCGATACCGCCAGCTCCCTCGGCCAGACTGTCGAAGTGACCGAGGATGGGTGCCGACCGCTGTCCAAGTTGCCTTTCTGCCTGACCCGAAGACAGACCATTGCGGCATGGAAGAAGATCAAGAAAGAGGACTACGGCTTCACCTCTGAGGAGGAGGATGAGGGTGAGAACATCCAGGATGTTGAGCTGTCTGATGGCGATGTCGATGAGGAGGATTACGACGTGGAATACGACTTCAGCGACTACAATCCTGCTGCGTCGCTTGGTGATCCAACCCAGAGCGCTTAATGTTTGTTAGATAGATAATTGGAAAATAATATCATTTAGTTTTGACAAATTCCATAATTTGCGTTTGCTTCTTGTTTGCTTACAAATCGTTCTGTGGAGTGGTTAGCAGCTCGAACGCCACACTTTGTGACGACTCAATTTCATCGCCATTTATAATCGTGGTTTGTTGCACTCAACAATCGAATTTAGCCGCAGCTGAAACTCGGCAGCGTCTACCATTGGTCTTGGTAGCAATCAATGACGCATCACGCACGAGTACGCGGGCTTCAGCGGAGAGATTGTGCTACAGTCAGCGGCGCCAATGTAGGCCACAAGCATGATAGAAGCCGAAAGTCTTCTATATACATACCCTCAGTGACTCCCAGCATATCTCGGGTCAAGCTATTGGCACTGTCAATCAATTTCAGTCCCCTTCAGCAGGCCCAAAGATAACGCATTATGGCTACTACTCGACCAGCGGTCATCATTGTTAGCGCCTCTTTCTCAAAACCAGATTTCTACAGACCGTTGGCAGAGCAACTCGAGCAAACGTACGGCTATGAGACGTACGTCGCTACACTCCAAAGCCCAGCTAGGACGTGGCCTGCCCAACCCGCGACGCACCTCGAAGACGTGGCATATATCCGTGCAATGATCGAAACTCTGGCGGCCCAGGGAAAGGAGATCGTTCTCTTTGGGCATTCATATGGTGGAATTCCGATGACGATGAGTATTCATGGCCTCTCTAGAGAAGATCGGAAAAAGGAAGGCAAAACGGGAGGAGTCATTCGGCTTGTGTATTTGACCTGCCCGATCCCAAAACCAGGAGAAAGCCTGGCCGGAATGATGTCCCAGGGCAAAGAGGCATTTACATATGCCGAAGTCAGCACTTCATTGAATCCAAACCGATGATTGAATATGGCTGATGTGTGATTGATCAGGGTGAATACTTGCACTTGCATGTAGAAAAAGCCGCACCGGTTGTTTTCAGCGACCTCTCCGAGGAAACTGCTCTCGAAATGACAAGGATGATGCCGCCGCAGTCGGTTGCGAGTTTTAATGGTCCAATAAGCTACCCGGATTTCAAAGATATTGCGTTGGCGTGGATATTTTGTGAGCAAGACAAATTGTGTACGCCCGAGAGTCAGCGAGAGTCGATTGCGAACATCGAGAAAGAAAGTGGCAAGACTGTTTCTGTCTTTCCGATCAACTCGGGTCATTGCCCGAACGTAAGCCAGCCGGAGGCATTTCTGGAGCACCTACACAAGGCCATTCAATCATAGAATAGGCACTTGTCATGGAGCAGACTATATCGCAGTCAATCATCATCTTCTTCATGGACCGTTGTCAAATATTGTTCTCGTATTCAATAATGCAACCGAGACAAGCTGAGTAACCGAGACAAACTGAGACACCAGGATCCAGGATGACAGAGAAGAAATTTCGTTGACAAGCCAAGCTTACGCACTGCCCATATGCAGGCCCACCCTTGCGTGCAATTCCCCCTCGTCAACCCACTATTTGCCAAATCGGATCGAATATTCAATACTGGACCTTGTGCTCGAAGAGTAGTCCATTAAGCTCTCGCATTTCTCGTCCCGACGTTGGAGCTTTCCCAAGCCCGCTCTCTTTTTCTAACGTCGAGGCAGATCAGCTTCCAACGCCAATGCAATTGTACAATGTGTTGCAGTAGAGTTGCTGTGTCATTGTTCAAAGTTTCAAGGGTAGCTGCAAGCAAACAAGTTGGAAGATGCTTCCAAAACCCAATCTGGCGGTCAAGTACGGTTTCCATAGCAGTCCGCACATGCAATTCATAATCAACCTTAAAAGTGATGAAAACGTCGTCTTTGATGTCGGTGAATATAGCTGACATGCGTGCGAATCACCAGAGTAAACAATGATTATATGGGTATGAGGTCATGATCTTCAGATGGTCAGGAAGCAGGAATGTGTTGGCCTCATCAGAAACCAATGGCAAAAATAGGAACCCGCTTGGCTATCGAACATCCGGGCAATCAAGGCTCAATCAAGGTTGTCTGGTCTTGGCTTCGATCCAAGCACTGTCATTCCTAGGCAGTAGCGGATGCATGATTCATGTTCATTTACACCGCGTGGCTGCATGACACGCTTCTGTGAAGGTACCCCGGCCTTCAAAAATGCGACAATACTCCGGGGGTACTCTTTGCGGGGGTTTCGCGAAGTATCAGATGTAAAGAATGCACCATCAGACAATCTCTGCATATGTCAGCCAAGTGACTAGGTGGGTATCAATTCCCTAACAGCATAAGTACAGTCTCCTCTTCTTTGCTATGGCTTGATGTTAGCATGTAAGGAGCAACTTGTAGTGCCATAGTATTTCAGACACTGCCCAGTAGTTAGTACTTCAGAGTGGCCGGGTGTACGGAATGTCCTGCTCCGTAAACTTGGACGGAATACTGTGAGACCGATGCGAAGTTTTCAGACGTCGCCAATTAAAGTCGGGAATGTGAGCTCTAGGCCGGAGGACGGAATAACCTTGAGTCTAGTACGGAGTACTTCTAGAGTACCCACAGTCTTACCCGCATGCTCCCGGGTTGCGATCGTACTGCGATGTGCAGGCTAAGGGCTCGTTGAGAATCAAACAATCGATGTGATCATAGGATCCTCCCTCCTGGATAGGTCTATGGAAGCTCTCATCTTCTCCCCTATTTCGACCTGATTGCTGAGGTACATTCTGAGTACTCTGAATACTCAGTCAAAATGTTCACAATTACGAACGGAGACTCCATACGGGGTAACTGGCGGAGTGGAAGCAAATTGTTCACTTACCATTTGGAGTAGTACCCGTGCTCAATCGGGAGTGCGGGCACGGGAATCTCCCTAAATTTGGCGATCAGGTTCGGATGACGTCCCGAGTGGAGAAGTGAGTAAGCCACGTGACAAAACCGGTTAGACCTGCAAAGCTTAAACAGGCATGGGCTGATCCTAGTCAGGAATGCTGCCCAATCATTGGTCCTGTCTTAGACAAACTGCCGGGAGAGGCTCAAGCTTGGACCTCTAGGGAAGCTTGAGACATGCCTACAGTCGACCATGCTGAAGATCTTTTTTGGGGTTGGAATGACAAATTCTCAATGGGAGAATCTCCCCAAACGGTCAAGAACATGTCCAACCATTTCATTCTTCGGGACAAGCTATGCTATTCATAGCATGAATACGAACGGAACACCTTGCTAAGCTCCCTTCACCACCGCTTTAGGGCAACACTACGGGTAAACCTACAGTATGCTGGAGCTTCGTTTGCGTTGTGTGGACCTTCAAAGAGGTCAGCAGATTGAATGCGAAGTTGCTATCCGGAGGCCATAGATGATGCTCTGTACAAAGTTATATAAACCCCCTATGAGCTCCCGTCGAAGCTCGATCAGAATCAGTTCATCATCCAGCACACTACAAGCAGCTCAAGCTCTCTACATCGAACCAACGCAGCTAGCTCAAGCTCACTACATTCAATCGGCATCTCTTCCTTTTGCAACAATTTCGAAGAAATCACAACCGCCAACATGAAGTTCCTCGGCTCTGTTCTTTCTGCCCTCTCTCTGGCGGCTTTCGCTGCTGCTGCCCCGGCACCTCAGGGTTCCACTGCCGACACCTCCGTTGAAGTCCGCTACGACACTGTCTACGACGACGCGGGTCTCAGCACTCTGTCCCTTGCTTGCAGCGACGGCGAGAATGGCCTCTTCACTAAGGGCTACGCGACCATCGGTGCCCTGCCGAACTTCCCGCTCGTTGGCGGAGCGCCCACCATCGAAGGGTGGAACAGCCCGAACTGCGGCGCCTGCTACCGCCTCACCTACAAGGACACGTCGATCAATGTCATTGGTGTCGATGTCGCTCGGGGTGGCTTCGTTCTCTCGAAGGCCGCTATGGATCAATTGACCAACGGCCTGGCCGAGCAATTGGGCCATGTCACAGCAACCTTCGAGCCTGCGGCTCCTGCGGACTGCGGATTCACGGAATAAGCATTTGCGATTTTTTTTTTATAGGAATTTTACATCAGGTTTTGTTGGGTTGGGGAGTTGATGCATTGTCACGCGGATTGGGTCATCTGCACTTCTTGAGTTAGGGTTCGCATCCATACTGTACTGGTTAAGCATTGCATCCTGTACCTAATCGGCCAAAAATAATAGACCTAATTATTGTTGATACTAAAAATCACTTGATTATGAGACTCGTGCATTTGAGACTTGTTTGGTATTGGCTATTAGTATTTTCTCTCCGCAGGATTAAGCTGCTAATACAAAGTCCTCCTTTCCCACACGTGCAGTTTCTCACTATACTTATCCCACTTGATCTTATTCTTTTCATCGAGATGTGCTCCATCATCTGAGATCGGGATAATTGGACTTGTCTGGCGGATTTCTTCCTGACTGACACCACCGGGGTCCCGCGGGATCCATAGGTGCGGAGTTCGCGAGGTGATGCATGGCTCATAGTACGCGTTGTTCAGTTCTTCCTCGGTATACTGAATCCGCACAATATCACGACGAACCTTGCGCCGCATCTCTGCATAGTCACGGTATAGATTCGGGTAGAACCATCGCCATATTCGAGCCCAGGGACTCATGGGGTGGCTGTGTGCGGCCTCCTCCTGCGCACGTGCTCGTAGTTCTTCTTCCTCGGTATCCAGTGAGCGGGGAAGGAACGGCATCAAGGGCGAAAGAGCCTCATTCAGGGTGATATGCGCCAGGATAGTCAAGATCGTGAATAGTCCCATGATGACGAGGGGGCCGACGGCGGCCTGGATGGAGAACAGTCCAATCATGCACACTTCGGCCAAGTAGACACCGGTCAATAGATGCTGCAAAGCTCTCGAATACACGAGGCCCTTGGTGTCGATGTCTATATAGTACACAAACATGAGGTTGTATCGGTAAGCCTGGTAGACCAGATACAAGCCGATGAATGCAAACCCCATGATCAGTGGCGCGATGCAGGAATACGTCAGGACTATTACACCCATATTCGTAAACACGGGGAACACATTTCCCCAACTGAGGCTGGTCAATTCTTTCCAGCGATCGAACAGCCGTCGTGGCGTTGTGGCGAAAAACATGGACAGTAACTTGAATACCAACGCTCCCATGATTTGAACAACTGCGATGGAACTCATCGTTAGGCCCTGAAGGAGAAAGTATGAAATGTAAAAGTTGGACGCTTTCGGGAGATTCTGCGCCAGGATATCCTTAGCCGACAATGGATCCTTGATGATCTGACAGACTGCTGCAGATGCTGCGGAAGTGATGGTGGTAACCAAGAACACTTGCACCACTTGGAAACAGAAGTGTGCGGTCTGGGTGAAGAGCTCAACATGCGAGAGCGACGGCAGACCGGCTCTCCGCGCGCAGACTATCTTTCGTCAGCAATTTGTGGCTTACACTGCGGTAATACCTTGTGACCTACTCCTGCAGATGATTGGGACCAGGGACATGAGAAGTACCAAAGCCGCAGACGGCAGCAAACCGGATATTATTCCTTTGATAACTTCAGGTAGGTCGTTCAACCATCCGAGAAACGGAACCAGATCTGCAAGGTAGGTGATGTTTGAGATGGTGCCAACAAGTGCCGAGGGAAAGGACCAGAAGATGATCAGTGCCGCGATGCCGCCCCGAATCATAAACTTCCGGATAACTCGTTGCCACCAGCTCAGATTCAGAGAAGACCAGAGTACCTCCTTGGGAGCAATCCCTGTGAACCGTGGCGTCATGTGCAGCGGTTGATGGTGTGACACGGTCTGGAGAGCGATCTGTGCGGCGTTTCGAGAATTGAATTCGATAAACACGGCTGATAAAAGTTTAGCTTCCCCTCGTAGGTGCTTCTGCTGTAAAGCTTCGACTTCTTTGATGGCCACTGCCAGTCGCGCCCGATAGTACTGGATACTGTCAACCTTCTTGCCAAAGAGATTAACTCGATGCATTGGGCGCTTCGCCTGCCGCAACCAGGGTGGGCCGGCTTTCTCGCAGTCGTTGGACATATCCAAATTGCCTCCCTTTCCCTTCATGGCTTTCAATCTCAGAGCGTTAGCAGACCGCACAAGTGTTGTTTCGGCATGTTCCAGCTGCAGTGCCAATCGATCACGTTCGTTAACCTTTTCCTGAAGCTCCCTGCAGTCTGACGTGATCCAGATGCGGCTTATTTCATCTCCGAAAACCTGACGCAGTTTCTTCTCGCTTTTGTATGATTCCGGAACAGACATAAAAAGAACTGTCCGTGATGAGATTCGGTCCGCATAGGCAGGCGAGCTGAGATATGCCTGTCGAAGGTTGACATAGAACAAGCTTTCCCGAGTGACAACGTAAAAGACATAGGCTGTGCCGAAGTTAGCCATTCGCAATGTCGCAAACCTAAATAGAATTTACTCACTGAAGAATAGCACACCCATCAACGCATGAGCATAATATCGCAAAGGGCTCACAATGTTACTGAAGCTAAACCTATCGAGTTGCGTATTCCCTGCTCCGCCGGTGGCATGAATCGGAAGCAGTATTGGCCAGAGGATGGCAACTCCAGCTAGGCAAAGCGAGCACAGCACGCGAAGGAATCGGAGAAAGAGATAGCCATCGAGGGAGGAATGATGCAAAACATGGGCATCCGAGATTTGAAAGAAGGCTCCCAACCAGTTCACAAGCCCAGTGGGCAAAGCGGGACTCCGTTCACTAACGTCAAGTCAGCCGATTCGAGTTGTCCTTGCGAGATGGAGGTGTGGTTACTGATGAAGCAGACCCGGCAGATGCGTCCGAGGCGCATACCACCGACGTTGTGTACGTCTACAGATGAAGAACAGGCCGAACCAAAACACGGCAATAACCAACGCTGGGACAAGCGTCGACACTAAAGCTGAGCCAGATGTCGAGCCGCCGCCGACACCGAACGTTGATAGGGCTTCACTAGTCGTGGATGTCGCATTGTTTCGAGAGGATCCAATGTTCGGATCATTGTTCTGGTCCTATACTTGATCAGACCGAATTGAAATAAACGGACATTCGTTTCGACCTACGATAATACTTTGTCTCTTTCGAAGAGCATCGAGCGAATTGCCCGCCATGCTGTGCAAGCATCAGGCGTACTCTGCACATGAATTTTGACTTCGCTGACCCCTTGAAACCATTTAAGTTCTTTATAGAGTACTTCATATGACCATGTACTCGTTGATTCCCTCACCCGGGATTCTAGTGGATTATTATTATAAGGACTTTGAGGGGTCACGGAGCTTTTTCTCTCCATCGGACTTCTGCGAACCATCAGCTCCACGTCCCAGCTTCAATTGACATGGGTCGCTTAGTTGACTCCACAGGGGTTCGTGCAATTCGTGCGAAGATCGATCCATACAATCGGGGAAAAAAAAATTTAGATCTGTCATCTTGACTAACCTCGACAATCGATAGTATGGAGCTAATCGAGATGATAATCGGCTTCATGCTGACAATTTATGCATCTGATTTGCTGCGAGGCGTACTCTCAGGATCTTTTGGGTTATCACGGTTATGGCACAAACTACTAGTAGTAAGCTACGCACCCCCTTACGTTGGTGCTCTTTGCAAGCTCTAAGCAGCTCCGCCGACTGCTCGTTGGCAAGAGTTTTGCACCTTGTAGAACACTCTCAGTGACTCTACGTACCCCATTGATTCTTCAAACCAAACTTAATCGCTGAGCAAAATGGAGTAAATAATGTACAGAATATGCAAGCTGTCAAAGCAAAAGAAGGGGCTTCTCGAACAAATCGGGGAACTTAAAGTGGCCCTGAACAGCCTGGCGTCCAAGCTCCCGAGTTCCAAAAATTTGGAGCGGACGGATTAAGACTAGCTCGGAACAAATAGTATGCCTCTTCGTAGTTTAAGTTGCCTCTTTCGCGAGAAAACCTGATAAGTCTGTGGCCTTAGGCAAACATTTCTGCTGACTTAAAATTCGATGCCTTAGGCAGTCTCCTAAGTACTTCGCATGTTGTCAACTTCATTTCTCTGCAGGAAACACGAAGCAATTATCAAGTTCAGGGGTTGGATAAAATCATTTCATCGCATTCCCAGTTGCGATTGGCTGCTTTATGTCACCAGCCAGCTGCAGCTTCGTTTTCTCGCAGGTAACTATTAGTAAGGACGAGTAGAAGCAATTCAGAGTACACTCGCAGGTCAAGGATGGGAGCAACCAGAAGACCAAACGATCATCGTTTGATATTGAAGAATTATGGGGAGAAGGCTCTCCGGATCAAATTTTCCGATCTGTCCACAGTCGACATTCTCCTGGCACATTTAGATTCCATTTAGAAATGTAGTCGCACGGAGTAGAGAGTTCCCGTCATTTAATGCTTGTAGCACATGAACAAGCGTAGTTCATCGTCACTGCAAGCCATGACCGCATGGTTCGAACAGTCGAGTCGTAAGCGAGTATAGTATCACGGAGATCTTCATCGCGAACGGAATATATAACGGCTCGATGGGTGGTTTGCTGCTGGATTGCATGGTAACGCTTTTTGCAGAAAAGACGCTGAGCAAAGGCGGAGTCAGGAAAATGACAACCACCGGCAGAAAAGTAAGCTTCCCCCGGTGACAACACCTCTACGGCTGGAAATTATCTTCCATTTGCGACGCAACTTGCTTGAAATCGAACTCTCCGAGCTTCGATATTCGACTCCAAGTAATCGGCACCTCTTTGGCCATAATCTACCTTTCCAGGTGGACCACGACCAAACCCCTGCTCCGTTCCTGATATTCGAAGGTGATCCAACGCCAAACAATCCGCTTCCATCACGGCGCTTCACGCCTAAATCGTCGCCTTGGAGCTATAATCGCTAGGAAGAGAACTCATGGCCTGGCAGTCTCCGTCTGCCATGGCCGGCGGTGGTGGAGGCCTTGGAAATTCCCCTGGGGACGGAATGGCGGGTGGCCATTCTCAACCCCAGGGGACTGAGTACACGTTGCAGGGTAAGAGAACATGAGCCGCGCTGCTACAGACGTGACATTTAACGGGATTCTTGTTAGGAGTGATGCGCTTCCTTCAGAGCGAGTGGCACCGTCATGAACGTGATCGCAACGCGTGGGAGATCGAGCGCGCCGAAATGAAATCTCGAGTCGGCAGACTAGAAGGTGATTTACGAACGAGCAAGCGCATACAAGAATCCTTGGGGAAGCATGTTAGGATGTTGGAATTGGCCCTGAAGAAGGAGCGGGAAACTGTCCGCAACCTGCGTCGGGGCCTCAACATCGAAGACATTCCCGACCCGAAGGAGATTGCCAAAGAGAGCCTGAAGAATCTTCCAAAACGTGAGTTGAATTCTGTCCGGTTGTTGTAGTTGCGATGCTAATATCAACGCTGGTATAGCCTACGCGAAACCGTATACAAACCCGCTAAGCGATTCCGACAGCGAGAACTCCGGCCAATTCGATTCGCGCTTTGACGCCGAGCGCGACAGATCACGAGCCTTTCTGAGCAAGGCGGCTCAAGAAGTGGCTTATCATGTACTTCCGGCATCGCATCCCGTGCCAGAGCTTACCGATCAGGATTTGCAGGGCGCGTACGGTAATCAGCAAACGTCGCAGCCTAGTCTTGAAGAGGCGTATCTACAGCAGAGGCAGAAGCAGTCGCAACAAATCAGCATGATGTCGTCTAGAGAACCAGCGCCACAGAATCATCAGCCTGCACAGCAGTCGTACGCTGAGAACGGAGCTGGAAGCCGTGGACAGACTTCGTCCGTCCATGAGCGGAGGAATAATGAGTTCCAGCAGGTACCTCTGACTGCCATTAATGATCAACAATCATTTGGGAATGTGTTAGATCAGAATATTCACACGGATGCAAATTCCCAGGCTCCGGAGTCCTACTCGCGATCGTCGTTTGAGGACACGCGACAACCTCAACGAAATAAAGAAGATCCGAAGGACGACGCTGACGGCTGGAACTTCGATGAAGTTGTCAGTACGCAGGAGCCTCAGCCAGAGGTAACGAATCATCATCGGCCAGACACGGATGCGTTTCCCAACGCGAACTTTTCCGTTCCCAAATCACCGCCTCGCGGATCACATCGGCGAAAGAGCTCTGGATCATCGCGCCGCAAGAGCGATGGTGGCGCAGATGCTCGAGATGCGACTGCTGCCGCGCAGCAGAAGGGGGATTCGACGTTCAAAGTTCGCTTCGCTCTCCGTGGACATCTGGACGTTGTTCGGTCTGTGATCTTCACTGGCGGTGGCAGCCCATCTGAGCCGGAGATTTGCACGTGTAGCGACGATGGCACGATCAAGCGATGGATTTTGCCTGCTTCGTACGGGAACTTTGGCTCCGGAAATAGCGGGACTGACCTTGACATCACGAGCTATTTCACGCATCGCGGCCATGTTGGGGCGGTGACTGCACTGGCAGCTTGTCCACCTTCACAGAACTTTTCGAACGGCGGTCGTGCTCTGGGCGACGGTTGGGTGTTTTCCGGCGGTCAGGATGCCAGTGTGCGTGTCTGGGAGCGAGGTCGGGTTGATCCCAAGGCGACGCTGGATGGCCATACGGATGCGGTTTGGGGATTGTCCATTCTACCTGGCACGTCAGGTTCGGTGTTTGGAGACCGATGCAGCAACTACGGCGGGCCCGATCGGATGTTGCTGGTCTCCGGAGGTGCCGATGGTCGGATTCTGATCTGGGCTGTGAGTACGCCGCCGCAAGTGACCTCTCCTCCTCCTGGGGCGCGGCGCGGTGCAGGAGGGAGACGCTCCAACTCGATCTCGTCCGGGTCCAACTTCCCATCGTCACCACAGCCAAGCACTGCCACGTCCACGCCATTCCACTATACCCTGGTGCACCATATAGTGCGGACCGCGTCTCCGTCGCCGACGTGCATCAGCCCGCTCTCACTGGCTGGTGTTAACTTTGTGGTTTCCTTCAGCGATGCCTCGATCATAGTCTATGACACGCGAACAGGCGAGGAATTGGTTGGCATGGCCAGTCTGGAGACGTATGATGGAACTCCGTCAACGGGCGTCAACTCCGTCGTCACAAGCACGATTGGCTTTGACGGTACCGCGAACCTGGACCCGAATCGCGGGCTGACCGAGGACGAGAACGTGGTGCACGGGGCAACGGGAACCAGCGGTGGAGTGGAAGGTGTTATCATCAGCGGCTACGAAGATCGATACATTCGATTTTTTGACGCGAATAGCGGTAAGCTTTATTATTCATGGTCAACATACCAGCATTCAGACCCACTGACGGACTTTCCAGGCCAATGCACGTACACAATGCTCGCGCACCCGTCGGCCATCTCATCGCTTTCGCTGTCCCCAGACGGCCGTGAATTGGTATCGGCCGGCCATGACGCCAGCCTGCGGTTCTGGTCGCTCGAGAAACGCAGCTGCACCCAAGAGATCACCAGCCACCGGACCATGCGTGGCGAGGGCGTTTGCTGTGTCGTGTGGAGTCGCGACGGGAAATGGGTAGCCAGCGGCGGCGGCGACGGCGTCGTCAAAGTCTTTTCGAGATAATGGTCCGAGTCTTTTTCTTCTTTGCATCTGCATGTCAGTGTGTGTCTTTATGGTATCAGTATAATCGACGTCGCATGCGCATGCGTCCGCCTCCTGTGTTATTACCAGATCTGATGTGTGGCTACGATACAAGTCTTTTTTTTTGTCCTATTGATTATCAATTCCCCCCATTGTTTACTTGGGTTGTGTTTGTCTTGTTTTCCGCTTTTTCTCTTCTCGCATCCGATTCCAAATGCACATCATGTGTCCATGTCAATGTCATAATAACTCTACATAAGTTTTGTTACTTTTTTTGGATTGATTGAAGCGTTCAGTTCTCGTTTCTTGCTGGCAAAGAACTTTTCTTCCCTAGAACAATATTTATGAAGAATACCTCCATGTTTTGTCATACCCAGTCGATCGGCCATATGCACCGTCATCTAGATGTTGATGATTCCGCAGCCGATCAGAGATATAATCCTGATATCCGGGCTCATACCGACTCTGGACCAACTCGGGATCCTCTTCCCTCTCTGGGCCGTACAGAACCTCGCAAACCCCACCAACGGGGATATCCATCACTGCATCCGTACCCTCTGACCAAATCTCCTTCCAGCTGGTGAACGTCCCTTGGCCACTGCCGCCCTGCTGTTGTTGCCGACCCATGGTCTGCGAGGTAACTGAGCCGGGCTTCATCTTCTCGGATCCGCCGGGGCGACGACGGCCTTTACTGTCGATGACGGCGATGTTGGCAACTTCGTCGACGATGTTCTCGATGCTGGTCATGGGTAGGGTGAGGTACCCCGTGTTGTAGGACGCGAGGGCAACGTAGATGTACACGATGGTCATCACGAGGTAGGACGGGATCGCGAGTGACCACCAGCGGTTCGGATAGTAGTGGATTCCTAGTTGGTGCAGGAAGGGCGATGGGAGGTAGGACCAGAGGAGGTACATCACTTGAGCGGCAACCCCCGAGTCAGTTATCTACTCCATGCGGAAACAAGGGAGAATCCGAGACCTACAGAAAGCAAACGACGAGGTGAGATACAACACAAACCCGTAGTACTCATACGTGGGCACTTTTGGCCGTGCCCGCGGCACCGTTGTCGCGATGCGCGCAGACTTGGCCACCGCCGCCTCCGTATCATTCTGCGTCTCCGCATCGGACGTATCCGGCGTCGTCGGACGGGACGTGGTGGTTGAGAACGGCGGGCGCAGGAGCGACGTCAGAGAAGGCGAAGGAGGCAGCGGCGTCGGCGGGCGGTTGTAAAACGGCGGCGCAAACGCATTCGGACCGTTCAGCGAACTGGAAGACTGCATGTAGGAGCGACGCATGGCAACATTGTTGTTGTTGTTGTTGTTGTTGTTGTTGTTGCTGCCGTTGTTGTTGTTACTGCTGGTGTTACTATCTCCCGGAGACTCCTCCTCGTCCTCATCCTCGTCTGCATCGTCCTCTTCGTCGGAGTTGATCGATCCGCCGTCAAAATCCAGGGAATCGTTGTCATTGTCCATCGAGAACTGAGACTCAAAGTCGGCTTCTTCGTCCTCGACTTCAATCTCTGGGGAGAGCATCCGATCAGGGTCGCGATTGGTGCCGTCTTCGTCTTGGCCTTCAGACTGTACCAAGCCGGAAGAGTACGAGCCCAAGTATCCGGCGTCACTGTCGCCATGACCGGCCATCACTCTATGTTCACCAATCTCTGCCGGTTCGCTCACTGGAGTGTTCGCATGGTGGTACTCGGCCTCCAGGGGCGGAAAAGGCTGGCTATTCTGGGAGTGCGAGTCCGAAGACGCATGGTTGCGCTGTCCCGAAATGTTTCCAGACATCAAGATGCATCTGAGTTTTGAGCTGCAGAACCCAGGACCACATCTCGAAGACTTGTTGGTTCCTTGGGAGGATCCAATTCAGCGAACTCCATCGAATGCGCGCTGATGCTTGATATCAGGATTCTGCCAAGGTATACCGCCTTTGTACGAAAGGGTTAGGGTTTATTCGTACGATTGTTCCAAACCCTAACATCTGACTTGAACGTCCCCACGAAGCTGGCAAATGGTTATAGACTGAGAGAATTGGATGTCGATGACTTCAGCGAGGACGACTATATGTGAGCAGCGATCACGAAGGAATTTCTTAAAGAAAACGATGATCTAGATTTCTCGTTCTTGGGCACACATCTTGTCACGATAATGTAGCGATAAGTACTGTGAATCTGTGATAATTTATAGCACGTCTGAAAAGTATTTGTACATACGTTGGATTCAATTGCCCGTTCGAACGTAATACAGATGAATCCTCGATATACGCCAACCCTAACAAACCCTCACGACATGTAACAACTTCGCTGAGAAGTCCAGTAAGTATATTCAAAATGTAGATCGAACGTCCATCATGATTTCTTCTCTTTCGATTCCTCCCCTTTTGATTGCCCCTCTTTCGATTCTTCCGCCTTCTCCTTCTTCTCACCCTTCTTCGGTTTATTCAAGACCACCTTCGGGTCGAAACCTCTCCTCCGGATCCGCCGGCGCTCACCGCGAGCAATAATCTCCGCATCCGCCTCGTCGTCGAACGGACCAAACTCGGGCTCTCCTACAACATTGCCCTTCTCGTCCGTGATTGGTGTCTTGTCGATCACCTCTTCTTCACCGTCTGCGGCGGCGGCACCATCCGGCGCGTCCGCCTGCTTCTTCGAAGTCTGATTCGGGCTGGGGCCGGTCTTCTTCAGCTTGCACACGAAGAAGCCATCGACGTTCTCGCGATGTGGGTAGTAGCGCCTTGCCAGGCGCATCCGCTCGTCGAACTTCTTCCCCATGAAGCTGGTGAATCCCTCACTGCCGAAATCACCCAAGCCGGTGTCGACGATGCGGACGTTGGGCCGTTTGTTCAACGCGTACTGGATGACTTGCTCGTTCTCCTCGACGGTGACGCTACATGTCGAGTACACGATATAGCCGCCTGTCTTGGAGTGGTGGTTTGTCGAGTCAATCGCTGCGAGAAGGAGTTGTTTTTGCTTGTGAGGGATGGCGAGGAAATCGCGCTCGGTCTTGGACGTCTTCACCTTGGGATCCTTGGAAATGACTCCGGTACCTGTACACGGAGCGTCGAGCAGGACGCGGTCAAAACCGCCCATGATCTTGGGAAATGCCTCGTGGGCATCGAGATTCGAGACGATGGTGTTCTTGACCCCCAATCGGTGGATGTTACCGATCAAACCTTTTGCTCGGACCTTGCTAGCATCGTTGGCGATGACGATACCAGTGTTGCGCATTAGGGCCGAGATGTAGGTCGTTTTACCACCGGGAGCGGCAGCCATATCGAGAATGCGCTCGTGTGGTTGCGGTGCCAACGCCATGACGGGTAGGAACGATGACGCTGCTTGCAAGATGTAATGGCCAGCAAGGTATTCAGGTGTAGCACCAAGAGGCACTGGCGACTCGAACACCTGCAACCCAACCTTGGACCACTTGCCGACCGGCTCCAACACAACACCTCTGTTGATAAGGGCCTGAGCCAGCGTGCGTCGATTGGTGCGCAATGTGTTGGTACGGATGACTACTGGTCGGGGAGTCTCGTTGGCTTCGAAGAAAGCGAATGCTTCCATCGGAGAAAACAGGTTCATGAGCTTCTCCGCGAGGAATTGGTTGTATCCGTAGTAGGAGCAAATATCCTCCAGCAGAAGCTGCAGGTAGTCTGCCCGCGACTTGTCCGGCCGGCCCAGCTTGGGGAGATCGCTCAGGATACGGATCGTGTCGGTAATCCTAGTTCGGAGAAGCTGCATATTCGGGGCAACGCCGGGTGTAACTGTGCCTTCGCCCTCAAGACTTGCAAAGACATCTGGATGATCGCCGGCGATATTGGTCTGCATAGCGGACTCTTGCATTTCCAGCCTAGCCTCCTCCTCCTCTTTTTTCTTCTGCTCATCCAGCTTTCGAGACAACCCTTCAATATTGGCCCTCGTTAGTTGCTCCTCTGCGTCCGAGCTGTCTTCATCGTCTGAAAACATGGCCTTCTTAGGGCGCTCCTCCTCTTCGTCTGAGTCGAGCATTGACCCCTCGCTGAATGACTGCTCGTCATCTTCGTCGCCGCTTTGCTCCAACCCACTATGATCTGATCCATCGCTCACTCCATCGAGATCGTCAAACTCATCGGCCATCAGATCGTCCAGACCTTCGGCGTCGGAGCCGGAGCCGCTGCCCCAACTCTCGGCATCGTCTTCGCTTTCAGACTCGATCAACATTTGTTTCTTCGACTTCGTTTTGGTAGATTGTTTCTTAGCGTTGGCCGCGCCGTTCGATTTCTTCTTTTTGCCGGTGTCAGCATCGGAGTCGCTGTCCCAGCTCTCGGACTCGTCTTCGCTTTCGGACTCGATCAGAGTTTGCTTCTTCGATTTTGTCTTTGCAGATTCCTTCTTGGCGGCGACCGCGCCATTCAATTTCTTCCCTGTTCCAGCGGCAGCGACCCCATTGGCATTAGACTTGGCTTTCTTTGCATCCTTCTTGGATTCCGCTTTGCGCCGCTTGGATTCTGTTTCCTCTGCTTCAGCGGCTTTCCGCTTTTTAAGCATGGTAATCTTGGATTCATCCAGGGGCGGGGGAGGCCCCTGCTTTCTCATGCGACGACTGAGGCGCATGATGTCGTCGTCAATTAAACAATTCCGTTGTCTTGAGAGTCGTGAACTTTTTATCGATGCTCGTCTCATAATTTTTTCCTGCTGTGAAGGCGGTGACGGTCGGCAGAATCAGTCCCACTGCGGGCGGTCAACATCGACCCATCAATCA
This sequence comes from Thermomyces lanuginosus, assembly GCF_041956635.1. Classification (NCBI taxonomy): domain Eukaryota; kingdom Fungi; phylum Ascomycota; class Eurotiomycetes; order Eurotiales; family Trichocomaceae; genus Thermomyces; species Thermomyces lanuginosus. The sequence continues at coordinate 286,384 of NW_027192341.1, read as the reverse complement.
CCGTCCCTGGACCAGTAGACTTTACGATTGTTTTCCAATAATGCGCCGCCTTCGTCTCGGTAGTATACAAGTGTCAGTACTTTGGACGTCGGGTCCGAGGGAAGCAATTCGACATGCTCAGCTGCCTGATTGGTCGGTCCTTGCAGCTGAATTAAATGGGGAAATCTGCGGTGATTGAAGCAGATACTGACAGTACTCAGCACTCAATCTCTTGAAGGTGGCACCAAAGAAGCCTTAATTGGATCAATGTCTCTGATGCAGAGCAACGGAGAGCAAGCCCAAAAGAAAGTAGTATACATAGTGAAGTACTAATTCAACACCCTCGTCCCACTCATAAGACGCAATTGCCACTCCAGTATGCACCTACTGCACCTAGGTACTGCAGGAAATACCACTTGGCACGTTTTGGCAGCTGCCATAGTCCTTCCCACCGGTCACTGTCACGTCCGTCCAGGTCCAGTCCGAGCAGGCACCGTCGCCGCAGACAATTGCAATGTTGTATCCGTTCGAATCTACCGCACCAGCGCCGGAGATGTTCTCGAGGGTTAGATCGGTGATGGGGATGCCCGAGGTGGGCTCGCCGTGGAGATCGCCACCGTCGTAGTTTTGCTCGATCAAGATGCCATACCTGGACCAGTCAGATTAGGGTGCAATAGCGCAGGACGGAGAAACATACTTGGAGATGGCCTCTAAGGTGATGCCGGAATAAGTAACACCCTTGATTTCGCCGGTCTCACCGGACTTGGCCTTGACGCGGATCCCTATTAGGCACATTAGTAAAAGAAGACAGTGTTGGCAAAGAAAGAGAATTGGATTGGCGCACCGTTGGTTGACTTGGAAATGGTCGAGTCCTTGATGGTGACGGTATCGACGACGTTGTTACTGCGGCCGCCCACGCTGCCAATGGACAGTCCATGTCCACCGGAGCAGGTCCCGCCGGTGAAGGTGATGTTGGTACCCGAGTTAACAGCGATACAGTCATCCTGGTTATAGACCTTGGCGTCGGCGATGACGACATTAGAGCTCGAACCAATGTCGAAGCCGTCAGTGTTGTGACCGCCGGCCTCGTCTCCCGCGGAGTCGTCGATAGTCACGTTCCTGATGGTGAGGTTATCGCACCCGCTGATGCTGAAAGCATGCACGGGGGTGTTCTCGATGTAGAGATTCTCAATCAACGAGTCTTCCAGGCTGTGGGCGGCGAAGAACTTAGGCTTGGTAACACCGCCGTTAGATCCCTTGCCGTCCCACCAGCGGGCGCCATCCGGGTTCAGCTTATGCCCGGCCGCACCCTTGATGGTGATGCGGCTGCCCTTGAAGCGGACCAGCGGACCCTCCCACTCCGCATAATCCCAGGTGGTGGTGCCCGCGAAGATGACCTGCCACTGCCGGTTAGCTGCATGTCCCTGTACGGACACATACAGACTCGTACCGTAGTGTCTTCCGGGGGGTTAAAATCGAGGGTGTCGCCCGAAGGCACGGCGATGTTGGACAGCGTCATAGTCGCACAGATGGCCTGCGACTCCATGGCTGCGGCGGCCCCGTCAGAGCCTGAGAAGGTGCACGCCGACTGCCGTTTGGTCAGCGTGGGGGAAGGAGTAATCATCGGATCCGGCACGGGGGTGGCCAGCACCCCAGTCGCCCAGGCGATGAGGGCGAGGGATCCCAATGCACTCAACATTTCGATCAGCGAAAGACGATAAGAATGAAGGGCAGAGAGAAGGAAAGGAAAGGAAAGGAAAGGAATGACCAAGAGTGAGCGAGTTGGCAATGGAAAGTCAGTGTCCCTGGCAGCATTGGGCCGTCATATATTCATATACTGATCACGCCGTAGAGGAGGCCTACGTCAACTCACGACTATCTCAAAGATCCGGGCCCCTAGCCGCAGCCACTGTTGGTCCGGACATCGGCAGACTCCAATTGCAATCTCCTTGTCCTCCAACGGCGAAATTTTGGAGAAATTTTGGCGGGACTTCGGAAAGCCGCGTGACCCATCCTCATCGTCAACCCCAGTCCATGGCGTTGTAACTTGTGCGAGAGAATGGCCGAAGGCTTCCGTATTTCTTGTTGCTCACAGCGGTGGATCTCCCCGGGGCACATTCGAATGCCGTTCGGGAGTCTCGACCTGAAACAAAAGAGGAGCAGACTGCTCCAGAGCTTCGCATGAATGACGAATCGATAATGGGTAGACGGATATTTCCTCTCGCAGCCCCAGTGTTTCATGACCCTTGTACGGAGGATTAATATTATATGTATTCAGGCTTATTTACCCTCTATTCATAAATGGGCAGTCGTGTACATTGCCGGGAATTGAGGTGAATATCAAAAAGTCTGTGATATTAGAATTTGATGAACTCGCGGCCCTTGTGCATTCGAGATATATTCGCGATATTGTATTCTTGAATGTCGTCGGCTCGCTTTTGACAGATAGGCACGTTTGCGGCGAGACCGTCCATGGCCGCGAACATTAGTCCAGCTAACTCGAGTGTCTGCTGCCAGCGCACGTGTAGTTTCCTTTCATTCCCAGTGGCAGCGACGCCATTGGGATGGATTTCCCTCTCTGGCCTTCGTTTTGCTATCCGCTTTGTGATGCTCGCCTGACATTTGTCTTCTCTGCCTCAGCGGCCTCACGCTTTTCGGGCATGGTGATCTCGACTTCATCCAGGGGCGTTCATGCCTCTTGCTTCCTCATGGGATTCCTCAGACGCATGATGCCGTCGGGAATCAAGCAATTTCGCGTCCAGATGGGAGCCGTGAGTTTCAATAAACCGATCATCAGCCAGAGTGCCGTGAAGGCGGTGAGAAACGGCAAAATTTGTCCCACTGCGGGCGGCCAACCATCTACCCTGTCAGGTACTTTGAGACCTGTATGAACGAACCTCCATGCCACTGAAAGTTCTACATACTGGGTAACCCGATTTCCCGAAATTCAAATCTGTTCTAAATATGACGGAACTCTCCTTTGTCAAATCATTTCTGTCCACCGTCGACTCTCGTCCGGTGAGATTCTCACCGGACTATGTCGCGGAACCAAGCTCGATGAAGTGGCCTATCCCGGTAGGTTCAACTGCAGCAATTGACAGAAGAATTCAATAACAATCAAGCTGACGCGGCGCCTCCAGTACACACTGCCCCGTCTACCGCAATCCTATGCTACTCTGCCAAAGAAGATCAAGACCACCGATGCTCCTGGAGCGGCCAAATCAGTCAACGTGCAACTCAAGTCCGCGCGGAATCCGACGCTCGATCTCAGCCTCGATAATGCGCCTCTAACAACGACCACAGTGCATGACCTGCGAGAGTTTGTTCGGCAGCGGGTTGTGGTTGGCGATAGCGGTCAACCACCCGCAGCGGAGAAGATTAAGATTCTGTTCAATAAGAAGCCTGTCGGTGGCAGTGCGGAGAAGACGCTGGCAGAGATTCTGTCCGACGCGCAACCGGATGCTCTGAGTGGTGGGAAGACCGTCGAGTTTGGAGTAATGATCATGGGTGGGGCGACAGTGAAGGCAGAAGGGACACAGGAGAGTGCGCCCGGAACTACGGGAGGGCAGGAACCCAGCGGAGCAGAAGTGTTGTCGACAGATGCATTCTGGTCAGATCTACAAGAATTCCTGGGGCGTCGGATTCGAGATCGGGACGAAGCTTCGAGAGCGGCAACGATATTCAGGCGGGCATGGGAAGCTAGTCGTTCTTGACCTCGGGTTAGACTTTGTATGACATAGGCGATATCAGTTGCTCATTGACAGTTAGATATTCACGGATAGCATAATTTACGCGTTATGACCCAAAGGCTCAATAGATCGACTGCGGATGGAGTTGTTGACGGACAGCATGTGAATACTTATGCCTCAGGCATCAACAGATCTGATAAGAGGCTGACGATAAGATTCATCCCATGACAATCAGCAAACCAAAGCTGCAGCCTTGACAACGGCGCCTGGGGTCAGATCAATTGAAAACAATGGGCGAGGAACGACCTTCGACTCCGCCTCGTGAGCAGGCGGCTGGAGGCGAGTTGCCTCCACCGCCACTGACCCCAGAGCAACTCCGCCGAATAGTGAGCTCCTTGCGGAATGACTCCCAAGAACTGAACGCTGACCTCTCCAGGAAATCAACCGTATGAAAGCCAAAGCAATCCGAGAGCAACGCGAGAAAGAGGCCGCCGCCGCATCCGCGGCGAACCAGACCACCGGCGGAGTTAAACGATCGTTCTCCGCGATGGCAGCGGAAACGCCCGCATCGCAGCGCGACGCGCGAACGAACAACAACCGACCACTGGAGAAGATCCGGCCGGCGCGGAACTTCACCAAGTATGTCGATTACGATTTTAGCAAGATGACGGACACCAAGGGCGGGTTTCTCACAGAGGAGGACGATCCGCACAACAAGGCGCTCCATACCCGGGAGGAGCAAAAGGAAAAGAAGCCCGCTCATATGACGCAGAAGGAATGGGAGCGGCATCAGTTGCTCAAGGCGATGGAGAAGGAGAAGGTCGGGCCGTTTGAGCCCGGTTTGAGCGTTTTGGATGATAAGGAGCAGCAGAAGAAGTGTCGCGAGTGCGGCAGTCTTGCGATTGACTGGAAGTGGGAGGAGGCGTTCAAGTGCTGTGTCTGCCATGCATGCAAGGAAAAGTATCCCGAGAAATACAGCTTGCTTACGAAGACGGAAGCAAAGGAGGACTATCTATTAACTGATCGTAAGTGTTTCCTATTGGTTCTATGTAATTTCGGGCTAACCGACGGTCCTTTAGCGGAACTCCGTGACCAAGAACTTCTCCCGCACATGAAGAAGCCCAACCCCCACAAAGCCACCTGGAACGACATGATGCTCTACCTTCGCTACCAGGTCGAAGAGTACGCCTTCTCGCCGAAGAAATGGGGTTCACCCGAGGCGCTGGACGCCGAGTTCGAGCGGCGCGAGGCCGAGAAAAAGCGGCGGCGTGAAGTCAAGTTCAAGACGAAGCTTGAGGATCTCAAAAAGCGGACACGCGCTGAGCAATACCGAAGAAGTCGTCAGGGTCTCGCGGGCGGGAACTTTGGCGATATCATCGGCAAAACCAAGCATGAGCATCAATGGGGCAGAGGTGTGGAGAATCCGGAAACGGGGATGACAATTAAGAAATGTGTCGAGTGCGGCATGGAGGTTGAGGAGCTGGAACTATAGATTATTTACGACCATAATGTCGGCAATGACTTGTACATACGAAGGCAACAAGTGGGTTAGAAATTCCAGGCGGATTTCTATGATCTTTGGAGACTGATGATCAGATAAGATAAGATCACGCAACATCATTGGTGCGGAGCAGCCAGAAACCTGAGCTCTCCAACTGACCGTCACCGCAGACGCTCGAATTGTCCACTCTGGACAGCATTTCCAATGCATTCCCCTTCTCCCAAAGCGTCCGCTTCTATACGCCGAATTTCTTGAAACGAGCACGCTGCGCGCTGTTACGAACACAAGGGGAATTCCGCGACAACTTCTAGCACCGCCGCGAAACAACTCAAAACGTCAAGCGCGAAAACAGGACCTGCGCAACGCAACGCGTCCTCCTTGAGAGGACAAAAAAGAACACCATGTCGCAACACTACAGTACCGAACCCCCTCCTACCGCGTCCGCCACCCTCGAAACCACCGTCGGCCCCTTGCACATCTCCCTCTTCGCCAAACAAACGCCGCTGGCCTGCAGGAACTTCCTCCAGCATTGCCTGGATGGATACTACACCAACACAGTCTTTCACCGTGTTGTGCCCGGATTCATCATTCAGGGAGGGGATCCGACTGGGACGGGCTCTGGCGGACAGTCCATCTACGAAGACCCGGAATTTGAGTACGATCCTGATAGCCGCGATCCAAACGAGAAGATTGTTCTGCGTGATGAGTTGCATAGTCGATTAAGGTTTAATCGGCGCGGGCTTCTTGGGTTGGCTAAGAGCGAGGATGGCACGTATGGGAGTCAGTTCTTTATTACCCTGGCGAATTGCGAAAGGGAGTTGAATGGGCAGTGTACGCTGTTTGGCCGGTTGGAAGGGGATAGTATCTACAATGTGATCAAGATTGCGGAAGCAGAATTGGTCGAAGGTACGGATAGGCCAGTGTATCCGGTGAAAATTACGGCGTGTCATGTGGGTGAATTGGGGCCGTTAGAGGGAAAGCTCAAGAAGCGGCAGAGAATTGCCGTTCCGGAGGAGACGGGAGAGAAGCCAACTGTGCAGAAGAAGAAGAAAAAGGGCAAAGTCGGCAAGACCCTGCTGAGCTTTGACGCGGACGAGGGGACGGAGGAAATCAGACCAACCAAACCCAAGTTCAACACCAAGTTGATCTCCCATGCTGAAGAGCTAGAGCAAAAACCAAAAGCCGCCAACCAAGAAGAACGAAAAGAAGAGCCCACAAGAGTCCCCAAAAAGCGCGCGCGCTCACCATCGCCTCGCGGCCAAGAACCCGAAGATGGTCCGCGCAAGACCCGACCAAAGACCCCCGACCCATACCACCAAGTTCCCCCCAAGGACCCCGAAGTCCCCGAACGCAGCCCATCCGAGGAAGAAGGCCCCGAAACAACAAGAGAACGCACAAGACAATCCGCCCTCGAACGAACCAAAGCGGAAATCGAAGCCCTCAAAGCTTCCATGCGCCGAGACGTCGGCCCCACGAAGGAGGAAAAGAAAGAAGAGAAAAAATCGCTCCTAGAATCCATGATCCCCAAGTCGTCAATCCGCGGCCGGAAACGTCCCGGCCTCGGCGCCAACCCAGTCACCAACCCGGCCGCTGCCGCGGGGGCAACCGACTCGGAGGCGCTGCGGTTATTCAACGATTTCAAAGCGAAGCTCGAGTCGAGTACACTAAAACCCTCAACAACCACCAGCAAGAGGCAAGAAAAACCTCGACAACAAGAATCGAAAGCAGATAAAAAAGAAGAAGAAGAAGAGGAGGAGGAACCTCAACCCTGTGACCTCCACTTCATCGTCAACTGCCAATCCTGCCGTGACACTTTTACCGCCAACGCGGACAACGCCGACGGCGAGGATGACGCCAACGACACAAGTTGGATGACGCATCGGCTTACCTTTGGCAAAGACACGCTGGGCAAGGACCTGAATTGGAAGAAGACGCACCATGCTGAGGAGGAGCTTGATAGCTTGATGGTGATTGATCCAAGGGAGAAGGAGAAGGAGATCCGTGAGGCGAAGAGGAGGGAAAAGCAACAACAACAACAACAACGAGGCAGTGCAAAGAGTGAGCGGGATCGGGAGTCGGAGCTACGGAAAGCGAGGAGAGGTGAGAGGGAATGGGATCGCTAGTACATAATAGCAGGCTTGTACGGAGTAGATCATGTAAATGACGGCATTGTCATATTGAATAGCCATTGCCTTCTACCATGCATTCACTCGTATCATTCGACACATCAAAATAAGTACAGTACAAGCTGATATCCATACCAATCAGAAACAAGGAACTAAAGAGCGCTCTATTCGTGTCATCCCATTCAAATACTCACACACATACACACACATGAACAGAAAAACAGGAATTAACGTGTTGAACTATGACTGAACGTCCGATGATGATGGTGATGATGTCCCGATCCTTCTTGATACGAGGACGGCTTGGCGGGGTATGGAATCCCACCGATTGTCGGCGCCGGAGGAGGAGGCGGCCCATGCCCGACGATGCTTGCCGGTGGCGTGTAGGAGCGTGGAATCCCCAGCGTGGATGAGGTCGGGCCTGGTCCGGAAGGTGGTGGGGTGTTAGTGCCATGCCCGTGGCTGCCGAATGGGTTGGAGCTCGGAGGGGCCCCGGTAATGGGTGGCGGCTGCTGCTGGTGAGAGCCGCTGACCATTGCCTGGACATGTTGTTGGTATGCCTGGGGATGGCTATGGTGGTGTGGACGCAGGGGATGATGCGGTGACGGTTGCGTTGTAGACGGTGGAGGACCATAGGGCGAGCCGGTGCCCGACGGAGGGTGTGGCGACGGCACGCTGAGAGAGGGTGTCGCCGAAGGCTGCTGCGACGGCGTCCCCGGCCGCTGCGGGCGAGAGCTGAATGGTGGGACGATGCTAGGTGGTCGCGGTTGGGGTGAGGGCTGTCGATACAGCGGAGTTGGAGCTGATGAAGGTGGATCCCGGGCATTCGTCGCATGCAGGGCTGGCGGTGTTGGCTGCGACGAGTACGCGGACTGGTATCGAGCCGAAGAGGTAGGGGTGTTGTTAACGGACGCCGATAAACTCGGGAAGCTGCCATAGCTCGTCGGAGGAGGTGCCGAGCGCTCACCAACATCGCTCTGCGCCTGCTGTGGCTGCGACTGCTGGGATTGACTTCTTGGATCGAATCGCGCCATCCAATCGCTGGAAGGTTTGGGCCCAGAACTACTTCCCAATGAATAGGACGAGAGGTCCGAGTGCGACGGCCGACTTGAACCTTGGCTCAGGATTGGAGTTGGCTCCTGAACATGGCGCTGGCTAGACAAGTATAATGGCTTCTCGTCGTATCGCATTGGGGATGGCTGAACCGGCGGCGGTTGCGTTGCAGCGTAGCTTGGGCGAGGAGAGGGCGCAGTCGTCACTTCGCTCGCAAGTCGCTTGCGTTGTGGCGGCTCCTCGGGTTCATCGTCGTTCAAAATGCTCATGATATTCGACCGCTTGGCAGGCACTTGGCGAGGTGGCTCCGGAGGCGCCGGCGTCGGGCTCGGCCTGGGCAAATCTTTGCTCGGGGAAGGCAATGTGAGCCCTTGCTGGTGAGCTGGAGGTCCTCCAGCTCCAAACGGATTGAACGGTGATTGCGACTGTCCCTGGCCGATGGACGATGGACGAGCAGGCGAGCGCTCACTGGCAAGCTTGGGCAGCAGAATCGGCGAGGCAGGAGCTGTCGATAAGCTTGAATGTCGCGAATGTGTACCGCCGGCCATTGCCGACTGTGGCGCTGTTGCTTGTTGCTGCTGTTGCTGCTGCTGCGGCGGCGGCGGCGGCTGCGGCTGCGGCTGCTGCGGCGGTTTTGCGTACACCTGCTGCTGTGATCCTTGATACTGGGCTTCTGTCCTAGGCAGGAGATGCTGCGAGGACAGCTGCTCCAGTCGAGGCATCTCGGAGTGAACAGGGGAGCCATGCATGGCAGCGGGATGCGGTGACGAGTGGGGTTCCTGCGAAGTCCTAGCCGGAGCAAGGGCGGTCGTGCGCAGATCACCCCGCCGATCATCGCTGAAATATCCCAAACGTGGGCCCTGGTGCACCCGCGGCGGCGCAGCCCCAGGTTGTCGGGCAGCGCGTGAGGTTTCCTCCGATATCGTGGGGGCCCCTGTCGGTGCTTGAGCAAGTGGATGATACCGACTCGCATTTCGTTCGGCACCCTCCGCAGGTCGCATACCCAAGGGTGGTGGTGAGATAGAAGACGGCACCACGGACCTCGGCTTTTGCGACTGATCAATGTCAGTATGGGGCGCCAGTGGCCGCTGAGTGACCGCCGACGGAGTAGCTTCGTAACGCCTCTTGGGCGCAACATTAGGCACAGGCAATGGCCCGGTAGGCTCTCCCCTCATCTTCTTGGCCTCGGCAACCTCAACAATCTTTTCGAACTCGGTGTTTCCCGAATCAATCTTGCGCTGGTAGTAGTTTTTGACCTGTAGTCATTGTCAGCTGAGTCACGGAAGCGCAGGTGACGTCGGCGACCTCACCATGATAGGAGTCTTTGTCTTCATGAAATTTGAAATGCCTTCAAAGTCCTTCCCGAAGTGCGCAAGCAAGGCCGGGAAATCTCGCACCTCCGTCACAGACCAGTAGCTGGTCGGCTGCAGCGAACCATACCCTATAGTTTCCGTGGTCGTCTTGACTTCTGCACCCTCGTTGCCGACCGAACCTTCCTTGCCACGAGCGCGCGAAGGTCGACGCGAAGCCACTTCCTCCGGCACGCGATCCGGCTCTTTGGCGCGCACAGTCGGATCTATGACGTCCTCCACAGTACCAGGTTCCAGCTTGGCTATCAGCGGCGCTGGCTCGGCGGCAGTTGTCACGGGGGCGACCAGTGGCGACTGAGAAGCGCTTGTTGCAACAATCGCCGGGGCGGGTGTAGGAGTAGGCTGTGCGGAACGAGCAGGAGCGGGTGACTCAACCTGCTGTTGTTGTGCTTCCTGTTGCTGTTGTTGCTGCTGTTGCTGTTGGTGCTGCTGCTGTTGTTGTTGTTGTTGTTGACCTCCACGCGTCCTTCGGCCACCACGAGACCCAGCGCCCGACCTGCCTCCGCGTCGGCCGGCGGGCTTCTCCGGCGCTTCACTGCTGTCCTTTGACCCACGCTTCGCCGCCTCGGCATCGGCAGCAGAGTCGCCGCCAAAAGTCGGCGCCGCAGCACGACGAGGACGACCAGTATCAGTGACCGGGACGGAGTCTTCGTTCTCATCATCAGGACGGACACCGTTAAGATCGGACATGAGGGCATTCGACTTGGGCCGGGTAGAGCGTCTTGTGCGTCCCTTGCGCGTCCAGCGCTTGTTGAGCTTCGCCTTGTATTTGATCTCCTCCTTGGTGAGGTAGTAGTGCATGATACACTCTTGAAAGGTGCGACCCGGGAGCTCGTCGGCGATCTTGCCCCATTTCTTCGGGTACGCCATGAAGGCATCCGTAAAGATCTTGTGTTCCTCCGGCGTGAAGTTATCCTCGGGCGGATAGAAGCCAAACACTTCAAAGGCATCGTCCGGGTGGACCTTGTTGTTGATATCCTTGAACACACAGGCCTTGGCCTCGTGCGGCTCCAGCATGTCAGGGATGACCGCCTCCCGGTCCAAATCCGGTCGGGCAGTTGCCTCCATGCGTCGCCGGCGCTCCGATTCTTCCTGGGCGGAGATAGCAGAGGCCAAAAGTGCATTCTGGAAATCCAACTCGCTGTTGCCCTTGAAGCGCCTCGGCTGCTCCGGAGCAGGCGTACCCGGCGCCACCCCTGGAGGCGTAGCAACGCCAGGTGTATTGGCCTTTTCTCTCTCTTCCCTCTTTTTATCCAGCTCACGCACAGCCAGACGCCACGGCCGATAATATGAAAGGAACTCATCGCGTAGCAGCTTGTTCTTCTTGGACGTCTCCCGTCGCTGCTTGGCGATTTCGCGGCGAATGGCATCTTTGATCCGTTCGTGCGTTTTCAGATTCTCCTGGTACACGTCCAGATCCGAGAGAGGAGTCGGCGGGCCCGTATTCAAGAAGGGCAGCGACTCCACGGTGATTTCATCTTTAGAAACAGGCTTGACTGCCTCACCATTGGCCTTGTCCTCCGCAACAGTGGGCTCCTCCTCCGCGACCACCTCTTGTACCTTCTCAGCTGCGTCCACATCCGCATCCGTATCCACCTCCTTGGCATGGCTGTCCGGGGTGACCTCAGTGGCCGACGGCTCTGGCTCCTCGGCGACAGTGCCATCCGCAATCATACCAAGGAGCTGAATCTTTAGCAGCAGCTCAACAATCACGGGATCCTCTAATGTCGGGGGTGGCATCTCCGCCTTCAACGCACGCATGTCCTTCTCAAAGAGCTCCTTGCGTTCGTTGAGATATTCCTCTGTAAAGACATTTTCATCCTCTTCATCACTCTCATGCGTAAAGTCCGGAATCGGAGCCTCTTCTTGTCCTTCTTGTTCTTCTCGTTCCGGTGCAGCTGTCGACGGCTTCTCTGGTTCTTCGGTCTCATTCGCATCCGGGTGAACATCTTCCATTTGCACGTCCTCATCTACAACAGGCGCTTTCTCGGGTTCGGCAGGAGACTTGGCCGGGGGCTCAATTTGCGGCTCAACTTGGGGCTCGATTTGAGGCTCCGGCTCGACCTTGGACTCCGTCTGTTGATCTGACGCGGATTTCTCTGGCTCGGCAATAGCCGGTTCCTTCTTGACTTGCTCTGGTTTGAATTCCCCTGGAGCCGCTGAAGGCTCTGCTTCCTTTTCGCCTTGAGGGATGTTGCGGCCTGGGGCGACAGGCGCGCCAGAAGGACCGCGGTGGTTATACCCAGGTCGAAGCCATTGTTTGCTACCTTTGGAAGGTCCTCTGGGACCTGGCGGTCGCACGCCTGCACGCGGTCCGGTGGGCACATTGGCGAGCGACAAGCGAGGCGACGTCTGCGGAGACGTGCTCCGTGCACCGGGAAGTTGGGTCCGAGAGAGCACGGGAGAAGGAGTCGTCGACGCCGGGCCCGACGGCACGGATGAGCTAAAACTGTGATCATGCGGCTGAGACTCGGAAGACTCGCGACGTCGTCGGAATGCAGCTGGGGCGGTTGGGGGGGATTGCTCGGGTCCTGGCCGGGTCGCTGCGGCAGGACCAGCCGGTGCCTTGGGAGGAGCGCGGATCGGTGTTTCTTGTTTGGGACGCGATTCGACAGGGGTCATTCGAGCAGCGCGAGGTTCCGATGGCGGCTGAGGAGCAGCGCGGTCAGCCTTTGGTCCAGTTGGTGGTTGCTTGATCGTGGCCAGCGAAGGTTCCTCTGAACGAGGCTTTTCGCTTTCCGCCGGCGGCTGTGGTACCTTGACGGGCACCGATGGTGGTTTGGAGGGCGTTGAAGGAGCTGCTGGCGGCAGCGTAACGGATCCGAATGCAGGTACCTGCGGAGCCGATGGAGGTGGGGAAGCTCTGGAAGCTGACTCTTTGAATAGCTCCAGCCGAGACGGGTGCACTTCAAGCCGGTCGCTATCGCGTCGCTGCTCTCGGGGAGGCACAGAAGTGACGGACGATGGCCTGCGAGGCGGCTCGCCAGGCCCTTGGTCGACCGGCTTACTGTCAACCTTCGCTCCAGCACTGGGGGTAGATTGCGGGCCAGCGGAAGGAGCCGAAATGCTGGGTGCACGGCTGTCCAGCCTGCTGGGCGGCGGCGATGCTTTTCTCCATGAATCCGGAGCAGGCCGTTCGCGGTCATCACGTTCGAAACGTGGCCGATCATCATCCCGTCTATCGCGCCAGTCTCGATCTCGCCGATCAAAATCCCGATCCCGATCTCGATCTCGATCCCGATCCCAGTCTCGATCCCGGAAATCGCTATCACGGTCTCGGTCGCGGTCGCGATCTCGAAGTCTGTCTCGATCCCGATCACGTTCTCTATCGCGATCCCAGTCACGATCTCGGAAGTCGCTAATCTCTCTATCACGATCCCGATCCCGATCCCAGTCCCGGTCGCGGTCCCGAAGTCTATCACGATCGCGCTCTCTATCGCGGTCCCAATCGCGATCTCGAATGTCAGGCTCTCTATCACGGTCTCGATCCCAGTCTCGATCCCGATCTCGGTCTCGATCACGATCACGATCTCGATCTCGATCCCTATCGCGATCCCACCAGCTATCCCGGGAACGACTCCGCCGACGATAGGAATCCCATTCGCCGGGAAAATACCCACGTCCCCGGCCGCGGAAACTGTCCCAATCACCCCTGCCACGGCCACGGCCAGGGCCTCCGCGGGGTGGAGGTGGGATACCCGGACCCGGCCCATCATTCGGATTGGACGACGTCGAGACCAAACTGTCCCGGGAGTTGCGACGCATCCTCACGATATCGCCATCCCGCAAGCCGGAGTCACGGGCATCCCGAAAGTCCCGTGGCTCCCGAGGCGGGGACCGAGACCGCCTATAGCTCCCTCCACCTCGCGCATCCCGCGAGTCAAAGTCTCGATCTCTCCGGCCCCAGTCACGATCCAGGTCACGACGATAATACGAGCCATCTCGGAAGTCACGGTCGCGATCCCGGTCCCGATCCCGATCTCGATCCCGGTCTCTGTCCCTCTCCCTGTCACGGAAGTCGCCGCGCGGTGGGTAGCCCCGTCCGCGGCCACCAAAGGGCGGGCCCCTGGAAGAGGAGTCGACCAAGGCCCTGGGCCCACGAGGCGGCTCGCGGCCTAAAGGAGTGTAATTCGGGTCATCATTTCGCGGCCCAAGCGGCGGCGGTGGGCGTCGGTCGGCAAAACGATGGGGAGAACGATCCCCGCGGGACCCGAACCCAGAAGAGGAAGAGAAGCGCGCCGACATTCCCGACGCATGCTAGGTCGCTGGTCGCGCGCGGGGTCCAGACACGGCGAATCGACCGGGAAATGTGGAAATGTCCAAATGAACTTCAGTGTGAAAAAGAACGGAGAGGCAAAGGGGGCCTGAAGCAGGAGAGCTTCCAGACTAGCGCTGGGCAGGGCTTCAGCAGGCGGCTGCTTGAATGTCACGTGACCGACAGAGGAACGGGCAAGGCGTTCCAGATGGGAGGCCCGGACGAAAGGGGTTTAGCGCAGCCCCTCGAGTCTAGATGGATCTGCCGAGAGTTCAGGGACAACGATCTCTTCAAAGGACAAAGGCGTGATAAGCGCCTTGGAAATAATTCCTTATTGACGAACGTGGCGTGCTGCAGGTGATAACCGGGTTTAGCGTTCGAGGATTCCCTGCGGAAGGAATGCAGCGCCCAATGGGCAATGTGGGAATGCCCGCAGCGAGACGATGCCCAACGGAGACAAGCGTTGGAATACTGTAATGTCCTCGTCGCGTGTTGGAAAGTGAAAGTTTGCACTTGCGAAACTGAGCAATCCAGCAATTTGTCAGCTCGTGATTTAACCAGACCTTCAAATTGGAAGACGAATTCAGCTGGAGGAATCAACCGATTGCGGCACTAACCAGGAGACCGTCTGTGCGTTGGACGGGTCCGATCAACGACTCGAGTCAGCCCGACCTCACCGGCCCATGTACTCCTACCCAATCCCACGTTTATTCTGCACTTAACGCCGACCAGGAATCAGAAAATCAAGAAAGACGGCAAGGTCTTGAAGAGCGGAATGAACGAATGTAGGTGGATCTGGAGGCATTTGGGGCTCAGAAAACGTGCATGAAATCCATCAGCCAATCAGAGTTCCGGAAATCGGCTGCTCTGGGGTTTTGGATCCGGCCCCACTCTGCAGCTCACGCTTTGCCGCTTTGAGCCGTGTGGCTTGCAGCAAGAATCTTCGATGCTTTCTGATTGGTCGACTTTTCAAGGTGCTCCGAGCGCTGAGTTGATCAGTGCCGGGATGAGATAAGCATGGCTTATCTAAGCTTTCTCTCGTCGATCAGGCTCTGGGAACAACCGATGGATTGCATCTTTATTCCCGAGAAGAGCCGTTTATCAAATAGCAGAGAGGATTTGATGACAAAATAGTAGATACGAGTGGTGATTTTATTCACTACTAGACCCTGATTCCTCAGAGCCCATTGCGTGAATTCCCCAAGGATCTGCAGTCCGAATGCAGAGCCAATTGGGTACGAATGAGCAGTCCAGAAAAATGCCCGACTCGATATGACTTGACAACGTGATTCAAGTCAAAAAAACATGCAGTGCATGTGGGAAAGCAAGACTTTCTGCCTGAATCATGGATCGCGCACTTCCCGAGCGTTTCCGAAGGTCTGCATATGAGTTGCATTCTTCAAGCTAGCATCTACCTAATCCAACACCATCATGCATATCTCCGCGAGATTAATAGGGACTCCCGAGATCCCAACCCAACTCAAACCAGACATTTAAACAGAATCAAATGATACTAAAAAGTAGCAAATGGGTATTGAGCCCATATTCATTGGACAAAACAGACACCCCGCGTTTACACGCCAAAGCGAACACCGATCCCGCTCCGATCCTTCCTTTATACTCCCTTGTCAATCATCATCACATCATGTCTTGTATATCTGAATCACTCTGATCACATTCTTGCGGCATATCGGGCAAACGTCGACCCGGTTAGCGCAGGTCAGGCAGGCACAGACATGTCCGCAATCGTAGATGAGCGCATTTTTCTCCTCCGCGTAGCAGATCTGGCAGAGGTCCATCTCCTCGTCCGCCACCTCCCAGAAGGTAACGCCCTTGCCGTGGCGCTTACCATCCTTGTAGCCGCCCACGTACTTGTTGCCGGTCGCCTTCTCGACGAAGGTCCCCTGGCCGTGTCGCTGGTCATCAGCCCAGTCGCCTTCGTACGTGTCGCCGGACGGATACTCCATCTTGCCCGTTCCGTGGCGCTTGCCGAAAAGAAACTCTCCCGTGTACGTCGTGCCATTATCAGAGATGTGCGTTCCGGTCCCGTTGTAGTAGCCCTTGAGGAACTCGCCGCTGTAGTAGTCCCCGTTGAAGGTCGCCTCAATGGTCTTATGGCCACTGAAGGCGCGGACAGGATGTCTCCGGCCGGCCGCCCACAGGTACTGCGCCAGTTGATCCGGATCCGTCAAGAGTCCAGCCTTGGCATAATTGGTCCGCCTGGAACTGGCGTTAGTACGAACCGTACAAGAAACAAGAGAAGGGGCGCTTACTGTTCCTTGGTCAACTTCTCGCCGACAATATAGCAGAAGCAATCCCGCGCGGGAACCGGGAAGTATTCGGTCGATGCAATGTAGGTTGCATCCACCCGGGACCAGACCTGGATTCGCTTGTCCTCCGGCAATTGCAAGTGTCTGCGGATCTCAGAAACGACGCTGTCATCCAGAGCCGAGAAAAATCCTCCCTTGAAGACGAAAGCTTGTTTCTCGACATCGAACCACTGGATAAAGTAATAGATATGTGGCGGAGGCTCCTTCGGCCCCTCGGTGCTAACTGCGTCATTCGCACTATTTTCAGCCGGGGGAGCATCCCCGGCAGGCGGAGCGTCCGTCATGGTCACATCAGTGGTTTCCGCGGCATCGGCCGGAGCGGCTGGTATGGACTCCTGATCGGGCTGGGATTCGGCCTCCTGAGACGCCACCATCGGATCGGGTATGGAAAAGTAAATGTTTGATCCGGAGAGAATGTGCATCCAGTACCGCACGACGGTCAAGTTCTGGTTCAGCGTCTCGGTCAGGTCGAACAGCCGATTCAAGAGTACCGTCGCTGGGAAGAGAGGCTTGACATCTCCAATCTCCCAGAGACGCACGCGGTCGGAACTGATCTTCTCAGTTTCCGTAGATTTAGCGAGCGCAACCTTCTTGCGGAGTTCAGCCAGGGTTGTGTTTTGGGGCACGGTTAGGGAGAGAACGTTGTCGTTTCGTTTTGCGACGGACATCAAATCATACGCGTCAAAGAGACTGCCAAGTTCCTCCTCATTAAATTTGGATGGCAAACTGTAGACTTCTACCTGCACCGTTCGTTCAGACTCGGATTCGGACTCCTCTGGAACCGTGCGGTACCGCTCCGAGTGGAAGAAAGATACCACGTTCGAAGGCGGCTTCCATTCCTCAACAGGGCCCGGGAGATACTCGCCAACCACGTCGTGACGCACATACAGTACGGCCACGACGCAGTCACGACGAGATTGTTCGACGCTCCATTCTCCTTGGTGGGGACCGACATGATTCTCTAACGCGGCCTTCCGTGTTAGGCACTCAACACGGTTATCAGGGCCATCATCAAACGCCAGCCACTTGGAGCCAGGACCGCCAGGTCGGAGGATACTGAAGAACTTCTGGGACGTACGCCGCCCGCGGTGAACAATGAAGCCGTAGAGATCGTATCGGCCGCATTTGCCATCAGCCACGTAGGACGACACGTCGAGCACCTCGCTCAAGTCCACTTTGTCATACATGAGCTTCCACTGACGTGAGCTGTTGCTGAACCGGTGACGATTGAGCTCAATGTGCAAGACGGGGGGCAAAGACCAACGACCAGGCTTCTTGTCGAGGTAACCCTGGACCAGATCCTGAACCGATTTGCCCTTGTCCACGGTGACGCGGATCCGCGTGATGGGGTCTCCAGGCAAGGCGTTGACCTCCTGCACGCCAATCTTCGGACTGTCAAAGAGCTGTGCAAGCGCATCCTTGGCAGGGGTGCCCTCCAACTCCAGTTCGAGCGACCGCCGGAGCCTCTCCCAGAACTCGACAGCATCGCTTGAGTATTCCTGTAGGTTCCTCAGCGTTCCCGTGAGCTTGTCCGTGTTGACAAAACCTTCGTCCTGACTTCCGAGTCGCCAAATCACTTCCTGCAATGCGGCACAAACAGGGCGAGGCTTCACGAGGCAGTTGGACAGATGCTCAAGAATATCGACGTCTCGGATGATTTTCCGGAACGGGGCCAGATGAACCCAGGCGGCCAGCGCGGCAACCTCCACGCTGTGGTTGATATCATAGTCACCTAGCGGCCGATATCCTGTTAGGACGTACGAGTCCCAGACGCGTTCCGAGCTGCAGGAATGCCACCAAAGAGTCTTGGTAGGATCATCGAATATACGGATGTAGGCGTCAAAAGCCAAGGTATCATTCCGCAGTAGGGCCTGGTATTGACCTCGCTGGCGACGATGAATTTCATCCCATGGACCGTGGAAATTCGTCCAACCCCAGTCGTTACTGTTCGGGTTGAACTGGTGACTCGATGTGTGCGTATAGCGAGTGCGTGGCTCATCTGGGTTATACAAGATTAACCCGACCTCGGCCGAGACCCGCCAGTCTGGCGAAGTGACCTCTCCCTGGGAGCTCTCAGAGCTACAGTTGTGACCTGCTTTTTCGCACACCTTTTTGTAGGTATCGCACCACTCGGTGGATTGTGCCGCGGGCAGATGAACCTGGATATCCGGTTCGCAATCCTGGAGCGACGCATCGGGAGGTCCGCGCAGGACCTTGAAGTCCGTGTCTGGAATGGTCTTGTCCAGCTCGGGAAACTCTCGGGAGCACTCGACGTAGATACTCAGGGAGCTCACGTCGTTCCCCCGCGGGAAGAACTTTATCGTCCACCAGTATCCCGCAGCCCATGCGGGCGGGGAGCGCATTATTTGGGCTCTGTTGGGGCGTTCCTTGGTGCCGCGCACTCCTTTGATCTTCCAGGTGAGGCGCGCCTTCTCGATGGGCCGGAATTCCGGGTCTTCGGGGTCAATGAAGAACTTGCTCTCCCAGTGGTCATCTGTGGAATTCTCGGTCAGCAACTCTTCTGTCGATATGAGAAAAAGTCCTTACAGTCGACTGCACTGGGTTGTGGATAGATTTCCTGCAGCTCCTCTTCGGTGGGAGCGGAATCATCTTCTTCATATTCTACCCACGTTGCCGGCTCCTCATCTTCGTTTGTCTCGTCATCCCCGGCTGTCGACCTTTCTTCGTCCTCGGCCGGCTCCGCCGGTTGTGTCTCTGCTGACGTTTCGCGTTCCTCGCCCTGTTCTGGCGTTTCTGGCGTCGGCACAGGAGTCGAGCTTTGGTCGGAGTCATTCTGGGTGTCCGCGGGAGCGGATTCTTGAGACTCTGCGGAGCGTTCTTCCCCATTGGAGGTTTCTACCGTCTCCATGGGAGTCGGCTCCGCGGCCGACTCGGACTCCGCCTGCTGCTGGGTCTCCGTCGGTTGTTGAATCTCCGGCTGAGACTCTTCCCATGTCTCAGGCTCGGATGGCTGTGCTTCTTGTCTCGGAGTCGGTGCACGGTCCTCGGAGACTCCGGTGTGGTTGACCGGGAGGAGTTGTTGGGGCTCTGGAGTCCCAACCGGGACCGGCGCTGGGAGCGCCGTGTCCACGGAAATGGGGCCATCCATGGTGACTGTGGATTGTAGTGGTCAATAACTTCAACAACTCAATTCTGACCGTCCGCAATCCCCGTCTACTGCGCAATGCCTCAATACCGGGCTGCTACGGTCAGGATCCTCGAATGTTTTCGAAGGTCGGACAATGGCAATGGAGGAAATTGAAGAGACCCGGACAGCTTGTCCGAGTTCCGTTAAATATCAAAGACAGCACCGTGCCATCCAGCGCAGGCAGAAAGACGAGAAAATGAAAAAGAAGCCTCGCCGGGGAGATGGGACTGGAAATTTGCCGCGATAAACACAGGCAGACAGATCCGGACCCAGGATGGTCAAGGAGCTCTAGTCCAAGCTCAGTCGTTAGTTTCGGCTTTGGAAGTCAAATTATATCCAACCCTTGCGCAGAAAGCGAACCACTCCACCGCTGTCAAGCAGTTGGCTGTTTGCACGAGGCGAACTCAGCTCTATTTCCTGCAGACGTAACTAAACCCTTTTCTATTCAACATTTCTCAAGGCAGAATCACCAACTGGCAGAGGCGGTGTCCACTTGGCCAGGCTGATCATTGGCCCAGCCCCGGCCGAATATTGATGGCCTCAGGCATCCAGGCGCGGGTTCCTGATTTTCCCGGCCATGATTGGCTGCTTCGCAGCTCAATCACTGCTTGGTGGAACCGCAAGGCAGGTTGGGGCCCACTCCTGATTCTCCACTCCGGGTCGAGATCCACTGATATGGCTTAGGGTGGTGCGGGGAGCGGCTGATTGGTCGGATCGGCTGCCTGCTGCACACCGCCGGCAATGAGCCAATCACATTCCGGAATTGACTCATTCCTGCCCTCCCGTCTGGAATGCGCAGCGATCAGCCAGAATGTCAACACCTGAAGGAGAGGGAAGCAAGGTTGAGTCATGTAGCCATAATATGATAAGATGATGACTCAACATGTGGAAGGATTCCTTTTTGACTATGTACTCTCTGCTCATCAACATTGTACAAAAGAAGAGGTCTTGTCCAAGGATGACACAATGACATCCCCAAACTTGAACCTCTGATCGACGAACACGTTTCAGAAGCGGTGGAGCTTCGGGGCTGCTGGACGGACGATTTGGGTCTTTTTTGGTGGCTTGTAGATGTTGGTGGCAAGGAGGGGGGACGGGGATGGTGATTATCAGAGCCGCATCCTGGTCGCTTGCGGCGGCTTGTGTTTAGGATAGGCACCACCGCTTGAAAGAAATGAACCGGTGATCGGATCTGGGAACAAAGACTACAAGTCTGGTATGCAGCAGGAGGATTAGAATGCAGGAGATTTTCGCCGGTTTCTCGACCAGGAAGGAGTAAGTACGAGTACTTTGCAGGCGGCAATGATCGATGGCAAGGATTAGGACTAGCTTCCTTGACAGGACTGTCTAAGCCAGTCGATCGTCAGATGCTGGGGAGTCCTTGCAAGTGCTGTCAATCAACAGGCACTTAGGCATCAATACAATCAAATGGGGATGAATGGCTCGGGGAACACCAGTCAGATCGCTGAGACAGCCCTCATCGAGTCAAGACATGGCTGCGAACTGGAGAATTGGAGAATTCGCTTGACTTGTACGTCTTCAAAGGGCAAATGGTAAAAGGGACAGTCAATTTTTGGAGCGCCTATGGCCGGTATCCCAGGTATCAACAAATTAAACCATCCAACAATATGCGACCAGAGGTACAATAATACCCTCGTGATCGTCCTTCTCGCCACAGCGCGAGATGATCCCCGCGAGTTTGATAGGCATCCATGAGAGCTCTCGGCGCTTTTTCGCCATCACCGACTCACATTGAACCTCCCATGACTAGGAACGGATGGGATTCGATATGGACGGAGCCTGCTCGGGGTTGGGCGTTCCGGAGTCCAGCACAGCGGACTCATTCCGTCCTTGGAGAGGCTGCTCCTCATCAGTCTATGAGTCAGGTTTTCTATCGTTGCTCGACGGAGTAGAGTGGCAACTCAATCATGATTCTTCGCTGCATCAGCAGCGCCTTTGTCACCGTCCCGGCCCGCCTGAGCAAAAGTCGCGGCCACAATCAGCGGGAACACAATCGTCGCTTCTGCGTACACCTTGACGCTGTCGGCATTGGCTTTGATCTTGCCCCAACTGACCGCCTCGTCGGGGCGTGCGCCGGCGTCGCTTCCGTCGAACTCCTGCGCAGTGTTAATGTACACGGCGCTTTCCGCGCCATTGCGCATCAGGCATGCGTTGGCGATATGATGCTTGATCAGCCCGCCACCGAGGATAATCATTCCGGCTCGCTTAGCCCGCACAGACATAGTATTAAGCTTCCTCAAATCCTCGACAATATCCACCACCAGCCGCTTCGGTGACGACCGATAGGTGTGGAAGTACATCATATCACCGAGCGAGCCATCCGTCAGCGCAGGACAGAAGATGGGAATATCGTTTTTGTAAGCCCAATATAATACGGAATCCTCATTGTCAATCTCCTTGCCGAGTCGATGGATGATCTTGGATGGTGTCCAGACCACCTCATCCTCGGGGTCGCCCGACGCACGTGCTTTCTCTTTCGACGCCTCCTGCTCCTCGAGCATTTTATCCAGAATCGGAAGGACCCAGTCCTCGAACGCACAGTAGTTATTGTTCGGAACGATCAGGTTCCCAATCCGATTCAATCCCTGCGAGCGGAGCTTCGCCCCGGGCAAAGTGAACGAACCCAAATACGTCGGTGCGAGGCATTTGATCAAGTCCTCCTCAATGCCGCCGGCCGTAGTCACGATGGCAGAAACATGTTTATGTTGGACAAGGAAGCGTATTGTCTCGCGAAGACCGGACGAAATCAGATTCGACGTATATCCCAAGAAGATTGTGGTACCCGCACCTGTCTCCGGGTCGCGATAGGCGCGCTGGCATTGAACGTGTTCAGCAATGGACTTGATTTACCAGCTCAATTGTCCTACCATTTCATTGATGATGCGCACTGCCTCTCCTACCGCGCTAGCTTGGAACCCCATCCCAGCCATGCTTGCCACCAATTCTGGCACCGTGATGTCGCGGTCCCGGAATTGATTGAAGTCAACCCCACGTACTGGAACAGCATCCTCTGGCATCGAGGCCGAAGACACCAGCACGGCTTCGGTGGCCGACGAGGGGACCTGCGAGTCATCGCGGGGCTCCGTCTGGCCTTTCTTCTCGGTCATGGCGTATGCAACTGTAAGATTCGCAACCACCTCGCGATCTCCGTAACGTCCTATCCAACGTAGGCCAGTGATAAAGTCTGATATTTGTGCGAATGCAGTTTGTTTTGCCTGCCATGAAATTCCCGAGGGGCAATTGAAAAAGATCTGATATCAAGATCTTTGCCAATCAAATCGGAGACCAGCTGTTCCACCCCAGCGGATGGCGCTAGACCGAATGCGGACGGCTCGGCAGTTATCCAGGAGCCAAGACTTCAAAACCATAACCTTGACCGCTAAAAGGAAATAAGCAGGTTACGATTGTGTTATGCATATAGAGTCGTGCTCTCTTCTGTTTTGATCGGTATCTTAGGGATACATTCATCGGATATGTCATACCTATTCCTATTTGACAAGGAGGGTTGGTCGAGGCTTTACCTTTAGCATTTGCATTCCATATCTCTTCTTTGTTTGCTGCAGGCGCTCCAGTATTATTATACTGTTTATCAACCTCATGCGTGAGGCCTTGACGTTAGAATTGTCTACCTAGGTAATTTTTGCTTATAAATGTGTTATCGCACAAGTCCTCAAGGCCATCCCTTCAGGGACAGGAACCGAGTCAAAATGTTGCCTAGGGTTCTCAACAACTAGTAAATATGCGTACAGGAAAAACAAAAGATCTCACAAAGTTCACTCTCATATAGCATACAACCAAAAGGACAGTGGCAGAAAACTCGCAATTGGATTAGCAGTGCCCGAACGCTCGCAAATACACTTGTTATGGATGAGACGAGCGAGGACACTGATCTACCCAAGGGACAGAGAAAGCTCAGCGAGGTCGTGGGGTCCGGAAGATGTGCTAGTAGCCCAGTCCAGTGCCGGTTAGATCGACCTTAGTACGAGCACATACCATCGGGATAGATCTTCGCTGATTCGGCCTTTGCCCTTGCACAACTCGTCCTGGAGTTTGTGCTAGTCATGTCTTGCATATCACGTGAATAGGGCAATGGAGGACATTAGGAAGGAGCCGGGCATCATGGTAACTGCCTTGGAGAGAGCTTCTGCTTCAAGATTCTCTACTTTATGAATTCTCGCGGTAGATCCTCCAGTCGCTTCGATGTATGCCCTTTAGTCGCTCCGGTTCATCATTCAGTCCTCGGATTCTACAACTCGGCATTCGATGTTTTGGCCAGGGACTCATAGGAGTCACAAAATCAGGACGACGACGTCCAGGCAGGTGCGAACCGGGACTCTGTTCTGCTATTAGACCGCAAATAACTCTGACAACGGTCTCAACGAATAGCTCGGTACACCTCGCAGTTCCATTCTTATCTCTACCACCGTTCAAAGTATCCAGGTCAACGAACGGCAAGACGTCAAAAAATATGTAGACTGAATTTGAGCTGACATCAAGTAGGAAGGGCTCAAAATGTCCGAGAAGTCGTTCTCCAGCAGTGCAGCCGGCCGCACCCTGACTGCAACAGGTGCTTCGACACCAACACAGAATTGTGCAGATCAACTGATCCCCTTGATGACCGGCAAAGAGAGCACGAATAACATGCCCGTGGCTCGAGTCCTCCCAAATCGTAAATGCATCTACGAACGGAAGCTGCCTGGGGGCGCTTACATCTCGGCACACGTTGAGCGACTCCAACATGGGCACTACAACAATCCACGATTGTCGGACCAAGATATTGACTATGTAGACTTTCTCGGCATAAACTTCGTTTTCCATCCCGCGGCATATCGCTTCAAGGCTGCAACTATAAAGATGGGGCTCTCAAGCTATTGTGAAACCGCCTCGAGTATGCTCTATCCGCCGCCGAAAGAGCCTAGGTTTATGATGCACGCTCCACATCTGATGTTTGGTACTCTGTGTCCACAGGCTCTACAATGGAACTTTACCATTGTAGGCAGCGTGAGGATTACGAGATACACACACGGTCGAAATCCACTATCCGCCAACAGTGAAGCCTCGTTGCTGGATATGGTCAAGATCCAGGGATCTTCTCGCACGCTGCAAAAGGGGCGTGACTTTGTTGAAGGCGGCGAGGTAGTGTGGACATTGGAGGAGAGCCCACGGCAGCGGTTCGGCCTGCCACACGAGTTCACGTTTGTCACACTTATTTCGAAGGCTCGTCGGGATAGCCGGCTGGATTTCTCCTTGACAATCGACCCGGTGCTCGAGAGTTCCTGGGGAATATATCCGAGCTGGTTACTGATGCAGAACCGGTTCCAACCGGTGACCTGTCCAATTGATTTTCGCGCAGAGATTGGGCAGCGGTTCGAACCGTGTCACTCGAATAAAGGGTTCAACTTTGCCGAGTTGGAGGACTCATTTGATGAATATGTGCGGATGCCTGGGAGCATGTTTGCCTCTTCCGTAAGTACGAGAACCACTGAGGGAATCGGCAATCGTCTCATCCTAGTTGCAGGATTCAGGCGACAATGAACGCGAAAATGGGGAGAGCAAGGGATCTGGTGGCAAAATAAGTGGCAGCATTGATGTGCGCATCACCGAGCAGAAGCCTAATTGGCTGGGTTTGTAAGGAGGATGCTCTACTACTTGTGTGTAGAAGCTAGTCACTATTTTTATGTTATTTTTACTACAATACCTGAATCAATCCATTCACAAGTCATAGGTCGTATGCTGTAGTACGACAAAGATTGCAAGAATGGTTGTGCGTCCTTACCCGGCCCCAAGGCAACCATCTACTCAGCCTCAAAGAGGCATGAATAATAGTAACAACTCAAACTGGCAGCCCACATAAATTGTCAGAAGCGCAGCCGCTAACATCACAAGAGCATAACGAGAAACTAACTACATGGAATGAATAACAAAAAGCGAGAGAAACCTTAGAGGGAAGAAGGTCTTAGAAGGACGAAAGCTATATACAGAATTTGAATTATGTGGCCTCTGAGCCCCAGCCCTGCTAAGGTATGGAAGCCTCAGGCAGAGGTCCATGTTGGCTCTAACACTGAGCACAGAAAGATCAGCTCTTTATTCCGTTAACTGCACACTCGACAGGGTCTCTCTCCGAACTCGGACTCTGCGTTTTCCTCAATGATTGCCTGTACCGTACGTTGTTGTAAGGTCCATTTCTGAAGCAAGTCATAGGAGGGTTAGGCTATTGGTGGCCATGCCAAAAATCCGTAAACTGGCGGTT
This sequence comes from Thermomyces lanuginosus, assembly GCF_041956635.1. Taxonomy (NCBI): domain Eukaryota; kingdom Fungi; phylum Ascomycota; class Eurotiomycetes; order Eurotiales; family Trichocomaceae; genus Thermomyces; species Thermomyces lanuginosus. The sequence goes on along the minus strand of NW_027192341.1, from coordinate 260,662 downwards.
TTATAGAAATCGCAGGGCTGCCCCTGCTCATTTCGACGCTTATCGCGACACATTTCCCGACAATAGTCGTGGTGACTGTCCTTTCTCCTTCGCTTCGTGGGAGCGGTAATTTTGAAGTCTGTTCGTCTAATTTGTTAATTAGCGGAATGGTTTACCGGCTGGCTGCATTTAAATCTCGGCACGGTTGCGAATCAAACTTCATGTCTGCCACTGTTTCTCCTCTCCTGGTAATTTCGCGTAGTTATATGTGGACGATCTGATGAGCTTTTCTCAACAAAAGCAATTCCAGCGCCGTTGGTTTATTAATTCATCAAGTGGCGCGTTGCGATGCGGAATCCCGAGCCTCCGGTTGGCGCAAGTATGAAGACATGTTTGGTTGAACGCTAGCTTGTTAGGGGGATGATAGCCGCGAAGTGCTCGTATTTCCATCCTGTGCGTTGCCGTTATATCCAGTCGATGGGAACAGTGTGTGCAGAAGTTAGTTGTTAGAGATACGTCTCCACTGTATGCATTGTCCTCTGTATCACCTTCTAGCCACCGCTGCCCCCCGCTGTTTGCAGTCATAGAGGTCGTGGCTGCCGGCTTTGCTATTTTTCAGTAGTGCGGTAGATGCGCAGACAATGGGAACTTTAGTCGTCGCATGATAACGCCCAGATTTCTGGAAAGCTCATGTCATAGACAAAAGGACATTAAGAACTTATGATACAAAGATCGTCGAATAAGTTGCGGCAGAGGTATGTAATTCTTATAGACAGGCGGTTAGCAGTATGCCTGAGATTTTGTGGCTGGAAATGCTCCCGTAAGGAGAAAAAGGACAGTAAGATCAGGTATTATAGTATCCTCCGCGTTTTATGCTCGTAGTAAGATGGTTGAAGAAATAATTAATGGAAAAGAACCAGAAGGTGAGAAGCAGAAATTCATACGCGGTGATATACCTAGGCCCTTTGGCGTTTCGAGAAGGAGCGAAAGAAATACAAAAGGCGACAACGACCGATGGCGGCAGGTTCCTTGCAGAGCAGAGGGCTTGCCCGTTTGGGTAATTCTCACCAACGAAGTTAGGGCTTAGCCCTTGTCCATCGCTGCAGGTTGCCGCTTTGGTAAACTAACCCTAAGCTAAGCTCCACCGGGATCAGCATTCCATTCCCCGCGGTTGTATGGAGAACAAAGTCAACTCAATTGCCAACAAGCTTGGATGCAACTAATCGATAAGACGGTCTGGATCGAACCCCGCCTGCAAGATCCATGTCTTCGGCAGTTGTTAGCGAATTCGCGATCTCCATCTCCGCGGATCCGCCGGAGACTGCAACCTCATTCTGAACCATCGGGCCAGTTCCCGAGCCCGTCCGTCATGGCTAAAACAGATTAAACCGTCCATCAATTTCTAGGGAAATAATATTTGAGATCTCCAGCATAATGTACTATCAGTTTATCCTTTTGGCCATTGCCCTGGCCACATCCACGACCGCTGCAGAAACCATCCTCGGCGCCTACGTGTTTTCCCGACATGGCGACCGCACCTCCAAGAGCACCCCGCCGACTATCTTGACACCGCTCGGATATCGCGAGGTCTTCACCCAGGGTGCATACTACCACGACCGGTACATCGCCGCCAATTCCAGCACGCGGATCCGTGGCATTGAGCCTGAGATCGTATCGCTGTCCCAAATACGAGTCTCTGCGCCGGAGGACAGCGTTCTGCAGAACTCTGCCCAGGCCTGGCTCCAGGGCTTGTATCCGCCCGTGGGCAATGCGGCCGGCAGTGAGACCCTGCGGAATGGATCGACCATCTCCTCGCCGCTGGATGGGTACCAGCTCATCCCGCTCAGTCCGGTGACTGCTGGCTCGGGTTTCGACCACGAAGATCAGACCTGGTTGCAGGGTGCGACGGATTGTTCCAGGGCCAAGACCAGCAGCAATGCATATTTCTCTTCAGAATCTTACAAGACTTTACTCGCGTCGACCGCGGACTTGTACAGATCTCTGGAGCCCGTCCTCAGTGGCACCTTCACGCGCGATGAGCTGTCATATGAAAACGCCTACGCTATTTGGGACCACCTGAACGTCGGCCTTATCCACAACTCCACCACCGACTCCCCAGCACTTGACACCGTCTCCGACGAAACCATGCAAGAGCTTGCCGGACTCGCCAGCGTCCACGAGTACAATCTCGCCTTCAACGCATCAGACCCCGTCCGCGCCATCGCCGGCGCCGTGCTGGCGGGGGATGTCCTTACTGCACTCACCAAAGCCATCACCTCCCCCTCTTCAAGCTCCAAACTAACAGTGCAGTTTGGGCCCTACGCAACGTTCCTCTCCTACTTTGGCCTCGCTCAGCTGTCCGCTGCAGTAGACGACGGCCGCTTTATGGGCATCCCAGGCTACGCATCCTCCATGACCTGGGAGCTTGTCACGAATGCCTCTTCAGATTCCATTCCCGCGGAGGATGAGATTAGCGTACGGTTCTTGTTCAATAATGGCAGTTCCGCGGCGTCTCCGGAGCTGGAACCGTATCCGTTGTTCGGCCAAGAGAATGTCTTGCTTCCCTGGAAGGAGTTTGTTGCGCGGACCAAGGAGTTTGCCGTGATTGGACAGGACCAGTGGTGCCGGGCCTGCGGGGATGACGCCGGCGTTTGCGCGACGACGAGTGCGGAGGTCTTGTCGAGAAAAGCTGCGGGGAGTATGTCGAATACGGTGGCTGGGGTGATCGGCGCGATGGTTACGCTTGGTGTGGTTTTGGGCATAGAGACGCTGATCCTGTTGTTGGGGGGATTGTGGTTGACTGCAAGGAAGGGTGCAGGTGTGGTTCAAAAGGAGTTTGATGTCGCTTCGGCGGAGAAATGATTTCGAAATAATCAGGTTAATGCCGTGATGATGATAACGATGACGGTACGAAAAGTTCACGATAATCTATGTCATAATGCCAAATTCATCCATTCCAAACGCCGAAATATCATTCGTAAACAAAGCTATGATTTCATCGAAATCTCCCTCCCTCCGAGGAGTTCGCACCCTCCTCTGATAACACCAACCAATCCACCTGTCTGCACAGCTTCGTTTCCTCCGCCAGACAATCTCCATTCTATCTCTGCCAATCCTTCCAACCATGTGATTCGCGTCTGTGCCGGGACGTCGAGTTTCTGGAGCTCCTCACCTAGCGCGGTGAGGATGTCTGCGAGAGCAAGGCCTTTGTTCATTTTCAGAGTGTTGATTGTGTTAAGGCAAGCGGTAACGTCACTTGTAGAGAGCAAGGTGGTCATGATCTCGCGAATGTCGGAAGGATGAGGGGCGGCAGTGCAGTTGTAGATCGTATCATTGGTGATCATCTCATGTTCTGGGGGCGGCTGGTCCTTTGGCGCGTTACGAACAGGAAGAGGAATGCCTTTGGATACACATTAGCTGAAGGTATGCCTAAAGTTGTATCCTGGACTTACTGCTCGCATGGCACGCTTGAAGCACATTCAACGCCCGTCGCATATCGCCCTTACTCAACTTCACCAGGCTGTCCACAGCGGACGGCTCTATTCGCACATTCTCGGCCTCGATGACCTTGTCGATCAGCGACCGAATATCCGCATCTTTGAGCGGACTGAACCGGAACCGCGTACATCGCGACAAGAGCGCTGGCGAGAGCTTGTGCGTGTAGTTTGCGATGATGCAGAAACGAGTATTAGCGGTGTATTTCTCCATTATTCGGCGGAGCGCCATCTGCGCTGTTGCCGTCATGGCATCAGCTTCGTCGAGGATAATAAGCTTGAATGCCGCGAGTGCATTGTCCGAAGTTGTGGACTGGACGGCGGAGAAGATTTGTTTTGTGCCTGCAGAAGTCAGTATTTTCATGTCAAGGATGTGAATAGTAAGACGTACTAGCAAAGGTTCTGATCTGTTCTCGGACGACGTCTATTCCTCGGTCATCACTGGCATTGAGCTCCAGCACCATTTGCCGCATGTTTTTGCTCCCGTAAATCCGCCTTGCCAGGGCCAGAATAGTCGATGTTTTTCCTGTCCCGGGAGGGCCGTACAAAAGCAGATGCGGTAATCGCTAGATCAATCAGCTCAGAGCTCTTCACGTCGGCGGTCAAGCGTACATGCGATTCCACAAATCTATTGAGCGTAGCCAGGATATCCTGGTGCCCGGCAACATCGTCTAGTGTGTTTGGTCGATATTTCTCAACCCTGAGCCATTAGCGTAACGTTTTAATGGACGGCGCGACATCAATGCTTACCATGGCAGGTTATCCTGCGCTTCGACTGGGAGGTCTGCGACAATCCTCTTGCCTTTGGTCGCAGTGTCCGAGCCGAATTGAATCGCGTCTCCTGTGGGACGGTCGATGTCCATGTCATCCTCGTAGTCGGACATTGTGCTGGCCGATTGTCGAGAACCAGAGCCAAGCAGATGCACGTACAAGATGTTAGATTCAATCAGCCGTCAAAACTCCTAGACGCGTGCCGTGCCTGCCAAGCGCGTAAAGAGGTTTGGCTTCGTGATTATGTAATAACACATGCCAGCTCGGAGCGGAAAAACATGGGGCATGCCAAGGCAAGCCTCAGGCAGCGGAGATCCCGCCCGCATGTCATCAAGACGGTCTCCAAGTATTGACCACAGTAGCTTCTCTCGACCCCATTGATCGGTCCTTACAAACAAACGCCAGTTTTTCTGTGCGTTATTAAGATTCGCAATCATGCCTGTATGCAGACGATGCCAGTTAAGGCCAATTTCAGCTACCGCTGACCATTAAACCAGGCATACCATTCCATCTTCCTAGAGGACCGCGACATACCCCTCATAGGCATGCCTCCCGAGTCCAATCTCCCAGTCGAAGCCCGCCGTTGACCGTGGTCTCATAACACAGGCAACTTCCCTCTCCTGCCCCTTCGCACACGTACACGTGGCCCCGCATACGTCCTCCCACCGCTCCAACCGGGCGAGTCCGAGATCGACGTCGACCCGAACAGCGAATCCTACGACTGCATCGATGAGATTCTGTCCCTGTTCCGTGCCAATGTGTTGTTCCGCAACTTTGAAATCAAGGGCCCGGCTGACCGGATGCTGATCTACGGCATTCTGTTTGTGAGTGAATGCTTGGGCAAGGTCAAGCCGGGAATGTCGGCAAGGGAGGCGGAGAAGGTGATATGCTGTTCGCCATTGATGGTAATTCGATACTGACGAGTAAAGGTCCTGATCAATACTGCATTGGATCAATTTGCGATTCCGGGCGACGCGTCGTTCCCATTGAACCAGGCTTTTGAGAGGCCCCGTGATCGGCAGGATGCGGAACAGCTTCGACAGTATGCGTCACCTACGTACTTTGCATCGCTGAAGTATGCGATTGGCTGACTTTGATGTAGGTATCTGTCGCAGGTCAGACAAGAAATTGCTATTCGATTGCATCAGCGGTTATATCCTGACGGGCAGGGCCCATCCAAGGTATGTCCTCCTCGGTGTCGTTGCAGGGATGCATCTGACTTCTGCGCAGTTCTGGCTTAGCTTCGCAAGGCGGAAGTTCATGGGCAAGAGTCTATAGAGGTCATTATGTTATTGTCAATGATTACGCATTGCAGATAGTCTTGGGAAGTTCCAATTGATATGTCGTTTTCAAAATATGCTGCTGTATAATATATATCTGGGCCTATGTTGTTGCAGTTGGTGTATGTGTTTCTTCTACCTTTCTCTTCTTCCGGCTCACATTCCCCCGCGCCGAGACGCGCTCCTGCGATGGGATGATTCGAATCGCATGGAAGACGTATCCCTCTGCCCCGCCGCGCGCCGACATTAATGGATGCGTTCGCCCTGGAAGGACCTGCCAATGGCGCACCCGGGACGTCTGCAGCGTCGGCCCAATCAGCAACGTCGGATCAACCTGGAACTCATCCACGAGCTCCTTCGGCGCACTCGCAGGGCCACTGCTCTCTGGAGTCTCTGACCGGCGTGCTCGTTCCTCCTCCAACTCTCGCTTCTTGTTCATAAAAGCCACTCGCCTGGCGGTGGAGTAGAGGTCGACGAGGTTCACCAGCGGCTCGATCGTCGGCGAATACACGACCACGTTGGCACCTCCGGCGAGGAGTGGGACAGCGTGTTTGAGGACCGTGGGCGGATCCATCAACGTTGCAACAATCAGCCCGTCAAATCCGCCGGCCCGTGTCTCGTCTACAACCCGGCGGACACGCTCAAACCGGCTTCTCTTGCGGTAGTACGAGCCTCGCTTGCCGGGTTTCCATGAGGCGATCGTCTCCTCATCCTCCACTTGGGGCTCCTCAGCGTAGATAGTATCGGACTCCGGCTCGAGCAACTGGAGCCATGAAACGGTCTTCAGGTGGGTATATAGCGGATGCGACTCGTCAGGGTTCGTTTGATCATAGCCAAAGTATTTTAAGAGGGACAGGTTGGGATGCTGATATGCGTGCAACAGCGTGATGGTGTTTGTAGTGGCGGTCATGCCTTGTTTTCGCGGCGGGTGACGGATTCGTTTGTCTTCTGACTCTTGCTCCGTCCCATTTAGCTGCTGCTCGCGACTGTCTTTATCTTCGTCTTTCTTTTCTTCTTCGTCTTCTTCGCGAGGGTACAATATACCCATCCTCTCGGCTAGCGCTGCGATTAGGAGCCCGCCTGCTTCGTCTACCACCAGATATCGCCCGTTGGGCTTCACCATCTGCTCGAGAGGCACGTTCCCAGCATGATGCACATTCGCCCAGCAACCTATCAGTCCAATTAACTCATCCCGCAGTTCCATGATCCGAGATGCCGACTTCTCCTCCAGCATGATGTGTGTGAGAATGCTGACGTCCATGGGGAGCACGGAAAATCTTCGCAGGAACTTTTTCTCCTTTCTTAGCTTGTATTTTGCCAGCGAGAAAGCTGTTTTCTGATCAATTGCGGAATGCGACTCCAGGAGTTTCGCAATGACCTCTCTTCCGGCGTCTGTCGACTGTCTCTTCAACTCTTCGATCTCCGCCAGGGTAAGTCTCTGCGTCGATGTGTCATCGACAATTTCGCGGTTCGTGCGCATTGTTGCGCCGTCTTCATTATACAACCCTGCATCTTCGCCACCTTGTCCGTCGCCTCCAGAACCCTCACTGATCAGTTCCTCAGCATGTAGCTCCGTTGCAGGGACGATGCGCAAAGAGTGTCCGCTCGTGTGGTCGTCGACGATCTCAAACGTCAGGAAGAATGGCCGTCCAAGGATCTGATTCGAGTAAAAGTGCCCGAATTTCCCAATGGATATTGTTCTATTCAGTCGAGTTTCGATTAGCACCATTAGCTTCGCCAGACGTCATTTTCTGGAGACAATGGGGAAGACGCACAGCGCGCCCAGTCCCTGGATACATACGTATTGGGCGTGACCTTGACGATCTTATGGAGACCAGAGGATAATCGCAGAACCACAAATTGGTTCGGACGGATCGTCGAATGCATTGTGCCTAGCGGACTCGATCGCGATCTCAGATCTCGAAATTTTGCGCGGGCCAAAATGTCACATGCAGATTGGCCAACAAACTGCCTACACGGGTCCGGAAAAATCAATGTTCCGGTACTAGGCGCTGGTAACGGCCGTACGAGTCTTGGCATGCGGGATTACGTAACCTCAGCGCTAGGCGGCACCGATTTCGCTTGGGCAGTTTGTTGGAGCACTCCCCGCTACAAGCAAGCTCCACGAGGCGACAAGAGCCAACCGAAGCTCAGCCTGCACCCCCAAACTTGCTCGAAGCAAACGGAGTACCTACAGAAAAGTAGCAGCCTAAACGGTAGTGCATGTGGCGATACAGACGCGTGAAGGAGGCGTAGAGGTGCCGCACAACCTGAAAAGCCACTGCATTCAGCTTGCTGTGGACTGTCGCATTACGTCTGCCCTCTGCAGCTTGAGCAAGCAGCGGCAGTAAGCATCACTTCTTTTCCCACAGATCGGATGCCCCTGACAGCTCGACATAAGAACAATATTTAAAAGATTTTACAATTCCATGCCGGCCTTGTGAGAACCTACCTACGTCCACGATCCCGTCATTACAAATGGTGCTTCGAGAAGCTCCCGGCATGATGCCGCCACACAACGATACCTCCAACCCGGCCACTTCTAATGCAGCCCAGACCTCAGTTGCACAAAATCACGAGCAGTCCGTTGATCAAATGCCATCCCTATCGCGCGTTGACACCTGGGAACTATCGGATTCGGACTCCGACGATTCAGCCACGAGTGGCAATAAGCCGCCGGCTTTGGGCTTTGACAACCGTTCTCAGAACCCGTGGGAGGAAGAGTTGGTTGAGCGCCAGAATCATCAGTCGCCAAATTTGAGACAACAGAGCCACGAATTAGGAGTTCATGGGACCAACGGCGTAATGACGCACACCTCGACGGCTCAGACATATCAAGGAGAGAACAAAAACGGACATGGGGCATGGGAAACAAATGATGTACACCCTCAATTTCAGTCAAATAATCCGTTCTTGAGGGCCAGTAACCAAAGTTCAGATCCGGGGGAGAATGGAAACGGGCCACAACCAAATTCATGGAATGCTGATAGATCGCTATCCAACCAAAGTAAGTTACATATTGGACCTAATTCGTGAACGCGACTTACATTGACAGCAACTGGCATCGTTTCAATGACAGCACAGCTGTCGTTGCTGGACCAGCCGGAGGATCCCTTGGGTCAAAATGGCGAGAGACGATTAGGATCTGATCCCGCTACACACTCTGCCTCACAAAACTTCCCTCGACAATCGGCCTCGGACCTCTTGGTGTTTGATGAGACGCCAGAGACTCATCCGCAGGCTGCGCAGACAGCACCACCATCAGACCCTCCGGCACTGCCGCCAAGAGAGCCCCCGCAGCCTGCTGTGTCACAACAGCCGGCCCCTGCGCCTTCGCTACCGCCCCTGACTGGAGAGGAGCTTAGAAAATTTCAGGAGAAGCAGGCCGAGACGTATGCCATTCGGCATATCAATTGGAGAGATCCCAATGGAGTTCTGCGCAACTCTCCTGTCCTAGTGCAGAACAAAAACGGACCATGCCCGCTGCTAGCTCTGGTCAATGGCCTGGTGATGCGCTCATACACAGATCCTCCATCGCCGATTGTCAAGGCTCTACAAACTAGAGAGAACATCTCGCTTGGATTACTAATTCAGGCGCTTTTCGACGAGTTGACGACATATCATGACGCCGATCAAGAACTGCCTGATATCGAGGCATTAAGTCGGTTTCTGACAATGTTGCACACGGGGATGAATGTCAACCCGCGCCTGACACTGGTACGTATGCAAGGTGGTTGAAACACTTTTCGTGCTACTAACGTCTGTAGGAGTCTCCGAATGCAGTCGGGTCGTTTCTTGAAACGAACGATCTCAAGCTGTACAGCACGTTCAAGATCCCTCTGGTTCACGGGTGGATAGCCGCCCCGTCAAGCGAGGCTCACAAGGCAATGTCCCGTGTCGCGCAGTACCACGAAGACATCCAACTCTTGCAGTTTAGGAAAGAAGAGCTGGAGGACCGCGTCATCCACCAGAACGCAACTCTTACTCCGGAAGAGCAGCAACTCATCCGCGACATCGACACTATCGACGCCTTTGTCAATGTTGAAAACGCCACGCAACTCAGCGCATTCGGCTTGGAACACCTGACGAAGACGCTGGCGCCAGGATCCGTCTCGATTCTGTTCCGTAACGACCACTTCTCCACCCTGTACAAACATCCCGAGTCCCACCAACTCTTCACTCTCATCACCGATGCAGGCTACGCAGACCACGCGGAGATTGTCTGGGAATCCCTTGTCGACGCCAACGGCATGTATTCCGAGTTTTTCGCGGGCGACTTTCTGCCTGTCAGCCACAACCATCATCCCGCACCTCATCCACCGCCACGGCCACCAAGACCATTGAGCGCGACTGCTCATCCCGTGACCGCAACACCCGAGGAGCAGATGGACGCAGACTACGCATATGCCCTGTCCCTGCAATACCAAGAAGAGGAGCAACGGAACCGAGACCGAGACCGAAGCCGCCGCCCCGTGCCTCAAACGCCGCCTCGAATGCCCCCACGGCCAACCAGCATGCCCGGAGGTAGTAGCAGTTTCAGGGGCGGTCGCCGACCACCCCCCGCACAGTCGTCGCTTGTCCCGGACCGGCGATCTTCTCGCCTGTCCGCAGACCCCGTCGTTGGGCTCAATGATGACGACGTACCGCCGCCGTCATACGAGCAGGTTGAGCGCAGCAAGGCCGAAGAGACGCTACGGCAGCAGCATGCGCGAATGTCGTCTTCTGCTTCTGCGCACTCGGACTATTACTCGTACGGCGGTGCTCGCCCTCATCATCATCATCATCATCGTCGGCAGCAGTACTATCCGGGTGCTGGTGCGGGGATGGGACGACCGCAACAACCACACCAGCACTGGGCTGCCACGGGTGGGACATCTCCGGAACGTAAGGATAAGAAGGATTGTATCGTTATGTGATCATGTATCTGTTATACATTTTACGGCCTTTGTTAAGATGAAGTTATTATGGGTGTAGGATATAGGTGGTGTCGGTCCATTATTGTACATACGTTGACTTGATTACAGCTATAATACCCCCGGTCAAACTGGATGCTCATGACCAGAGTACTCACCAAATCATATTGACTTTGCTGCTGAAATAATGCAGAACCCTAAACTGACATCTTTGGAGTCCATTTGTCCAATTGAGTCATGTGATGGACTTACCGAGTCACGTGAATATCAGTCTTCCCGGAACCTCCGCCATCGTTCTTTGCCAAAACCAGACCAAAAAAAGTCTGGCCCTGGAGTCAAGGACCATAATCAACGCTCTCCGCGCCGGCCCTTGCAGGATGTCGCAGGGGAAGATCACGGCAGCGGGAAGAGGATCATCTGCATATGCCATGAAGAATCCTGCCAACAAAAACTGTTGTTGACTGACTGTTTCCTCTCAGACAGAATGGACTAACACAGGGCAGCAAATCAGGACGCCTTGGCACGGGCCTCCCGCGCCGGGCAAAGTCAAGGAAAAATAGCTCACAGTGGAAACAGGCGGCGCAAGAGCAGCTGCAAGACAGTATCGGCTCGAAGAAGAAACTGACTACGAGCAGGCAATGACCCGACCAAAAGCTCCGGCAGCGACTGCCTGAGGCTCAATGCGGCCGATGGAGGGGCGGGAGCGCGTATTCCCAATCGGGATTAGCGTGGACCCCAGCCATGGACCGACGGTCAAAACTTTCCCATCAAACAACGCGCGTGCCTCTCTCTCTTCTGCATACCCGCCTTTCCCGGTTATTTTCATTTCCATCTCGCAACCCTTCCCGGCCCGTGCGATCGCTTTTCAACCTCGTTTCCACGCAGAACATTGATCGGCGGAATTTTTCCTTCTTTTTCTTTGACTCTGGGAATTTTCGTCTAAAATGGCCGGCGGTAAAGGAAAATCGATCGGTGGCAAGGGCGCCCCTGGCAAGGATGCGGGGAGGGCACCGAAGTCTCACAGCGCAAAGGCGGGCCTGCAGGTGTGTTCGCGCTCTCTTCGCGGCGATGACCATGATTTCGATGCCCCGCGACCGTCCTGTGGCGTGTCTCGAAGCTCGCGATGCCCGGGGTGATGATCAAGTTACGCGTCGATGCCTCGCGACGGGATGCGCCCGTGTTGGAGCCGTTCGTCGCAAGACAGTTGTCGCCACTCTATCGCGTGCGACGTGCAAGTCATTTGGAAGGTCGCGAGCATCGAAGCGCGGCACCGCGTCGCTGTTGATCGATGGAATGCATCGATAGACTAACGTGTTGAATAGTTTCCGTGCGGTCGCATCAAGCGTTTCCTCAAGAATAACACACAACATAAGATGCGCATTGGGGCAAAAGGTGTGTCTTTTTCTCTTTTGGAAAGAAGGAGGCGCTCTCGTTACTGATTCATCCCAGCTGCTGTATACACCACCGCGGTCCTAGAATACCTTACTGCCGAAGTCCTGGAGTTGGCTGGCAACGCTGCCAAGGATCTCAAGGTCAAGCGTATCACGCCGCGCCATCTACAACTGGCTATCCGAGGCGACGAAGAACTGGATACGTTGATCCGAGCAACCATCGCGTTCGGTGGTGTGCTACCACGTATCAACCGCGCGTTGTTGCTCAAGGTCGAGAAGAAGAAGAGCAAAGAATAATGGATTCTCCGATTCCCCGTTACGACCGAATAAAATGAGCCTAGTCGCGTTACCCCGTGGTGGTTGTGTTGTTCTTTTTTTTTTTTTTCCTGTTCTTTATTCCCCTTTGATTGATTGTTACCCCGTGTCCATGTATCCGTTTGATTGGAATCCTAGGGCGGTGTAATGGGATGTTTTTCGAGGGAAGGTTATCATGTAGTGGATAAATGGATATACTGTACTGTCCGTATGTCAAGGTTGGCATCCAATTCTCCGTGCCTGGTGGCTGCGTGATTTCCTTAGCTCGAATCAATGGAAGTAGCAAGGTCGTACTGTACGACTCCGTATTCCCTGGAAGAACGCCAGTACAATCCTCCTAATCGGCCCCTGCTCAATTCCATATCCGGCACGTGCCAAAATATATATATCCAAAACCATTGATGTAGCATAGCGTAGTTGTCTCGTTTTGTCTACGACTCTGCAGACATTCTCTGCCTATTTTAGTTCCCTCTACTTAAACCGTCCAGTACAACCTAGATTCAAGTGTCATCCAACAGAAGACTAGTATATAGGATGGATAGATACTAACCTAGCTCTGAGGAGTTATGCTTTTTTTTTTTTTTTTTGGTCCATCGAAAACGCAGAATTATCGTAACTTTGTTTCAGAAAAAA